>NW_024884744.1:20824700-21171654 GCF_019232065.1 Centrocercus urophasianus | reverse complement strand
TTCCGGCAGCAGTAGCCTCGCCAAGCTGCTTGGATAGATATGGCAGACTTTCTCTGTTTCAGAAACTGCTTCCTATTGCAAACAGATAAGGTAAGAAGCAATAGGTTATCTCTGCTGCTTCATATGGTAAGAATAAAGAGTAAGGCTGGAGGTTTTCTCTGTTTCTGGGATTTCTACACTCTGATCTCAGCCATTGCTGCTGAGTAGGAATACTGGAGTCAGGAGAACTGAAGCTACACTAACTAGCTCTGTTATTAGTAGATATTTTTCTAGGGCAAGTCTGAAGCTCAGCAAGGGCTGTACCTCCTGCTTCTGAGTAATGCAGGAAAGGTATTACACTGCAGCACAAAGTCTGTTCAGTTACTTTATACCATATGCAATGAGATTATTCCCCACTGAAAGCATTTTGTCGTCTTATGCCTTCTCCTGGCTGATGGAGCTGTGAGAAGAGGCTGTTTTGCTGGACCTTTATATAACACAGCCCCTGGGGAATTTCATGTGAGCTCAGCTTGTTCTGGAGGTGAAGCAGCACCACGAATCAGCTGAGCTCTCAAAGTGAGAGCTTTCACACTTGTTTTGTTAACAATTTGCAAGTAGAAAGGATGAGATAAAAGTATCAGTAATCTGACTTTGACCTTAAGCAACTGTTCAGCAACTGCTTCTCCACTGTTAAGAACATGTTTAAATCAAACCAGCAGTTAGTCTTATATTATGGTTCTGATTGGGTGGCACAAAAATTAATAATATTAATATGAATATTCTAATATTAATAAATACAGATCATGACATAAAGCATTTCTTGAGGACACCTATTTTTTTTGTCAGTAACTAAGTGTCCATTTTGAGAATATTTCAAGCCAAACAAGAGTTGTGCATCTTAGTCAAGGTGGAGGACTAGGCAGTTTTCTATTACCTTAGTTTTCTCTTTCCTATTTTTTTCTGCGACTTATATTAAAGAAGTATCCTAAAAAAGAAGGTTCTTGTAGCTCTGGAAAGAACAGATTGCACACAAACTTCCTATTTTCCAGATACCTCATAAGGTATCTATGCTGTTTGCCATGAATATTAAGTGCATATCTTCCTTCCAACCCTTCCTCTCAGTTGCACGTGCAGCAATCCTGCATTTTGAAAAGCATAATTATAATAAACTGGGACAGAATCTTTGTGCAAAACTGGCATTGATGCACTGTTACATGATGAGCATAGAATCTAGGGCCAGTGGAAGGTAGGTCTGATATAACCAGAAACGTTTCAGTGAGGATGTTAAAGAACAGCACAAATGTTAGTGCTTCAAACCTAATCAAAATCCCTTCTTTAACATCACTGACCTGTCCTTGAAACCTCTCATCACCTTCTGGATAAGAAGAACCTTATCTGTGAGTATTTTCTGTCGTTCCAACTCCAATATTGTATCATGATAATCCTGTTAAAAGAAAATATTGATATACAGCTGAACAAACATCCCCACAACTCCTGAGAACTGGACACAAGTTCTGAAAGAGGTGCAGAATCAGTGTGGCAAGGTGGGATTCAAATGTGCAATCTGCAGTAGAAAGAGTGTGCACCACCCAGTGTCTGGCAGTAGCAATGAACAAGCACAAAATTTGCCTAAATAAGGGATGTTTTTTACCTTGCTTAGGGCAAGGAAGTTCTCTGTGACAACATGCTGGTATGCAGTTATTTTTTTATGCTCTGGACTTGAGCAGAGTCCAATGCATCACACTCTGCTGTTTGAGCTACACCACTGAAGAATGGGAAAAGCCCCTTCATACACCAAGCTTGTGTCCATCAAATTGCATTGTCTTCGAGGACACAGATCCAGTCTGAGTTTCAAGAGAGACCTCTGAGAGAACCCAGTCCTTCTAGGTCACCACTCTTGTGCTGACAGGTCAAGCTTTATGGTGAAGTGCCCAGTTCTTCAGAGAAGAGACAAACTGTTCTTTTTACTTACTTTAAGGAACATTTTTGTCTTTCCAGCCTGCCAGCTTTCATCTTTGCCCAGCACTGCTTCAGAGATTCTGACGCAGCATTGTCGAGCATCATTCTTCACCTGATGTGCAAAAGCATCATTATGTTAGGGCTTGTTTGGAAACAGAGTGGCTGTACTATGTAAGGAACCTATGGTCCTGCATTTCAAAGAGCAAAGAATGCAAACAGATGAGGTCTGACAGACCTCTGGGCCAACAGGATAATGAATGAAAGCTCAAATGGTCAAGAAAAGGAGGAATATCAGTGCTTGGTGAAGCATTCCAGAGTTAAAATGACAGGAAATTGTCAATTCTGACTATGTCAGAAGTGTGTGATTGCCGAAAAACAAACAACTTGAGGGCAGTAGTAATGCCACCCTGCCTGGAGTGTCTATGTGGAGCAAGTCCAGGGTAGCTGGACCTAACAGCACTCTACTTCTGGCTGAGGGCCAAGTGAGGTTCTCAGTATTCAGCTACCATTCCAGCAATGACAGCTCTCTCTGCTATGCCAGCAGTAATCTAAGAACTTTCTCCAATGGGAAAGACCTAACACCTCATAAGGAAGAGTTAGATTTGCTTAAAGCAAGCAAGTGCTAACACACCGCTTCTAGAGCAGAGCGCGGCAGGAGGACTCTGTATCTCTCAAAGAACTCCTCGAAGGTGTAACGAACTGGGTAGCCAGCTTTCCTGATCCTGATGGTCTCCATCATCCCTGAGTATCGCAGCTGTTTGATACACAGCTCCCGGTCAAACAGCTGTAAAAGAGAGCAGACAAGGAGTTAGCACAGAAAGAGGCTGCACATGCAACGTTCCTCAGGACGCATCTCTTATCCTGAGAACTCAGAGAGCTGCAAAACGGGCTGCTACGCTCTTCTTAATTGTACTCTTGTTTCAGTGTCCCAGATTAATTAGCTATGGGCATAAACATGCCACTTTAAAGAGTCTTCACGTGTGTTTGGTGGCAGAAAAAAATCTATTAAGTTCTGACTGGCTTTAGCAACCGTCTTCAATTCTATGAAAGTAATTTCAGGTGAATGATCATATTGTTTTGCAGGTGCAAGAAACTGCAACAGAAACTTACCTCCTTTGGGCTTAGCACAGCATGACTGCTGTAAGTTTCTTGTAATGTAGATTAAAAATAGGCTCACTAATCCACATGCACAACTTTAAAAATGATTAAGTCACTCAACCGACAACAAACAACTGGGTTTTGATCCCCCAAGACCCAGCCAAACATTTTAATGACAAACTTGAGCTTCTTCTGTGGTGCCAAATCCAGCTGTATCATCCTTCTCACCCACAGCTTTCTTCATCTCTCTCAAGCTATTTCATGGTATAGTCATTGCTGGATCTCAGTTTCTATTTGTCCCCTTGCTGGGGGCTGGAAACTCTCCAGGTCTTTGGTTACGAGAACGGCTTCTACAGCAGCTCCCAGTGCTCTTTTGGCCACCCATCACTCTAGGATGGATTTACAGGTGATTTTATAAATGAACCTTGCTATATCATACTGCCCTTTTCATTGCAGTAATACCTCGTCCTGCAGTTCTTGTCTGAAGTACAGATAGAAAATCCTACACAGCAACTGACAGCTTTTTCTCATCAAAAAGTTTAAGGAAAACAAGACCTTATGTTGTTAAATCATTACCAGTGGTTTCTTGTAGTCGTTGGGTTTGATGCAGCGGATGAAGTATGGCTGGCACTGAGCAAGAATTTTCATTAGCTTTTCCAGGGACTGCTTGAACTGTCCTCCCAGAGTAGAGAGCCGTTTGGTGGTATCCAGGCCCTGGGAAGAGTAAGCACATGCTGTCTGCTACACTGTTCATCACCAGAGGGCCAGTTAATAAAGCTTCCTATTTCTGTCCTAGGTAATGGTACCACACAACTGCCAGGAAATGTTATTTACCTACAAGGGAGCTAAATCTGCCATCTGCATCTTACAACCTCAGTGATAGCCCAGCGCTACTTGGGCATAAGTTCTAGCAGTAGGGCTGGCTGTGGAGGAAACAATTCAACCCACAGGAGCCCATATAGGCCTGTCTCTTCTAACCAAGACTGTGCCTTGTGTACGGCTTGGGTGCCAAGCTATTATTCACAGATGCATGCCTGAAAGTTTGGCAGGAAACTGCCACTCCCAAAAATAGCCTCTTGAGCAGGCAGGCAGTTTGCTGCCAGCTCATAGCTAGCTAGCGCTGCTAAGGATTCACAACAGCTCTTTCTTTAACGTTTAGGGTGGTTTCCCTGCTCATTAACACTACAGTAAGTAGTGAAAGGCAAACTTCTACTGGAGGATAATGTAAAAGCTGCTTTATTTTTGCCTGCAGATGCAATGCTTTATGTCTCACAGCTTCTGAGCTGAATTCTGCCCCAGCTGCACTAGCGTAAGCCCAGAAGGATTGCACTTGGCTGCAATTACCTCCTGACTTCCCCAGCTTCCCTGCAAGCACAGTTCCACCTTTGTCCTCTTCCAAACATTATCACAACAGGCCTTAACTGCTCCTTCTGTGTTTAAGGGTGTATTAAATTACAGTGAGAGTAGTGCAGATTCCAAGTAACAAAAAGAATCCACTGGCTTTTTTCCTACAGTCCTCCTATGAGCTTGGAGTCATTACAGCACAATACAACTTTTTGTTGTGTTTTAGCTCAGGTTGTCAGGGTTTTTTTCCCCGCTTGTTTGTTTGTTTTTCCCACTGCAGATAAATTTAAATCCCAGTGGCTCTCGTTACTTTAATGATCTTTACAGTTCCTCATTCTGCTGGTTCTTACATTCAAAGTGCCCTTTTCAACGCCTGAGCTGCCACCTTCTGCTCTCAGCTGTGTGCCAATGCTGCCCTCCAGCGACCAAACACTCATGCCTTGCAAAGTAGCTCCTGGGAATAGCAGCTGTGATGCTTTTTAGGCCTAGCAAACATCTGTTTGAAGTAGATACGATAACATCATATGGATGTTTCAACTGCATTAGTGCCAAAAGCATTTTGCACTCCCAGACCCCAGGGGCTTTTCTGCTGTACCACTAAATCAATGGGATGGTCTCAGAAGGCTGAAGCCCGGCCCTCCCAGCCTCACTGCCTGCCTCTAGAAATGACACTGTTAGGTGGCACTTGTCGCTGGGGTGGTGGTGACTTTTTGTGGATGGTATCCACATTTAGTAACTCTTTTCTTTTCATGCTGCTCTACTTCTAAATGTTCTCCTAAGGAAACTTTTTTTCCCCCAATAACACAACCTTATTTAAAGAGAAAAACCCATCAGACAACATAGGCCTGATATTTAATCTTAAGTTACTCATAATGTCTAATAGATGCTAAGCCATCTCTATGTTGTATCTGGTACTACTTCTTTTTTCTCCCACAGATCTTTTACCTGTCCATAGCCAGATGTTCTGGACAGCAGAAAGCCACATTGGGCTAGAGACTGAGGAAGAGAGAACAGGATCAGAAAAAAATGCCAGGAGAACAGGGAGATAACAGGTAAGTCAACAAGTTAACTGTTCACCCTCTACTCTGAGAAGGAAGCAGAGAGATATAAAAACTAAGAGCAAAAGTACCTTCACCCAATAGTGATGCTGATGTTAAAGGCTCACAATTAAAGATAAGTGAGAACTGCAGCAAGGCAGAGAGCCTGAACTCCGGCCCACAGCATTTCCAGACCACTGCACTTCACTGGGGCTCCTGACACCGCCAGGCACTGATGTTTCTGTGACAATTAGCCACCAGCAATTTTGTCACAAAGGCTCTGAGCGTGGAGGGAGAGCTAACACTGCAGCAATGTGCAAGTTGTGAGACTGTCTATGGGAGATGGAGCGGCCTTCTGTGACAGCACAGCTGTTTGCTCTTTGTGCTAGCCAGCCACTCTGCAAGAAGGGAAAGGCCAGGACTCTCCTAACTTTTCCTCCAGAATCCTTTGAAGAAATGAAAGGGGAAGGCATGTGCAGAAACAGTACAATAGAAAGTGAAGGTCAAGAACAGGCAGAGCATTATAGTAAGGAAGTTAACTGGTTCTGCATCACAGTGTCAGTAAGCCAACCTTGTAGGCCTGGTCAGTTCCAAAATGCCGGATAGTCCCACGTCCCAGACTAGTTGGGGTTGTTTCCACCTGGAAAATCTCCTTCAGGAATTTATTTTTGGAGGAATGAACCACTTGCATTACATTAGCACTCAGTGTGTCCCTGTTTTTCTCTAAGAAATCTATAGGATGGAAAAAAAAAGAACAGCTTGTCATCTCTGCAGCCTGCTGGCTGTAATGCAACTCTGCCAAGCTAAAATCCACGTCATCTACAGTAACTTGATGATTAGTTTACAGTAATCCTCTTGACCTCCTGACTTCAGCAAAATAAACCTGAATGTTTTAAACTCTTATCTTGAGAAATTACAGATCAACACTACTCTGGAGTGCCATAAAGCCATGGCAAATGATGTTCTTCTCTTCACCTTCCACACCCAGCCAAGAAAAGCTCACCTTTTGATTCATAAAAGACAGCCCCAGCAAAGTGGTTAATGCCAAACTTGGTGTCATGGTCACTCTTAGGTGGGATATAGACTCTGCTTTTTCCATGGAGGGAATTGATTTTGATAAGCATGGTGGCATCTGTGCCCTAGAAACAAATACAGAAAGGGACAGTTAAGTAGATTCTCTATTACAATATGAGACTGCCCAGCAAACAAACGCGTAAGGTGCTTCAAGATAACAAAGGCTTAAATTCTGCCCCTTGTTTGTGAAGTAACCAGGTAGGAACACAGGGCCTGCTTTCATTGCCCTACTGGTACAAGACTCAGAGATCCCCAGAAGGCAGCCCAAAGCAGATACCCAGCATGGACTGTGACTTCTACAGGCCAGCAACCAGCTGGTGCCATCACATCCTCATCCCCGTGGGATGCATGTGAGGGCAGTTCTGCTCACTTGCCCATCGTAGGGTAGTGCTGTGCTATCTGAGAAGCCATGTACCCTGGGAATCATGGAAGAGACTTTTCTCCTGATCACAGGACATACAGTTGAGACCACCCTCTTCTCAGGAAAGAAAGGAGAAAGCTCTCTGTTTGTACACAAGCCTCTTAAATTGCTGCCTGAGGACTACAGGTGAGCTGAGGCAGAAGCTTGCTTTCCTGGATAAGCTGGTGCTGCCATCTGATTCCTGTACTGACAGCCCTGCTTACCCTTGTCATGGAAATGTGCAGACCATGGAAATATACAGCAGTTATGTTTGAGATCAGATGCTACTTTTTCTGTTCTTCTGTTGGAGATACCAGCCCTTTGTAGAATGACATTTTTTTCACGATTGCAGAGCTCAACTGTGACTGTCATCCAAGAGAAGAAAGAGGAAGGTGCAGCCCAAACCAACAGCAAAACAGTACTCAATATGCAAATCCATACATTTCCTAAAAAGCCACTTCAATAATCGAGTCTCCTTCCTTCTCCATCTGGTACAACTGGAAGAGTTTTAAGGCAGCGGGGTAATAGGAACAGCACACTCTGGCAGTGAAAGTATTCATATAGCAAATTAAAAGGGGTATTGACTCTCACAATGTCTCTGAAAGCCTCCTCTGCACTTTTCTGTGTGTAAAGCATTGTTGATGTGCTGTGTTCAAAGTCAAATATTGCAGATGAAACCAGAAAGTTACCTTTGGGAACTTGCTCTCCTCATCAATGAGGGAGATAATATTCATGGGCTTGAGTGCAATGACTTCCAGAGCCTGGCGATTGTCAGTGAAGTCAATGTTATTCCAGGTAATGTCCTCTGCAAGGTATTCCTCTTGCTCCAGCTTGAAGACATGGTGCACAAAGAACTGCTGAAGGTGTTCATTTGCAATGTTAATGCAGAGCTGCTCAAAGCTGTAAGGGGACGAGATGGGAACCCATGGTCATTCCTGGACCTTGGCCAGTGCTGCACTGCTCTATGGCATTTGTTTATTGTCCATATTTAATACTTTTCCAGATAAACTACTGTTATACTCCATGTTAATGATCACCACCACTGTGTGTTGTCTTAGGAACACGAGAGATGCATTTTCTGCTCTAATAAAGATGAGCAAAAAGAGCCAACAGTTGACTTAGTGTTGCTGGTTAAGCAAGGGATGAACTGTTTCAAGGAACTCTAGAGAGAAAGGGGAACGCACAACTGTGAAAATAGCATGTCTGGGTGAGTGTATAATCTGTTTTTACTTGCAATGGCATTACCACTTCTTTTATCAGTTAATCCTTAAAACTGCATGTGAGTTTCATTACCTGGTAATTGCTGTGGCACAATGTGTGCCAGTGAGGCCCCATGTGGACTGCAGCCTTTGGGGATAGCATAAAGTAATAGGAAAGAACATTAAAAATGTAGGATGGTCTGAGGAGATTATGTTCTAAAAGTCAGTGAGGAATATTATCTTGCTGAATGCAAGCAAGGTGCATCTGTTGCAATGGATTGGAAAAGGTTGCCATGCAGAATTTAGAAAGAATGAAAAAAGTGGAACATTTTATTGATTTATCAAGGAGGAGTTGACAAAGGTGGAGGGAAATGAGTGACACGAATTACACAGTTTGTCGCAGTCGTTTACTACATGCTTCACTGACTGTAGCATACCAGCCTCAACACTGCTCACATGTTGATGGTGCCCCATGATGGAGAAAGTTTCCCTACTCTGATCCCAAAGGCTTGTAGACTGCAGACTATGTGTGATAGTTTGTGGAGTACTGACGATATGGTACCATAAAACAAAGAACTGCTGCCTCTGTAGAGAAGGGCATATAGAAATGGTGCTCTGGGACTGAAAACATCAGTACAAGAGGTAACAGTGGTATGCAGACCAGGTGTTTTGCTGACTTGTCCTTAAAAGCAGAGAAATTAAGTAGTTCCCAAAGAGTGATGGGGGAACGCTGAGCAAAACAGAAGCATAGCTGAAATGAGAATCAAAACACAGACTCCTTTATGCTATGTACAGAAGCATCCCAAGAGGTCTTGTTAAAATGCTATGGAGCAAGGGGAACATGTATCTGCTCTTCATGGCTGCCTGCTCATAGCAGCTTCATAGACATCTTCCCTGAGCAAATTCCTGGGGTTCTGGAATAGACATGTGCAATGGCTGCACCACAGTGAAAGCTGAAGGAGAAAGCAGAAATGTGACCAAGACTAAAGAAGAACGGTATTTGTCAGTGGGGAAACTTAGTGATGGAAATTTCACTGCTTTTCTGGGCATGACAGTAATAATGAAAGGAAATTTGCTTGGTTTTTTTTTTTCACTTTTTCAATTTACATCAACTGCTTTTCAGCACCCCAGTGCAAATGAATCCAGAGCCTCTTACCTGTTGTTGCTAAAGTTTTCGAACCCAAAAATATCCAACAACCCAATGGAGTGACCTGTATTTTTAGGCTTCTGAGAAGTTGGGTTAAAAATGGCTGAGTTGATCTTGTTCACTATCCAGAGGAAAATCCGTCCATATATACCCTGGGGAGAAATTAAAGTGAGAGCTCATCATTACAGTCTTTGGACAAATCTCTCTGCTTCCTGTTGTGTTGAAACAAAGATGTCAAATTATGCCTGAAGACCAAGAGGGAACCAGGCCATCTGGATGCACATTTATCACAAAAGGCACTTTAACTGATAAGACAGACAGCTCTGAAAGCATTCCCAGACTTCAAATAGAGCAGATGTAAGAACCAGTACCTTCACAAAGGCGTCCCTCCCGTCTGCAGCTTGGGCCACATTCAAGGGCCTGGACACACTTTCTCCTCGGACAATGATGGAGAGGTTTGTGAGGCTGTTCTGAAGGTCACTGTAGTCCACCTGGAAGAACAGTCATGGCAACTTGATCATCCCAGGTAGAGAAAAGAGATCCAGCAAAGAAAGTCTGCCTCAGGAAGGAGGGCTGTGACAAACTGCTTGAAGAGCAGCACTCGAGAGAGCATTCTGCTGCCCAAGACTGAAGGATCTCCTGGCTCAGAAAGATATCTGCAATAGCAGCACTTGAGTATCAGCAGAAAGAACACGAAATGCCCCTTCTATGTGCTTCACTACATAAATGCTCCACAGAGACGTGCTTTGTCAGTGTGCTCAGGGAGCGTGGATGAGGAAAGGAACAAGTAGGAAAAGATAAGAGATTTACTACCTCAAGCAGTTTGGTTGCAATTGAGAAGTGTGGTGAATCCATCACATCAGAGCAGTCCAAGTTGTCATACACAGCCGCTGGAATAAGAAATCATTTTCATGGTGAAACATTTCTGTTGTGGCTGGGAGCTGTGCAGCCATATTTCTTTAAGTTTGTATCTCCAGGAATGTGGCAAAGTAGTAATTTGCCTGATGAAGCTCCTGCGTTTGAAGATTTTACTAAGGAAGGTTCTAATTTTACCTAGGGATCCTGGCACATACAGGGTCCTCACAGCTCCAGAACATTGTTTTAATTGTTTTATTTTAACTACAAATAGCAGCAAAGCTGACAGGATTATTAATTTTAAACTGTAGCTACTAGGGATCTGGAGTTTTATCTGATTTCAGATTTTTTTTCTGAAAACATTTCTTGTCTTGTATCTAGCTGGTGGGAAACGTAGACAAAAAAGGTTGCCTAGATAACAATCTTCCTTCATATAGGAGATACTTCATTTTAGCAGCCAGCATTACCCCAAAAAACCCACCTGGCACCACTGCATCACACAGAGAAGAGTTCTCTTCTAAAATATGAGAGCTCCTGCTGTCCTACTGATGGGTGTATCAGACTGTCTTTGCCTTATCAGAACTGCATTTACGCAGCTGAGTGTTCACAGTACCCAGCAGGACAATGACAGCTATCATCTCCACAGAAAGCATGGCTCAGCTGCTACTCTGTCCTCTGACTTACATAGCACTACAGTCAGTATATGCAGCATGGCATTATATTATCTGGTGATTCAGGCTGTGTGATAAGGGTCTATTTATAACTAAGGAAATCCCAGTGTGACAAAATAATAAGACGGGTGTTTTTCAAAACATTACTCAGTGTGGAATGGTGCTTATCTGCCTGCCCCACCAACGCTGTTCACCTAACCATTTATACTGGGCAGAGAAGCACAACCTAATCCTTACAGCTGGAAGCAGAAGCACCTGTAGGCCTTTAACATCAACTCTGAGAAGAGACCAAGCATAGGCAATGCTGAGTTTACCTTCGAACTCCACATTCCCCAGATGCAGGATAGCAGCCAGCAGTTTGCTGATGTCCCAGTGCTCAGAGTCTGAGAACATGAGGATCTTCATCGCCGAGCGGATGTGAGCGTACTCCTTGGCATCATTCCGGCTGTCACAGGATGTGCAGTTGCCCTGCAAGAAACCACATTCACAGGTGAAGAGGATCTTTTCTGCTTTCTCTTCAGATCACATAAACTCAGACATAAGGACAAGGATTCTTGGCACTGTTTCTGCTTACTCGTTATCACCTAAGGTAAACATACCTAATTAGCTTTCTCCCTGGCATGAGATCCCTTGCATTCGCCTAAAATCTGAGCACCTGTGAAAGTGGAGGATATTTCCCATGTGCTTTATGATGCCCTTTATGTTTCTTAAGGCTGAGTTGGACAGAAAGCTTTGAACTGCCACATGCTGCCCCTGCGGTGGACAGATGGACATTACAGTAAGCCTCTGAAACTGAGACTCACAGCACCTGTGTTACTGCTTCTGGTACTCTAAGGAAAGGACTGTTGGTACTTGTACTTGGTACCACCCATCTGCAGCTCCTAGTGATGGTACTGGAGGAAACAAATGACAGAGGGATAATGGAGATAGTTACCATAGTGAGATAAGTGTACTCTGAGGCAGTGCCCAGATTCAGCATCTTTTTCTGCTCCAGATTCATTCCCATCAGCATGCAATAGAAGATGTGATAGTTCCTCTCCTCTGGAGCCTAGAAAGAAAGAAAGAGGCCAATATAGGCTTGTTGGTACAGGTTTCTAGCACAGGAGCAGGCAGAATGGGTGTCTGCAAGTGCCCTCACCTGCCGGCAAACTCGGGACTTTTCCAGAAGAAACTGTTCTATCTGGGCTCCTTCTATCACACCGCTGTGGTTGAAGTAGATATCAATGTATTTACCAAAGCGGCTTGAATTGTCGTTTCGAATTGTCTTGGCATTTCCAAAAGCTGACAGGAAAAGGACAGACAGGATCTTGATTACTGCAGTTAATGAACATCAAATCTATTTTTGATGTGCTTCCATTTTTCTCTTGGTATTTTGCATGTTGTATACCAAATGCTGACATGCACTAAAGAATATCTGAACTGACTTCCTTCTGAAGTGACAGGCAGGCATAACTGTGCATCCAGATAGCTGGGCCCTAAAAGACATACTCAGGTGGTCCAAATATGCACTACGTCTCTTATGACTCTTGTGCTCCCTGCAGTTCTGAGATACTGCTACAATGACACCTTCTCCTGCATCATAAGAACTCCTCTGGACCTCATGAAGACCCAGCAAAAAAGACTAGAGAACTTCTACCCAGCATCACCAATGCTTCAGGGTTTTTAGCTATGTTATGCAAATACAGTTGTTTGAGGATCTGTTCCTGAACTTTTACACTGAGACAAAAATCTTGTGGTAAGTGTGGTAAATGGCTTTTTTTTCTGCTAAATAACCCACCTTCCAGAATGGGGTTGGCCTCTAGGATTTGCTGCTCTATCCAGGAATGCTGGCCGCTGATAGCTGCCAAAAACTGTAGTATTAGCTTAGTGCTTTCAGTTTTCCCAGCTCCAGATTCCCCACTGCAATAAGAAATGAGATCATTAAGGGTGTGCTTTCTTCTGTTTTTTGGCTAGGGAGGCAAATGGTAGACCAAGGTGAAATCCTACTTTATGCTGTGAAAATCAGGTTGTCTTTCATTGATGGCTGTACAATTCTAGCTGTTCAACCTCTTATCTAAAAGATATTGTGCTAAAGTGTACCTAAAAGTGTACCTAAAAGTGTATCTAAAATATATTGTGCTAAAGTGTACAGTGTTTTTTAGCCTAAGGTTGAGGACTAAATTCTCCCTTTGATTAAAAATGAGCAAATCCATGGAACACATTCTGTACCAGCAAAGAAATTAAATCACCACTTGCTTTTCTTTATAGCATTATGAGATTTTCAGTGTTAGTCTCAGCTGAGGCAACTCAGGTGATGTCCCATAATCACACTGCAATGAGACTCTCTGTTCTCTCTACTGATGACTGGCAGAATATGGATACATGTCATGTGTTTATACTATAGCTTCTTCCATCTCTGTATTAGCAGAGACAGTGTTTCTTCAGGAAATCTCAGTTTTCAGAAAATATAAGTAACACAAGTATCCTGTCCCCAAAGTAAAAGGCTAACATCACAGAGGCATATATGTGTAGAATATGTCATCATATTCTGAGTCTAGGAGAAAACAACAGACTTCAGAAATCTCTTGTTTATCTTTCAGTTTTTGTAGCCCTGACCAAAAAAAAAGAAGTAGCAGGGAAGAGAACGTTTCCTTACTGTTACCTCGTCTTAATCTGTGCCTTTCCATTTGGAAGGTCTCCTGTGTATGCATAAGTCCCCCAAAAACATGCCAGATTTGGTGTCTGCCACGCATCATGAGTACAATCACCTGATCACACAGCACTGATCTCTCTTATTCCTCTTCATATTGAAGTAACAGTTGTCTGCAATGGCAAAGACATGAGGTGGCAGCTCTCCAATCCTCTTGTTGCAGTACAGCCTGATAAGATCGACTGTGTAGAGAGGCAGCAGCTGGTATGGATTCACTGCTACCAAGATAGATCCTGTGTAAGTCTGGAAAACAGTTATGAGCATTACCTCCAGCAGCAAACCCACAACCAACAATAGAACTGAAGGCATTCACAGAGTAGATCTAAGCAGATTCAGGAGAGAAACCTGGGAGATCCAAAAGCCTGGTTCCTCACCATGAGTTGGGCAATGTTACGGTTGTGTCTTTATACACTTCTTTAGGATTTGTAAAAAACAGCCACACTGAAATGAAGGAGTGTCAAATGCTTGGAAATCACAATGTATTGTTCAAGAAGTACATGACACAACTGCAGACTGCTGGAGTCTAATGTAACAGTTCTGTATGCACCTCTTGGTAGTTGTAACTAGAGCATATATCAAAATCACTGCTTCATCACACTGAACATCATCATGTTTGTACTGTAAGCAACAGCTCCTCTCCTGTATACAATGTACATAACATGGGGGATGATGTGTGAAAAAGTTGGAATGTTATTATCATATTGCAAACTAGGAACTGAGGAACAGGAAACCTGAAAATGTCAAGTTGTTCAAACTCACAGATTAAATCTGTAATGGACAGGAAGTGAAACCAAATGTCCTAAATATGCAGATCTATTCTTTACCTGTTTTGTTACATCAAAATCAAATAAACAGTGACTTGGATTGGAGCACAATCCAAATAAAGTCACTGCACACTGGTTAGATTGATCCAGAGTCACAGCTGCAGGTAGTAGCAGCACGTGCAGCCAGTAACATGGACTGGATTTAGATTTAGCTACATGTCAGTTGCTGGAGAAAGTGAGCAGGAGAAAGTGAGCAGGGTCACTACTTTTGCATATCTCTGCAGTTTCAGTGACTAATATTAAATCCCTTTTTCACAGCCAAATTACTTGGATGGAGGAAGAGAAAAAATATGCCTCCTTGGCACTCTCAGTCAGTAGAGGAATTGGAGGGCCCTATGCATGAAAGGAAGTTAGGAGACTACTCAAGTCACTCTTCTAAAGGTGCACGAGAGGTCATTCCTAAAAGTACCACGTCCAGTAACATTGGCACTCACATAGATTTTGTGCTGCTGGTGGCGGATGAGGAGGTTATGCACCATGCCTGCCTCGTGGAGATCCCCAAGGCGGATCATGTCTTCCACCCCTTGTGCAGTGGAGGGGTCCATTGGGCGAACCGTGTGCATGTTCCGGGCCGTGATCCAGTGCTCCTGAAAAAGGAAAGGCAGCATTTTAATGGGTTATGCTGTTACTTAGAGGCAAATAAAGGAGACTGCCGTGTTAGACCAGAATGATTTCGAGTTCGCATTAAATGCAGCCTGCTCTAACAAACAGCTGACTGAAAGCAAGAGGTGTGCTGCTCCACAGGACCAGATGATTTAAAACCCTAGACAAAGTCATTCAGGTGGGTTCCAGACATCACAAAATTACTTGGGTTGGAAGGGACCTTAAAGATCATCCACTTCCAACCCCAGCTGTAGGCAGGGCTGTCCTCCACCAGATCAGGCTGCCCAGGGCCCCACTCAGCCTGGCCTTGGGAAACTCCAGGGCTGGAGCATCCACAACTTCTCTGGGCAGCCTGTGCTGCAGCCTCACCACCCTGTGAGTAAAAAGTTTTCCCCTAACAGCTAATCTAAATTTTCCCTTCTTTAATTAAAACCATTCCCCTTGAGTATAAGCCTCCTTTTAAGTACTGGAAGGCTGCAATGAGCTCTTTCCAGAGTCTTCTCCAGGCTGAACAAACCTAGTTCTCTCACCCTATCTTCATAGGAGAGATGCTTCAGCCACCTTATGATTTTCGTGGCCCTCCTCTGGACCTGCTCCAACAGCTCTGCATCCCTCCTGTGCTGGGTGCCACAGGCCTGGATGCAGTCCTACGGTGGGGCCTCAAGAGGGCAGAGCATAGGGTGTGGGATGCATGTTGCCCAGCCCCACTGACTTGTACACATCCAGTCTCATCAGGTGGTGTTGGACTTGCTTGCTCTTACAGTAGGAGAGGTTTTGCTCTCCTGATCTCCACCTAAAGGTTCAGATGAGAGATGTGGGAAGCCTGACATCACCTATGTTCACAGTGCAGTTTTGCCAGAACATGTTCAAAGTAGGGATGAAACTGCAGTCCAACTGCCTTTAGAGGGATCATGATTTTATCAAATTTTGGGATTGGAGCTTGTCTGTTTCCTACTTTTAGCTACCTGCTGATAACTGCTACCTCAAGAAGTTCTAAATGTTCATACTGTTGGGATCTCTGGATACTAGGGAAGTATCACCCTATTCTGACCTTATTTTTATATTACTTCTGTCAGTTTATCTTATCAGCCATTATCAAAGTCAGACTATCTAGATGGAGCTTCAGTCTGACCCAGTATGGCCTTTCTTTGGTACTTTTTACTTTTGATTTTTATGTTCATCATTTGCAGAAAGTTATAGGGTAGCCCACCTTGCCTTCATCATCCTCCAGCAAGATCCGTCCTGAGTCAGAGTCCTTCACAACTGCCCCGATAGGGACACTGAATTCACTGTTTGGATGAGCTTCCAGCCACACGTGATCACCCTGGGGAGAAGAAGACCCAGTGTCAAGTAAAATGACAAACTAGATGCCCTGTAGTTCACAAGCATACACTTCTTGGTCTTAATTTTCTATTGCTTTGATTGTTTCTGCACTGTTTAACTGGACAAGTTCTTACTGTTTGCAGGCAGTACAATCTAATGGTTATAGCATTGAGACCTTAGCTCTACACTTTCCATGGCACATGACTTTGGCCAAGTCATCAGGCTCAATTGCCCTACAAGAGGAAATGACTGAAGAGCTTTTACAAGGACAGTGACTGCACTGCTCCACTACCTCCCAGAGGCTGTGGGGTGCACAGTGAATGCTGACAAGGTGCCTTGGTGTCCTCACATTAGCTTCGGTATTCTTTCAGATGAGATGCTTGAAAACAAAGACATTACCAGGTGAAAAAAGGATGAACAGACCGAGTGCCTGCTCTGCTGTCCTCTGCTGGAGGAAAGGTGTGAGCTATGGCTGACCTCTCTTAGGAATGAGCACCACCTTGATGCTGCCTGAACTACTGCCCTGTTACTACTTCCAGACCTCAAGAGTACCTTCTCTTGCTCCAGACACTAATTCAGATTGAAACAAAAATTGACTGCCATTGCTAGAATGAAAATGGAACAAAGCTGTAGGCTGGATCTTCAGTGGGTATGAATTGGCTTATGCCTGCTGATAAACTGATGTTCCACCTGAGTCTGCTGTATACAACAAGCATTTTCTTTATTTTGTTGCATTCTCATCACAGCATTACTGTCAAAGTTTCAAGTTTTTACAGAAAAATTATTTATTTTTCCTCTTAAAATAGTTAATGGACTTCCATTTAAAACCAAACAACCACAGTGTAAACATCTATGAATGTCACATAAGGTTACAAAGAATGTGAAAGTGCTCTGATTTGCACTGAATAAAACTATAGAGGTAGTCTGCACTTTCAGTGCCACACCTTGTGACGGAGGTCACCAGCACAGCCTGGCTAGCCCAACAAGGCATGGTGCCTTTGCATTTTCAGTATGGACTGATACCTTATATTTTTTGATACTGGGTTATTTCTGCTTTTCTTTTTGAGATGAGTAGGGATGTTAAAGTCTTTTTCTCCTCTTCAGGCCTCAGGCTAATCAGTAAATCATAGCAAAGGATTGGACTTACCTTTCTGAAAATGACCATTATGTCTCAGATCACTGTATGCAACCTGCAGTCCCAAGAACAACACAATATTAAGTCAGAAAAAGGCTCAGGCTTTCATTAGAGTAGGCAATGGAGTGAAGATACTTGCTTGTAAAGAGTAACAGCAAAATACCTCAAAGTCATGCTGCTTATTGACTGCACTAAAATGAAATACATCATAATAAACTACACCAACTCCAGAAACAAATCATCTACTCAAAAAGTGGCTGGCCCGGTGACATGGTGAATTCATGCTCTCTTAAGCTTCTTGGATCCCTGAGAATCCCAGCTTGAACATTCTGCCATTTAGAAAATAACATCTACAATTAACTGTCCTTGGTTGGACTGAAAGTGGTTGCCATGAAGGCATGGGCAGCAAAATGAGGAACTGGAGGGAACCACAATAAAATTAGGAGCTCACAATTGAAAAGAATAGCAAAATGTCTGGTGGCCAGAAGTCTACACCTCTGCTTTGCTTAAGGGGTGACACTGTTTAGGCTGTGTTCCTTAGAACAACCAGGGAACCAAAAACTTTAGTAGCTGCTTCCTCACCCGTAGGCTACAGGGGCCTGGATATGGGGAGACTCCAGGACTGTGGTTTGCTGGCTCCCATTCTTGTTACAGCATGAAGACCTTTTCCTATGTCAAGGAAATTGCTGACCAAGACTCTTCACAAAGTTCACTTCTAAAGTTTGCAGAGTGTGAAAGGTTTCAGCTGAGAATAAACTCTGAAAAGTAGACTGCATTTAAAAACCCGAGTTATCTCTCCCCACTCGTGCAGACTTACACAGTTCACATAAAGGACAGTGAGGAACGAATTAAAACATAAAACTTGACCATATTATTTTAGTGGTTGCTAATGGTGAACTGTCTTTCAAACTTCCACTGTGCAAACAGTACCGAATAAACCTCAACAACAGCTGAAAACTCTTTGCAATAACTTGAGGATGGCATATTCCTTCACTCTCCAGTATATAAGGAAAAATTTATTCTCCAAAAGAGAGGTCAGGTGCTGGAAGGGGCTGCCCAGGGAGGTGGTGGCGTCACCATCCCTGGAGGTGTTCAAGAAACATTTAGATGCTGTGCTAAGGGACGTGGTTTAATGGGAGATATTGGTGACAGGGACGGTTGGATTGGATGATCCTGGAGGTCTCTTCCAACCTTGGTGATTCGATGATTCTATATCACGGACTGGGAAGCATTCCTCTGTAGCAGAGTGCACACCTTAAGGACACATATGCAAAGGAGCAGCATGAGTACAGCCACAGAACTGCAGCATATACCTAATAGCAATTTGATTTCATTTATCTTTTCTTCTGCTGCTTGCTGCTGTTGGCTCCAGCTCACTGCAAAGTGAGGTAGGTCCATCTCCTGACCAAAAGGTAAAGTTTATTTTTCCCTCTTCCTGCTAGCAAGAGTCTTTCCTGCACATAAGGTGGTAGAATAATCTGTGATTGAGTGGCTGCTGTGCGCCCAGGCCTCCACAACCTCACATCACAGCCTTCCAACAGCTGCATGGCCCACTCTGCTCTTTTCATCTCTATACAGGATCTCTTCCTCTACCACACACCCGAGGTCCAACTCAAAGTTCCTAATGAGATGCTTGCAGTAAGCAAAATGTTCCACAGAATGCTAACCATAGACTAAATAATTCCATTTCTACTCTTTTTGGATCTATTATCACTGTCATTTCCTTAGCATACATCTGAAGCAAATTTTACAACTTCCTGCTTGGATGATCTCAGTGAAGACATTGAGTTTGTACATCCCTTCTGTACATTCCCATCTGATGGCAAACCTCCTGTAAAGCATTTCACGAGACAAGTGGACACTACAGGACAAGGAACTGATCTCTGGTACTTATTCTAGGCAGGTCCACCATCTGGAACACCTGCTCCAATTTTATCTCAACACAGAAATTCAAATTTCTTATTTTCTCACTGCATTTGGAGCAACTATTTTGTTCTGGCCCCAAATTAAACCTGGACAGGTTCTCTAGAAAGTTTGAGAAAAACAAGGAAACCATGAGTTAACTGAGTTGGAACTGTTGGGTTTTCTTTGGGTTTTTTTTTGCCTTTGCTATACAAATAGTCATCAAAAGTGACTGATGGGATAACTCATAGATCATTTCAATGAAACCCATGAGGTTTCTTCTGTTCATCACTTGTGAAATCTTATGGATAAAATTTATAATAACTATTTACAATTCTGTGCAATACTGTGCACACATGTTACAAGAGCTACGCAGATTTCATTATTTTTCTGACAGTATTTTCAGCCATTTAATCTTCTGTCTCCATTCTGTTGTGGAGCTATGCAGGTTTAAACAACTTATAAATTTACCCTTTGTTTAAATTACTAGAAAAGTGTTTTAAGCCACCACTTTGATTTTAGAAATTCATGCTCTTGAAAAAGAAA
Source organism: Centrocercus urophasianus (assembly GCF_019232065.1). Lineage (NCBI taxonomy): Eukaryota > Metazoa > Chordata > Aves > Galliformes > Phasianidae > Centrocercus > Centrocercus urophasianus. The sequence continues at coordinate 21,151,869 of NW_024884744.1, read as the reverse complement.
AACCATCATTAAAACACACGTAATGAAATGAAGTTTGGGGATGACATTGTTCTCTTCTTCATGTTTCAGTAAACTTTTGCATTCAGTGTTAGAAGAGAATTTTGTAGTGAGAGAATGAGGGCTCACTTTATCATTTGCTTTCCTGTCAACTTTACTTACCTGTGTTATCTGGGAAGTTACAAATAACTTCCATAAGTTACAGCCTTTGCTAAAATTGATGGCTGCATAAACCACCTTTTCTTCAAACTAAACAGAAGGAGCAATTATAGCCCTACGTGCAAGATAGTGCACTGTGAGCATCACATCCATGTCCTGAGCACTAGGAGTGCTGCTATGGTAGCAAAGTGGAAACGAGAAGTGCTTGGCAAGCAGCATGCCTTGTTTGTGGCTGAAAAGGTCTACAAGTAGCATGGATTGAACAAGTTTCTAAACAAATCCAGAACAATATACCACTTCCAAATAACCACAAAATACATTAAAAATAACCAGTTATCAAAATTACAAAATCCCAAGGAGAAAAATAAATGGGAACTTTGAGAGATGACAAGCTACTGCTCTAACAGTCCAATGCTGACACATGTTTTAAAGCAGAAATTTTAACTGCAGTTTTCACACGTGACCCAGTAACAGGAAGAAATGTGGAACGTCACAACATGATGTGGCACATGGAGGACCTTCAAGTTCTGTGTCCCCAGCACAGTGCCTGGTGACTACATTCAGAATTCCCTGTGAGGCCAGGGCTACCTCCAGAGACCATCTGTATCTAAGACAGTTCTGAATTTTGGCGCACAACATCTGCAAAAAACGTAGCAATGCAGTGTTCTTCCATAGACCCATAGAATGGCCTGGGTTGCAAAGGAGCACAGTGCTCATCCAGTTCCAACCCCCTGCTGTGTGCAGGTCACCAACCAGCAGCCCAGGCTGCCCAGAGCCACATCCAGCCTGGCCTTGAATGCCTGCAGGGATGGGGCATCCACAGCCTCCTTGGGCAACCTGTTCCAGTGCCTCACCACCCTCTGGGTGAAAAACTTCCTGCTAATATCCAGCCTAAACCTCCCTGTCTCAGTTTACAACCATTCCCCCTTGTCCTATCACCACCCATCCTCATAAACAGCCATACGCTCCCTTCAAGTACTGGAAGGCCACAATGAGGTCTCCCTGGAGCCTTCTCTTCTCCAAGCTAAACAAGCCCACTCCCCTCAACCTTTCCTCATAGAAGAGACCTTTCAATTTTTTTCTGTCTTCTCTTTCAAGAAATAAATTCCATCTTTCCTGATCTTTTTTCTTACAGCCACATCCTCATGTCTTCACTCACGATTTGGCAACTGGATCTGTGCACTGACCTCAGGGTGTGGTGACCTGTGACATGAGCAAAGCAGAGTGGTACAGGAGCACTGTATGTAGCCAACAGGTGGGCCATGGTCAGCCACAGGGACTCACAATCACTAGAGTTTCTAACCCGAGCCAGAAATGAGAATACCGTGGCGACGTTGAAATATCTGCCCAGAATGGAGAGGGAGTGGTGCAAGCCAACATGGAGAACAGCTGTGCTGGATCAGGTCAGGGCACATCTACCTCCAGACCCACAAGTAGGAGTATGGGTAGAGATCCTCTATAATGCCAGGGTTCGTAGATTCAGCGCCAAAAATGCTTATTCTCAGTCATAACTGAGCACCCCCCTCCTGCCTGAGTGGCAGCCTTCCCGCAACACCTGGCTCTTCTGCTGCTTTTCTTTCCAAAGCAACACAGCAGCAAACCAACCTGCACCCCAGGGGATGGAAAATTACCTCTCCTGAAGAAATCTTCACTGTATGGCTTCAGCAGCTTAGTTCCCTGTTTTTCATAAGCTCGGGAATAAGAAGGAAAAGGAAGGTGAAACTAGCATTGGTGCCAGGAAAGTTTCTCTTGCTGAATGCCACTTGTCTGCTGCACAAAGGAGGAAATAGGTGAAGCACGGTTATTTATTGCAGGACTTTGCCCCCAGTTGAGCATATTGCCATTTCCAAGTCAGGTGTTCCAGTAAGCAGGACAGCTGATTCTTGCCTGGGTGAACCTTAAACTTCAGTCTCTCCTCTCTGCGTGAATCCTTTCAGATTTCTGGAAACCACTCCCAAGAGGAAACCCTTAAGCATCTGTTCTTAGCTGCTCCAGCACCACTGACTTCCCTCTGCATAGCTGTTAGCTCAGTGGAAATTGGGCTCTCATCTGTCATCCCTCCCTTTGGTTTTGTACAGGTCCTTCTGCAAGGTCAGAAAATGCACATCAGTTGCTTTCTTGTGGGGATTGTGTTTCACGGTACCTGCAGCTGAAGGTGAAAAGAGCTCGTGGAACTTAATTGAAATACCAGTGGTCACACACCTGTCTAAAGGGAATGTGATTTCTGGCCTGTTTAAGTCATGCTGGTTTTGTTCTCTTTAGTTGATTGCCCACCAAACACTCTGTCCCTGTGTTCCAGCACAGTGCAAGTTAACTTTCCGTAAGTCAACTCCACTTCTTTCTTTCCAAGTGAGGACAGGACAGCTCTGAGTTCCCTGCTTTCTAGTTGCTGCAAACATACTGTCAGTAACTCTCTGCCCCTGATCCTTGAACTGCAAGCCCAAGCACTGGGGATGAGTTTTTTTACAGATCCCTTAAACTAATTGTATAGCTTTCCCTCAAACTCTGTGCACAGCAATGGTTTGCCTCACTATGCACTAATGCAGATGACTTTTAAATCAAATTTAGAATGTGCAGCAACTGTGACTATAGGCTGGTATACCTAGTGCTTATTTTCTCGCTTCCTAGGTTTAATTAGCTACAACATGTAATAGGAAAGATAAGAAGAAGCCTCCATGCCTTGGGATTCCTGCTGTAGTTCCACATGTAGTTCTGCATTCAGAGGTCAGAATTCATGCACAGTGATAAAGAACTGGGAGTAATTTGTGTTACACGTTGCATGTCCACGCTACATATTAGTATTTTAACGTTAGCCTCCTCTATTTCTGCTATAAAACTTCAGCAAATAAACCTCAGATTATTTAAGTTTTATAGCACAAATAAAGTGTAGGCTCGTAGGGCTCAGAGGCTTTCAGAGAGAGGCAGGAAGCTACAAAGCAGAGCTTTCCTTAGCTGTGCAAGTCATTCTTAAGGATTTTGTCTCAAGACAGTTCTTCAGCAGGTTTTTATTTTAGAAGTGTACGTGCTCTGTGTGAGCAACAAAATCTCTTCAAGAAGCACTGAATTTTTAGATGTAGGTCAAATACCAGAAAATCAAAGTAAGTACCTTTGGACTGCCAAGGCAGATGTCTAAAAAAAAACTTCTTGTGCAATTAGACTGCAGGAAAACAAACAAACAGACAAACATGCCAGATATGATTCTTCAACAAAGGAAGCATACTTGCTGAAATTCCAAATGCAGCTTGTTTTGGGGCAGAGAATCATGTTCTAAAATAGAACATTTTCAATGCTTGTGACCAAGGCACAATGGCAGTGCTCTCTACTTCAGAGATAACCAAAGTATTCCTGTACTAGCAGAATGTGTAAACATGTATGAGATGGGAACACTAGGAACTCAAGGAGGCCTGACGGGAAGCATAACTCATGTTGTCATCACTGGAATACTGATTAGAAGGGAGATGGATTTCCACAGTTAAGTCTAGACGTACTCAAGTGGCACAAACAAATGCTGAAGGAGCAGCAACTTGATCTCGCAAGCAGAAGCAGCCTAGGTTCTTCATAAAGCATGTGAGAGCTGGGCAGGCAGCTTGCTGCAGGCTTCTCCAGCAGAAGTGCTGGAGCTCAGGTTTGAGTCACAGTTATCAGGAGGTAGCAGGGATCAGGAATTTGCCAGGGGTGAGCAACTCTGTTTACTGCTGAAGACAGTTTGGTAAGGGACCCTGCGAGGCACAGGCCCATTTGTAGCTGTAGCTAGGTGTAGCAGAGGCACTGGAGTAATTTGTAGCATGCTCATAAATAATGCAGTGAGAAATGCATTAATTAAAATCGGATAATCCCTAGTGAAATTAATTCTGCTGTTGTGCAGAACAATAGGTCTACCCAGACAGACGTATTAACAGAACTGCATCTTCCTGACAGCTTCCTAATTAAGAGATTGATGCCAAGATCAAAGGGTTTAATTTGCACATGGTACTTCCTCTCACATTTCCCCTGCAGACAAATCAAAGCAGCCTCATCATTCCCACATCACCCAGTCCTACATGCCAAGCATAATATTAAGTTAAACTAGTTCTTTTTATGCCGTTTGTGGGGGGATTGGATATAACAGTTTCCAGGTTAAACAGTTCATTTGGAAGCTCTCCTGTCTATAGTAACCGCCTTCTTGTAAGCAGATTTGTAGCTTTAAGTCACTGATGTCTGTTAACTCTGAAGGGCACACTGCGGAGAACAAAGCAAACTAAAGAAATACATACCAGAAGAGGATTTTTCAAGTGCATCCCTTGATTGTCTTGAGCATTCTGTCCTTTGGGGAAAGGCTTATTTCATTCCAGGCAGTTCATGATGCTGGACTGAGGCAAACTGGTGAGGCACTTGGATCTGTGTCATTACACACCTCCACACTCGCCAAGTGTGTGCTGCTTACTCTGCTTGCTAGAAGACAGGTCACTCTCCTGCACTGTGCAATCCCATTACGGTCTGAGTGTCACTCCATCCTTCCTTTTGGGATGCAGCCAAGAAGGTATTAAAGGAATACGTTACAGGTCAGTGAGTGCCAAGTTCTGGCCTACCAAGGACAAAGACAAGCACATGCAAGCTTGCATGCTAGTGCACACACACACACGTTGGCTGCAGACCTGCTGTCAAAACTGACGTCGAGTTATTCACTGTTATTGAGATAAGGAGGTTGCTTGATATAGCGGTGCACGTGGAGACGTCACAGCACCATGCTTGTGGTTAGCTTTCCTTTCTGAGAGATGGGAAATTCATCACATTTAGGAAGGAAAGCTTGCTCGCTTTCAACAAATGCAGAAATTATTTATTTTCTCATCACTGCAGCCTCTTTGCAGCTGGAATTTGGGACAATGGCTTGACATCATTGCAGAACATGACATATTCATAAATATCAAATTTTCAGGGTTGATTACCCTCGTACTCTGATCCTGCTTTACCTGGTGTGCTTCCATGTTTCCTAGGCACTTTGGTACCATTTCCTAGCACATCAGTGCACACTCAATCTCTTTTTTTTTTGTTAATTTCTATTTATATTTCTCCTCCTTATTTTCTATTATTTTATATTTTATTTCCTACTTTAGTGCTTTGTCTGCAGAGACCTTCACTGATTGTATTGTTATGAGTTGGATTAAAGTCATCATACCGCCTTCTATTTAATTTCTTTATGGAAGTCAGATCAGTGAAACAGTAGGAGCCTCCCATCAGACACAGGCACATATGCCTCCTCCTAGAAAAGATCTCAGTGAAACCACACAGAGCAAAGAGCTAAAAGCAGTAAGAGTCACATCAGAGAAGGAAAAAAAGGCATAATACAATCAAGAACACAATTCTGAGGAGAGTTAAAAGACCTTTGAGACTATATGGAAAAGAGCGGTGAGGAAGAGACCTTCTCTTTATGCCTCATGTACACAGATTTTCAGGGGGAAAAAAAAAGGAAGAAGGATTTTTGCATTTTTGATAATATAGGATTGCATCAAAGAAATATTTGACTCTGCTGCTAATTTCTCCTTCTAAGTGAAACAGAAGATTCTGCCTCTTTGAGCAGTGCCTTAGGTCCGACAGTTTAGCTGTATTTAGCATGGTAGAATGAACTTCATGCGTTGTATTGTCTTTGCTGTTGGGGTGTATGTGTTAAGACGGGCTTAACTTCTCTGCCATCCACTCTGAAATGCTTCTAGCACAGAAGAAATGATGACTCATTGACATGTCAGACCAGAGATCTCAGCTTATTGAACTGTAATCTCCCTGAACAAGAAAGGAATGTCAGATTATAAAAATCACTGTTATTAGAAATATCTCAAATTACACAGATGTTTTCTCTTTGTCACACTCTGAGAATGAAGATATTTGGCACAGAACGAGAAAAGAAGATGAGCACCACATGGATTTATTAGGCTTCCCATTTTAAAACGCTTTATCGATGACAGAAGTCATAGCTTGTAATCCTCAAACTCTGGCATGCCAAATAACTGAATTATGCACCTGCTCTGAGTACAGTGGCCACTAAAACAGAACCCAGCGATTCCTGATGGATCTATCTGCCCGTTTACTCTGGAAGTCAGCAATTCAGAGGCATTCAAGGCGAACTTCCAGTTGATGCTGAAGGCTAAATGTGGAGGCACCACCCATGCATGAACTGTGTTGAACCACAGCTTCAGATGGGGCGGTCAGACCTAACTCCATCGAGAGAACCACTTCTCGTTCCCGCTGCTGGCTGCTTCCTTGGGGGCTTCCTTCTCCTGCCATCTCAGAGAGGTTCACATTGCTTCTTGCTATCTTCATTTGCAGGGAGCAAACAGATTCATCCATTTCCTAGGTGGTACATTCTTTATTACTGAAGGCAACGGATGAAGCTGGGGGGCTCCCAGCACGTATGTGATGGGCAGAAGGGACACCCGGGGTTCCCAGTCAATTCTGGGTGTGCAGGCAGTCATCTAACATTTTGGATCCCTATTTTCAGGCTCTTGGAAGCTCTTGCACTGCTCATACATGGAATCACCGTTATTAAAATAATCATTTCACATTTCTTTACAGTTCTCATTGATGCAAGGGCTCAGTTTATTACTATTATTATCATTTTCCTCACAGGCTTTTTCAGTTTCCTCGCAACTTGAGTCACTGAATTACAACAGGTCCCAGAAGAACACACCAACAAGAAGTTCCTTTTCCTGTCCTGTAGCCAAGGGATTGCTTGGGGCGCGATCTGCCCTGCCCACTGGCAGGGGGATCCCCAGGCTGCATAAAGCAGCGAATAATCATCCATTGCCAGTTCGCCACCATAGAAATCGGTGTTCAGTTCCCACCGACTCCAACGGCACATCCGAATCCCCCGCCGTTCCCTCAGCGCCCGCTCCCGCCCGCCCCAACGTCTGCAGCGCTCCCTGGCGGCACTCCCGAACTATCGCGAGAGCTACGGGGCCGGGGCGCGAGGAGAAAGGGGCGGGTGCTACTCGCGCGTGCGCGTGGGCGACTGGCGGCTGTTCTGAGGGGAGGCGCCATTTTGGGCCTGTGCAGCCGGGCGGCGGCGGCGGTGGTCGTAGGCGGCGGGTCTCAGCGCTGAGCGCCGCGCTGAGGGCTTCGCCCGCCGCCAGCCCCCGGGTCTCGCGGGGCCGGCGGCCTGCCATGGAGAGCGAGTACTACAGCGGGGGCCAGTCAGGTAGCGGCGCGGACGGACGCTAGGGCCCGGAGGGAGGGAGGGAGGGACGGACGGACGGACGGACGGACGGACGGACGGACGGACGAGGGGGTTGTGTCTCCCTGTGCCCCAAGCAGTCTGTGCGGGCTGTGTCCCTACGTGACCTCACGGCTGTGTCCCAGCCCGGCTGCTGGGCCCCCCGGAGCCTTCAGTTCCCGGTACGCGTTGGGAAATGTCACCGGGTTTTCCCTTGTTTTTCCCGTGGGCAGATGATGGTGGAGCTACTCCGGTGCAAGATGAAAGAGATTCGGGATCTGACGTTGAAGATGAAGGAAACGAGCAGCATTCTGGATCTGAGAATGGAAGTGTAGGGCACCGTTCAGAGGTACTGTTAGTGCTTCGTGTAGATGGCTCTGTTGTTAACTGACTTTCGATTTAAAGGTGTATCGCATCCTTAATTGAGTCTTCAGTGTTTATTCATTTGGTCTGGAGGGCTCTGTGTGGCAAAGCTTTACTTGCAGAAACGAATGTCTTGTCTCAACTCTTGGCTGTTGGGTCTTCAGTTGTTGTAACAGTGGTCACTGTTTGCACTAGAAAAAGTGTAATGTGCACTCAGTTGCAAGAAGATAAACTTCCTGGATTTTAAATTCTGTGCAGTGGGTTGAAGGGTTTGGAATTTTGCTTTAAATTTGACATAGTAATGTAAAACCATGCGTCGTGGAGGGATAGATTTCCTTACCAAAGAATAAATGCTTTCTCATCTTCCATCTTTGCTTTTGGACGTGAGCCTTGCCTCTGGAGTCTGTTCTGTGGTACGCTTTTCACTTTGTCATTCACAAAGGAATAACTCTCCCTGTGTGGAAAGATGGGTCTTCCTCTGAACAGCTCTGTGCTTTGAAAACTTGGCCCCTTGAAAAAAGGTGCTGGTGGTGTGATACAGGGCTGTATTTGGAGGAGAGGTGCTGTTACTCATGGTTTGACTCCTGGGGTTTAAAAAAAATTCTGATAAAAAAGTATCTTCTGTGTCTGGGATGATTCTGGGGTTAATCTTGAGGAATTTCTGGTGTCTTGAGATGATAGAATGACATCAGGTTTTCCTTGGCCTTGATGGGAGGATTTTGGACTGGAAAACCCCAACTTCTGCCATCAGAGTTCTGCTATGGAGAGCTCTTCAAAATTAAAATCAGAGCCATTTTACTCTGCTTTGCAAATTGTGTTGCATGTTGCATGAAGATCAGAACTGACTTTGACATCCCTTGGGCTTGGTATCCATTTTAAAAAATTGCTTAAAATGCATGGTATGGTGTTTTTTAACAGATTGGTGTTTCAGAAGCTCAACTCTGCTGTGGGGTAACTTGCAATCCTCATTTACTGAATTTGTGCTTTCATCAGAGTTAGGATGTGAAGGTTTGGTATGAGTGCAAAAGGAAAGCGCTCACTTTTTTGAATTTGAGTGCAAAGCACATTTGGATTTGTTTCTAGAGATGCTGATATTTGCAGTGAAAGATACTGAACTGCAGGGGATTTGCTGTCAGTCAGCATCTGCCATTGAGACAGTTGGGATTTCCTTGTGGGAAAGAAATATAATTTTATGCGTGACAGAAACAATTGTCTTTGATAGGAATTTTATACTTCTGTTTTAATGGGGAGGAATCATAACAAGAGCATGGAGAGCCGTGATGCTGCTACAGTTATACTAAGCTTTATCTTCAGTGTTTGAAAACTGGATCAGTTGTTCTTCTGTGCTCCTGTTGAGTTTTAATTTTGTTTACTGTTATCAAGTAATTGAAAATCTGCCCTAAAGAAACAAAGGTTTGACTATTTACATCTTCAGTGTGACCTGTTGTTGCTGCTTGGTTCTCTGCATGTTCCTCCAGCATTGTATGGGCTTTGTTCTGTGATAGCTGTGAATCTTCCTCTGTAGGCAAATTAAAAAGTCCACTTAAAAACAAACAAATGAAAAATCCCCAGTAGCATTAGAAAAACCTTCTTTATCTGGGAGTAAATGTGAACCCCCAGGCCTTAATGCTTGGCTTGATTTGTCTGAAATCATAAAAAAATGATTTAGGTGTTTTCTTTTAATCTTCCATTCCTAGTCATTTAATGCTTTCCTATGTCAAACTCCAAATGCAGCTTGGCTGACAGTGTGGAGCCACCGTCTCTGAAAGGAGAGTAGCTTTCAGTAATCTATTGTTCTATTTATCCTAAATTTTCTCTCATTATTTTTTTCATCTTTAGGAGTTTGTGGGAGGAATGACATTCAAAGGTAATAATACCTTTGAGACAGCCCAATCAGTTAAGTTGATTTAATTCCTATTTCATCTCAAATTCAGAGCTCAGATACAAAGAACTGAAGTTTTAAAATTTCCAACTTTTTTTACAGGTTCTTAACTTTAAAGAAAAGGGGGATCCTGAGGAATTACTTAAGTAGGTCTCAGGTATGTGGGTTTTTCTTTTCCACAATTCTTTTCTGGCTTTCCTTCCCCCAGCCCCACTTTATCTATAAATGCTCTCTTTGATGTCCTTACCGATTCTGTTTCGGTCAAATGGAGTCAGATGGCACGCAGTTTTAGTACAGTAATGAATATTAAATCATGTTTACAGTGTTTGTACGAGTCAGGTTCACATGGAAATCTTCAGTGATTTAGATCGTACGCTCTAAGCAAGTTGCTGCTGTCTTCATGATTGAAGTTATGGTTTGACTGTGACTCTTAACAAACACACAAGTATCTTTCACTGAAAGCAAGCTTCCTGAACTGCCTACGATGGTTATGTGTGCCTTAGTTTTATCAACTGCCGTTCATGAGATAGTAGGGGATGGGTCACTTTTGTTCATCTTAATGAATTATCAAAGTAGTAAGTCATAAAAGTGGCTGCATGTTGATCCAAAAACCTACTTTCACGATGAAATTTTCATGTAGAAGGATAACACTGTAAATTTGATTTTGGTGTATTCTGTATTTTATACTGTACTAAAGCCTCACGTTATGGAATTGTCAGTTAAAAATATTAAGGACATCTCAATTTAAAAGTTTATAGATAAAGAGGAGGAAGAAAAGAAAGCAAAGGAATTAGAGAAAAATGTGGTAGCACTTACCTGAGACCTACTCGTTTCTGAGGATTTCTATTCTTTTAGCCCAGTAATTGGACAAATAAAAAAAATAAACACAGAAGACTCTAAATGACATCATGGATTTATTGGAACATATCTTTTTAGTGATGAATTGTTTTTTAAGGTAGGTGGGGGAGGTGTGTCAGGGAGGTAGAGGAGAGACCAGCACTCTCCTACGATGTTTATCATCTCGTTGTGAAGTTGCTCTTGCTTTTTGCATGGAGTACATTCCCAAGCATTCAAGGATGTATGAATTGTGTTTGGCTGACCTCACGCCGATGGCTGTGGACAGGGCCTGCTCGTTGTGCCTCGGTTCTGAGCGAGTCAGCTCTCTCAGCTGTGCTTTAGAAGATGCTCAGTCCGCTGTGAGGCAGTGCTGAGATGAGGCAGTACCTGTCACATCCCTGCAGGGCTTCCCTGGGCTGACATAACGGTGCTCTTTCGATTGGCTTTGGTTGTTTTCCTGATTCAGGATCAGAGCAGGGGATGCCCGTGCCCAACCTCTGTAGGGTTGCATGTATTACCTGCTGCTTCCCAAGCTGTCTCTTAATCCGTTCTGCTGTAGGTGACAATATCACAGTGGAGTTCAGAAGCTGTAATTATCACTGAGGTTTGTGGTGCAGAGCACCGTGTAGTCACAGTGGGAGCTAATTAGGGTGCATGGATGCTCTCCTTCCCCAAGCACCTTCCTTCTCAAGTGTGACCGCCTGGTTGTGGTAACAGATGAGAGATTCAGTGTGTTGTGAAGTGCTGTAGTAACGCTGCTGTGTAATTGGAGTCAAGTGTTTTGTGTAGGAAGTGCTTTGTAGCTTAGTCATATATTCTGAATAGGTGGCTGTATAGCCTGCAGCCACGCTTTTGCTCTTAGAAATATTGAGTGATAAAGAGTCACTGTGGTTTCAAGTTGCTTTTTCAGTTCTCTTTAATGTTTACTAAAGACTTCTTAGTCTTACAGCACGGAAGGTGACAAGCCTGATAGCTTAAACAGTTCTGTTTCTCTTGTGTTCTGTGGTGATGTTTAACAACATGCTTAATTATAGCTGTCATAATTGTTAGTACCTGTTCAATATCAGACATCTGAAATCAGGAGAAAACAGGCAAAGCACATCAACTTAAATGTACAGCTGCATTTCAGTGCCTCTCAGTGATCCAATCTGTAATGCTGTTTCAAGAGGCTAAAGCTTTCTTTTATCTTAAACAATACAGTGAGAGAAAATGCATCATATTCATGTTCTTAGTTTCAAGCTTGGCAGGAGAGGGCAATCAAATTAATATTTTGAAGAACAGAAAATCCTGTAACAAACAGCGATTTGGGTGTATCTTCCTCTGTTGTGTGCCCTCAAATCTGTAGATATTTAATCTTTTTATTTAAAACTCCTGACTTAGTTTTTTTTAACTGAAACACCATTCCTGTCAGTGAGGAGGGATGAGAACTGCAGAACAGTACCAGCAGTGTGATTGAGAAGGCTGCCAGGGAGGAAAGTGCTCGTGTTATAGTATTGAGGAAGGTGGAAATAGTGAAGTTGTATTTGAAGTGCTGGTTGTAAATTTATGTGGTCTGACTTTTTTTTTCCCCATTGTATGGTAACTTTCTTTTACTTATATTTCAGTCATGTTGAATTTACAGTTGTATCAAGTGCTAGCCGAGGGAATAAATGTATAAGATCCAACGTTTTAAGAGTTATTGTACTGAACAGTTTGTATAAATCTGCCGGGAGTAATTCCTAAAAGCGATCAAACTTTTGCTTTATTTAAAATTCCTTCTTATCCATATGTTGTGAAGATAATAGCTGTTGTAACTGTAGGATGGATGGACCTGCGTTATTGTGTATGGCTCTGAGTGTGGGGGAAGAATGTGGGAAAAGAAAAATAGAAAATGTGTTCTCCCAATGAAAGGACATCGGTAACAAGATGTGGAAGCTTTAGGACAGAAACGTGCAGTTATCTCCACAAACTGAGTGTTTCTTGGAATACGGATGCTAATGGAAGGAGTCTGCAGCCGAGAAGGCAGAGTCACCCTAGAAAGTCTCTCTGTGAAGCAGAGAAGCACGTAGTAAAGCGGTTCCTTTCCAGTGTCCTTTCTGGCTGAAAGTGGCTGTGGTGACAGTGACCGTGTAGGCAAGCTGAATCAAGAAGCGGGAGATCAACAGAGGCTGTTTTCTTGGGCAAATGCAGAACTTGGATCTTGTGAAGATGAAACAACATTCTGTTGTCTGCACTGATGGAGGCAGGTGTCTTGTGATAGATTTTCCCAAAATGGCTGTTGTTGCTGGGTAGAAGACATAAAAGATTGTGTTCTACTACGGGTTTAAGGTCGGTCTATTTACAAATAGATACTGAGTAGGCATGGGGGCTGTGAGCTTAAGAGACAGAAGTGTTGGGGCTGTTCTTACATCGTTATTTATCAAGACACAGAGCTTGTCAATAATACCCTAGCTGGTCTGACTAAAGCTTTATGTATTTTTTAATGGGCTTCTGATCTTGGTGTGTTTTTAAATGTTGAAAGAGCACAAGCTCTCTTGAGCTTCATTCAGAAAACAGTGCATCTGCAGTTTCAGTAAAATGTATTTCATACAAAAGAGTTTATTTGGCATCTTAAGAAAATGACCAGTATGGGAGGTCGATTATTTTGAGGGGAGTTGGGCTAATCCACTTTGAAGTCTGGACTCTCTAAATGGAAGCCTTGAAGTACTCTCCCTTGAGGGAGATGGACCTTTCTTGGACGTCTTAATTTGAGGGCTCTTTTTCTATTACTATTTCCAAAATAGATTTGAGCAGCAGGATGGACACAGTTCCATTGATCTCTGAAGATTTTCCTTGATCTGTGGTATTTGATAGTTTTTTGATAAAATTTGTCTAGCAATTCTTTCTATAGAGAAAGTATTTGAGTCTGTAGTAGGTTGGGCAATCAAAGGGGAGGAAGAACAAGCAAGGAATGCTTTTTGTTCCTTGGTTTTTTGCTTTGTTGTCTGAGATCTTGTTTGTTTTTTCCAGAACGAACACAGCGATGGAGAAGATGATGGGCAAATGGGAGAGCCTCATATGACAGACTCTGAGAATGAAGATGCACCGAGGCAAAAAGACAGTGACTCAGATAATGAGGAGCCTCCAAATCACAATGCCAGCGATTCTGACAACGAAGCAGCTCAGGGAGGGAAAGACAGCGACTCCGATACCGAGGACCGTCCAAACCAACACTTAAGTGACTCTGAAAACGAAGATGCCTTAAATCATCAAGCGAGTGACTCTGAAAATGGAGAACCTCCCAGGAATCACAGTAGTGACTTTGAAAATGAGGAGTCGCAGAAGCAGCCGGCCAGCGACTCAGAGAATGAGGAGCTCCAGAAGCAGCCGGCCAGCGACTCGGAGAGCGAGGAGCTCCACAAACAGCTGGGCAGCGACTCGGAGAGCGAGGGCATTGCCAGGCACAAACCAGAAATAGAGTCTGATGATAGCGATGGGGAGGACAGGAAGGAGGAGGCGCAGAACGATTCTCACCGTTCAGATAACGAACAAGCGAGGGAAGGATTTCAGGGTTCTGACAGTGAAGAAGAAGGTCCTCAGAGACGGAAAATATCGGACAGTGATGATGATGATGAGAAAGAGGAGGAGAAGACGGTGAAGAGGAAAACAGCCATCCTCTCTGACAGTGAGGATGAGAATGAGAAAGCACGTAAGAAACTTGAATGTGAAACTAATGTGATCTGACCAGCAGTAGTGATGTAATTAATATCTAAGATAAATGTGAAACTGCGAAGTAGGTTTGTTCTTAGAGCACTGCTTTTGGGGAGGGGGTTGTTCTAAGTGCATTTCTGTGTGAATATCCAGTGCTTTGGAGTGATAAGTAAGTTTAACAGAAGAATATTCTGCATCTATGATCTTGCTTTATACTGGAATCTGTTGTCATGTTGATTGTTTCTGTTACAGTTATTCCTTGATTTGCTGTTATTTCTCTGGTCATATTTTTCCCTCTGTTTTGTCTTAAATATACTAGGAGTGAGAGTTTTGAAAGTGAAAGTTCATATGGACAGATGTGCTTTATGGAGTTTTATTCAGTTACTGACTGGATAAAACAAATTTCAGAATGAACGTGTTTTCTTCTTCAAAAGAGCAGTTGTTTCAGTGTAGGAATGAACACTAATTGGCTTCCCTGCTGTTCACATTGAATTTGAGAGAGAACAGCTGTGGGAGCACACCGTTGTCACTTTGCTTACCAGGGCAGGCAGTAATGCTTCTTTCCATTGGCAGCTGCAAAAAAAGTACGAATCCTTTCTGATGTTGAAGAATCAGATAGTGATGCTGCTTCAGAGAAATCTGACAAAAGGAAGAAAAATATGGTATCAGATAGTGAAGAAGAGGAAGAAAGAAAAGAGGATACTGGGAAGAAAAAGGAAGAGAAAGATCTGTTTGGCAGTGACAGTGAATCTGGAAATGAACAAGAGTAAGTGCTTCTGGGAATATGAATTCCTTCAGGGTTGCAGGGAGTGACACTGATGGTGAATAGGAAGATGGAAAAGTACCAGCCAGAATCTACCTTTATGGGTATTGCCAGGGGGGTCAGTGTAGCAAAATGAAAGGGGTGGATCTGCACCCAGTCACATTAGAAATGTCACGGAAAATGTGTTCTCTCTGCTGCTGTGTAAACAGATCAAAGTTTCTGTTATCTTCCCAGGAACCTGATTGCAGATATATTTGGAGAGTCTGGTGATGAAGAAGAAGAGGAATTTACAGTAAGTGTTATTGTGGAGGTTTGGTATTTAGTTGACGGTATAATCTTCATGGGAAGCTCTTCCCAGAATGCCTGTTGGGGTTTGCATTCCTGTTGGAGGATACTCTGTCTCAGGAGGGAAGTCTTTTAATCTCCTGGACTTTCTGAGGCAGACTGAGTTGAATAATTTTCACCACTCTGCTATTGAGAGTCAGTGGTGTGAAAGCTGTAGGTGAAAATCTTAATCTTTTGTTCCTCTTCCAGATAAGTCTGAAGAGGGTTTAGAGGAGGCCTTGAGAATGTAAAAGTCAGGCACCTGAGTTGATGCTCAGTCTTAATTCCTGCACTGACTTGCACTGTCTTTATTGTTAGGGCTTTAACCAGGAAGACTTGGAAGAAGAGAAGGGTGATGCAGAGATGAAGGAGACAGCAGATGAGTCTGACTCTGATGATAACGTTAAAAGAGGGAAGCAGTAAGTTGATGTGTTGCATACTTTCTTAATAAACACAAGATTTTTGCAGAAGAGCCTCTCCATAAACCAGCTTGACTTCATGCAGCAGAGGCAAGGGAAGGGCAGTGTCTCAACATAAAGCACACATTCTCACTGACTGTGACATAGAGTTCTCTCTACCTGTTTCTGCTCTGTCTCTTCAGTTTGGTCACTTGGCAGTCCATAGCAGATAACTGGAGCAGCAGCACAGGTGGAGCATTTTGGAGTTACCATCAAAACTTACAATAGCTGCTGAGGCAAACATCCTCCTGTACTTGTAGCAGTTCAGTGCTAGGCTGCTTGTAGTAGCATTGGAGTCACAGTTCTTTTTCTTTCCTCACTGGGGATAAGGTGTGATTTGACCTCACCTTCTCTCTTCTGTCCTTGTCTCCTCTAGTAGTGTCAGAGGAATGCGTTGCAGGTACAGGAAAGCTAAATCTTGGACAGCTTCAGTGACAGCTTTAGCACTTGTACCCTGATGTCTGTAGCTGCTTCAGTAAAGTCTTACAGACTTCTGAGCACACCTCAGAACCACTGAAGCTCTTTGATTTCCCTGTTAGTGTACTGAAGACATCTAATATCTTCCAGGGACATTGAGACAGAATTCTAGTAGAGTTCTGGAACACCTTCAGAAGGGTGATACTACAGAAATATAAAATTATTTTCAACAAGGACAGGGAGTTGAACTCTCTTCTATGAGCAGACTCTCCTTGCATTTCAGTATGGACTTCATGTCAGATTTTGACATGATGCTGCAACGAAAGAAGAGTATGAGTGGCAAGCGTCGACGAAACCGTGATGGTGGGACTTTCATTAGTGATGCAGATGATGTGGTCAGTGCTATGATTGTGAAGATGAATGAAGCTGCAGAGGTGAGTTTTCTGTGTTCCAGGGACGCTTAAAATTAATTTCTATTTTGCGTTCAGTGAAAGAGGTGTGTTTGGTACTCAGAAGTATAACATGATCTGTGTGCTGTGCGTATCTGAACAGTTGATGAGAATTTTGCTGGTCTGAATTCAATATTTTCTTTCTGTTGAAACTTAGGTAAATTGTTTTAAAGATTATGGTTAGTAAATGTGTTAACACTTTCATAATTGGAGATCAGTTGCCCTATAAAAAGAGATGAACACGTGTTTTATAAAATGTATGTACATCAGATACTGAGAAAGGAACTATATTTCATTATACAGTTACTAGCATGTAGAACTTAATTATTTGTTCTGCAGAAGAAACCTTTTCTAAAGTGCTTGAATGACAGTAATGTGTTAAATTGGTAGAAACATAGAATTAGGGGAAATTGGAGCACAGACATCTAACTAAGTGCAGCTGACACTGTTCTAGCACGTGATGCACAACTGTGTACTTTTATGTTAGTTACACCATGCTTTATCCTAAACCTCTGCATTGTACAGTTGTATTCATTGAATGCATGTGTTTCCACTTCTTACTGTTTGGTTAGTTGGTTTTTATTGTTCAGATGTGAGTTTACTGTCAGAGTTTCTAGGTAAGCTGCACATACCTCGCATGGAGGACCCTGCAGAGCTCCATTTTATTGCAATAGACCTGAATCATGAAGTAGAAAAGCATGTAATTCTTGGGGAATCTCCTAATGGGATACTTTAATGAAATGTTGATTAAGGAGGGGATTTTGTTTGCTTATTTATTTGAGAAATCATCATATAAGATGTGTTTTGGAGCTGTAGGAAGGAGTGGCACAGGGTCACTCACATAAAGTGAGTTACAGGGTCACATGGCGCATAAAGTCAGTGTCATTCTGCCAAAGGTGCACTTCTCCAGTTATCCACTCACCCTTTTCCTGTAAATGCTGTAATGGATGAGAATTGCTGATTCCTTCTTTTATCATCTTGTAATTCCTCAACTCTCTACAGGAGGATCGGCAGCTGAACACACAAAAGAAACCCGCGCTGAAGAAATTGACTTTGCTGCCAACTGTAGTTATGCATCTTAAAAAGTGAGTCTGTCTTGGAGCTGCTTATTGTCTTGGGGAGCAAGTGGATTTCATAGGGTGACATTCCAGTTTAATGAGCATGCAGGGAAACGTTTTGGGTAATTGCTGGAGGTAGGTGCCCTCAGAACTAAAATTACACCTAGTTTTACCTATTAAATATACTATTGCACTTGGAGGAGCTTTATGTCTTCAGATCCAGATGTGTTGCATGACTGTGGATTCTCTGTTCTTTAAACTTCCTAGGCAGGACCTCAAAGAAACGTTCATCGATAGTGGTGTAATGTCTGCCATCAAGGAGTGGCTTTCTCCTCTCCCAGACCGAAGTCTGCCAGCTCTGAAGATACGAGAGGAGCTTCTGAAGATCCTGCAAGAGGTTTTAAGCTGCCTTCTAACTCATCTAATTCATCCGTGGGCTTTCAGTTGTGCTTTGGGGAAAGGCGTAGTGCTGACTGCTGTGACACTGCTGGTGGGCCCTGTGCTGAAGTGCAGGAGGAAGCAACCACAAATTAGATGTTTGGTTTAAATGTGCATCGTTTTAAGTGTTCCTTATGTTGTAGGTATGCTGTCTAGCTGAACAAAATGCAGGTAGGGAATTGCAGACACTGAATTGTTAGGAAGATTTTGCTTGTGATAGCAATAAAGCAGAAAGCTGTGTTAAGTAGCAGGCCAGGAGATATTTCAGAGAGCCTCTCACAAACAGCACGTGTCGAATTCCCTGCTCTCTGCCAGGGAGTTCCCATGCTCTGGCATTTCTAGATTCTGGAATCTGGACCTTAGTCACTTATCTTCCCTCATTGCAGTGGTTCATGTGTTGAGATGGTTCACTTTAGGTTGGCTTTGCTGCATTCATAAGCAGAGTATGGCATAGCCTTGACAGAGAGGCAGAAGTTGGATTTGCCTTGCAGCATCACTACTTGGCTGTGAGTGTTCAGAAATACTTGTCCTTGTGTAAGGAACTGCACAAGTTCTGACCCAGTTAAGTTGTACTGGATGCATTTGCCATGTGAACTTGAATCCTTACAAAATGCTTGTTTAGGAAGACAGTGGTTTTGGGTAATATAAGCACAAGAGCATTTGGAATAAACACTTACCAGAATTTTGTTTTCTACAAAACTCAGTGGCACCATTAATGTTCAGACAGAATTTGTTGCCTTTTTCTGACTTCTCCTTTCTCTTGTAGCTGCCAAGCGTGAGTCAGGAGACCCTGAAGCACAGTGGAATTGGACGAGCTGTGATGTACCTTTACAAGCACCCCAAAGAGTCAAGACCTAACAAGGATATGGCAGGGAAGCTGATCAGTATGTAAACCTTTTATCTTGCTTCAGTGAGGTCTCTCTGATAATTTAATTTCTATCAGTCTTTTTTTTGCATGTTGTTACAGTCTATAGTAGAAGTCACTGCAGTGTGAGATTTCTCCTTGGTCTCATGGCTTTGTTTGCAGGGCTCTAAATGAATGCTGTTAGGTTCCCATCTGCATGCACTTTTCCCTGTTTCTGTCTGTTTTGCTTTAAAATTAGAGGATAGCTTTTTATTTTGCCTAAATTCTTCCTTGGCAAGTTGGCTGCGTC
Source organism: Centrocercus urophasianus (assembly GCF_019232065.1). Lineage (NCBI taxonomy): Eukaryota > Metazoa > Chordata > Aves > Galliformes > Phasianidae > Centrocercus > Centrocercus urophasianus. Next base: position 21,132,718 of record NW_024884744.1, on the reverse strand, counting down.
TCCTACAAGCTACTGAGGATGGAAGGTGCTGTCAGAAAACAGCCCTTTCTCTGAAGTTCAGTGAGATCTTGGATGGCTGTCTAAAAATCCACTACTTAAACAGCTGTGATGTCGTGTGGTGTGTTCCATCTTGAATGACTACAAGCTGATCTAAAACCTTTTTTCTGCTCTTCTGCATATATTTTTCGTATTTCTAAAGTAACACTGTGCCATGCAGGAGGTTCTGACACTGAGTGTTCCTAGAGCTGAGAGCGTCCCAAAAAAAACCCAAACAAACAATGCACTGAACAGTGAGCAGAAACAGACTCCATGAGTGAAACCTCTTTCTTTCTGTGTGCAACTCTGGGATTTCTCTGAAATACAAAGAGTTCATAGATCAGCTGCTCAGCTGGAGAAAAGTATATATGAACCTCGAAAGGAATGGTGTGTAGATAATAAACACTGATAATAAGTAAGTTTAACTTATCTGTTTATTTACTAGATGAATGGTCTCGTCCCATCTTTGGGCTTACCTCAAATTACAAAGGCATGACAAGAGAAGAGAGAGAACAGAGAGATCTGGAACAGATGCCTCAGCGGAGGAGGTTGAGCAGGTAGGAATAGCAGGCAGAAATGTGAATGCGTTATTTCTCTTTCTAGGACTTCCCATAAAGAAAAACTGTGTGCAGGTATTGGGGTAAATTGCAGAACAGTTATTTCTGACCTCAGTTTTTTTTTCTCTTACTGTACTTGATTGTCCTTTGAAGTTACTATGTTTGTCTGTGTATGAATACTTAATAAAGATGGATTTTTCTTGCAGTTCTGGTGGTCAGACTCCCCGCAGGGATCTGGAGAAAGTATTAACAGGAGAGGAAAAGTGAGTTGAAGTATTCTTACTGATTTTTATTTGAACTAGAAAAAGGTATTTCTAAAGAACTAACAGTACACGCTCATTTTGAGGCCTTGAAATCAGTGATAATACTCTGTTTCAGAATTACCTGTATCTGAATCAGTCATAGCTCTGTTAGAGGCTGCTGTTACCTAACGGGAACTTTCCTTTCTTCAGAGCTCTTAGGCCTGGAGACCCAGGTTTCTGTGCCCGTGCGAGGGTGCCGATGCCCTCCAACAAGGACTACGTGGTCAGGCCAAAGTGGAATGTGGAGATGGAGTCCTCCAGGGTAAGCTGTGGTGTGGGGTGTTGCTGGGGCCTCTCCTAGTGACTCTGTGAGTGAGCTGGGGATTTGTCACCTTCCTGCTGTAGATACTGAACAGCATAGTGATTCTTTTTATGTGCCTCTTCTAATAGGAGTAGACAACAGGTTTGTTTTCAGATAAGCCCATCAAATTCTTTCTGCAGGTATCGTTGCTTCTCTTACCAGAAAGAGATTTTCACCCTATCTGTTCTAGAGCTTCTCTCTACTGCGAGAGTTTGGTTACAGGCCTCTTATTTTCAGAACGTGTTGAAATAAAGCAGCAGTTCAATAAGTATGCCACTGATGTTTTCTATCTCTCCCCCATTTTTGTTTCATAATCTTCCGATAGTATTTTGGTTTGGGAAAACATCAAGGTTTCGGCAGCCATTAACAGCTTCAGTAGAGGCCTGTGCCTTGTTTAATTTGGTTCTTCCATCTACTTGGTATGGTTTTCATTTAAAGGCAGAGCACGTGGTAGAACCGATGTAAATGGAAGAGGTAATAACTATTGTAATCTTTCTGCTGTTATCTTTCCTTCTCTGCATTAATTGAGATGTTGTTTCTAGCCCGGGACTATTAAGAGAGGTATTAGTCGCTTGGAAAAGCACAAGAGACGGTTTGCTGAACAGAAACGACTCAGCAAAGTGCATCGGGCCATCAAGTTCAGCATTGAAGGCAACAGGATGCCCCTGTAGCCATGACACTGCCTTCCCCAAGTTTGAGAGGTATCCCTCAAGGGAGGTGTGAACAGTGCATGTGCTTCAGCTGTTGGCAGATTGCACACACAGGAAAGGAGTGTGTACATCCCAATTAAACTTGGAAAACTCTCCTTGTACTCTCTGATGTCTGCACTGTGGCCTAAACTGTAATTTGTACAGGGAAAAGTCTGTAGCACGTGACACCTGCCGTGCTTCCTGCGCCTGTTACTTTCATGGTACCCAAATGATGAGTATTATGTGAGAATCCCTGTGCTCACAAAGCTCTGCACCTGTGGCTTCTGGTGCTTGGCATACCAGCAAGTCTGGCACTTGAAACTCGTTCTTACTTGAATTCTCCAGGTTTGCCTGGACAGATGCACAGAAATTCTTAGCTCTCAGTGTAGGACTGTGGTTTTACTGAGACAAAACAAGATGTTTGTCACACCTCTTTCCCACAGTCATTGACAGAATGAGATTCGGGGAGTGGTTGTCAGAAACAGGACAAGACTCCCCTGCCACGAGCGTGGAGTGGAGGGAGATCAGTCACTGATGTGCATCAACATGAGAATTGTGTGGGCAGTGCTAACTCTGTGTTCAGATTCTGTGAGCAGAGGTGTTACCAAGGAACAGTGATGTGAGGCAAGCACAAATGATAGATGCTGAGTTTAAACTTCATATTTATTCATGTAAAACGACGACGAAAAACAAACCTCAAACCCAAAGCATGCATATAGATATCTCCCCTGAAAATCAGTGAACTTCCAGACAGAACTTGACTGAATTCTATGAATAAATAGAGTTCGTTTTAAATGAGTATTCTGTAGCAGTGGAACCAGAGGCTCAGTTCCCAACAGCTGCTTTGGTCAGATGCTAAGTAGCATGTTCCACATGTTGCTTTTTCCCAAATGTAAAAGGTGTGAAATTTCCATCACTGTTTCTGCTGTCCAGTTAAAGGGGAACTTGCATCTAGGAGGTGGTTGTGGTGGTTGTGGACTGGAATGTCCTTTGTCTTCAGTGGCGTTTCTCACCTGTGAAATAACTGCTGTGATGTGTCTGTTCTTCAGCTGCAGTTAAAACACAGAGATGAAATGCAGCAACTCCTAGTAACTGATCTGATCAGCTTTCCTTAGGCATTTCTTTCACTTCCAACCTCACTCCTTTATTTCCCAATAATCTCCCCCCTCTTTTTAAGCACTGATGAATTAATTGCAAAATAAATCACAGTTTGGAATTGATGCGTCAACTCAGTCAAGTGTAGCTGCATCTAAAGCCTTCCCCAGGGGGCCTGTGTGTATGGCACTGTGCAATATCTCTGTCACTGCGCTCCAGACAAAAGCTATTCCAAACTGTATGTTCTGCCAGCGTGTCAACATCTCGTGTGTCTGTTAACCTCTGCAGTGGGAGAGCTTTCCTCTGTGACGTGTGTGTGATCACTGCCATCCGTGGGCTGGGAGCCTGGGGGAGCTGGGTGTCCACGTGGGGGAGCTGAGGGCAGAGCTGCACGCCCCTCCCCACACCGGGGGCTCCCTCAGGTCCCACTCGCAGGCTTCACCTTGCATGCGTTGCTTTTCTTGAGCCTATGGGACGTCTGCTTTTTTTTCAGTGGTAATTCCTAGTTTTGTTTTTTAAGTTCCAGGGGAGCTCTAAGAAAGGGGTGAGTCGACTGGACAAACAGATGCGGAAATTCACAGATATCAGGAAAAAAAGCAGATCGGCCCATGCGGTGAAAATCAGCATTGAGGGCAATAAGATGCCATTGTGACCCTTCACAGAATACCCTGTGATCTCTGCTGTAAGACAATGCACCCATAGACTCTTGGGAGACCTTAATGTTTTTTTAACAACTCATTTGGGTTTTGTAGTAGATCTTTAAATTGTTGGTTCAGGTTCTGGTATAAGATAATGTCCAAGGACTGTGAATTTGGGGACTTCTTTCTCCTGATTGTATTTAAACTTGCTCTACTGTGTCCTTTGTACAGATCACACATTTGTTGTATTGCAACTCTTTAGACAATAAAACATCTTCTGTTTTTTGGGGGTTGTCTGTTATTTGCTCAGAATGATGTGTATAGGGAGCATGGAGGAGAGAGTGAGTACGTGAGATGTGAAGAAAAAATGAGCACCTGGCGTGTGGGGAAGCTGATGATTGCGATTTGTTTTTTGTTTTCCATTTCTTATGTGTTCGGTGCTTTTTAAATATTAATCAGTTTTCCTGTCTTTGGAGATCTGCACAACAGAAATACTGACCATCTTCCTCTTGAAGGACTTCTTTTGTCATGAGTGTGTGGTGCAGAGCTCAGGAGAGGACCAGCGGAAGCCAACTACTGAAAACCCAGCAGCTTCCAGCAGAACTGCTTGCAGTAAGTGAGGTGATGCTGTTACTGAGCCAGGATCCATGCTGTGCCCCGAGCACAGCCTCCACTGGTGCCTGCTGCTGGAGATCAGGCAGCTGCAGCTGGAGGGCTTTGCTGTGAAGCACACAGTAGCGTTCTACAGTAAACCAGACTTTGGAGTGAAGGTTCTTGAGGCTGCTGAAGTGGCTGGGCACTGTGTGCTGTGCACTTAGATTGCAGGGGTGGAGCTCGGCTTGTTTCAGCTGGGTCTCAGTGTGCACTGACCCAGAAGGTGCTCAGGGTCAGCTGGAGGCAATAACAGAGAAGAGTGTAAGAAGATGATGCTTGCACTTGAGATCTGCCTTTGTTAGCCAGGAGGGGGATAAGCAAACAGTGAAGGATGCTTGCACTGTTGAAGGAATTCCACTTGCATGCATGGTAAGAGCAAATAAGTAATCCTATTTATGTAACTCAGGTGTGTGTCATTTTATGCCTGCTGTTCCAAAGTTATGTTCTTTTTTCTTTTTAATTAAGAATTGACTGACAGGCTGGATTCCTTATTGCCATAGTGGCAGGTGAAGCTCTGTGAAAGTCGATGAACTGTATTCACATCCTGGTTCCATTTGGCCCTGAAGGTCTATGGGTCAGACTGGCTTTCCCAGCCCTCCCCCTGCAACCACCAAGCTTTACTGCAGTTATGGTACCGCACACATCAGGCACTGGGGGTATTTATCTCAAGAGTTTTGTTAACTAAAGGCCCTCTGGTGTCCATGAAGCTGAAGAGCTAATAATGAGTAAGACTTGTTTTTTATGGGAGCCTGCTGGTAGGTTGTAGGAAAGGTGACAAAGTGAGAATATCTTTGGAGATGGGTGGAAAAGACCACCTGCTAACTGCAGCATACACCTGTGTGTGCTGGTTTGCAGCAAACACTGGGAGAGAGAAATGATGTATAAGAGGGAGTGGGGGGGGGTCTCAAGAATTAATAAGTGTATGTTTTTCCTTCAGGAAAAAGGTGTAAAAATTGGCCCTTCATTCTGTGCTATGCCTGCAGGTCTGTGTTCTGTAGCTCCACTTGTATAGTCCCTCTCCCAAGCAGTGCAGCTGGAACAGCTTGTAGTAAAGATTCTAATCAGCAACTTCTTCTATTTCAGTGAATTGAGTTGTACTTGAAGCAGCAGGCACACACTGCAGAACTTCCTTGATCCATGATCCCTGCACCAACCTGCTGCTGCACAGCCAGAGCACAGCCTGCCACGTGCTTCCTTTTCTGAGCAGTCAGCCCCTGTGTGATGTGAGTGTAGGTGTGAGAAGCAAAAGAACAGCCAGCCAAGCTCTCCTTTCCACTGCCATCTGCAGAAAGAAGTTCAGTTGTCGCCTTTGTTATTGCAGGAATAGTTCTTTATTACATGTGTTGTTTTGCTTAGTAATATTTACTGAGCAATTCAACAAATCATGGTAAATTGGGACTCAGCATTCCTTTAAAGACAAACTTGGCTTTCAGCATCAGGGACAGCTGTAATACAAGAATTGTCCCTATTTTTAAGGCCGCTCTTACGAAAAATTAATGGAAAACTTTTCTGAATCTGCCACGCTTTCGACAGTCTCCTTAATCCAGGGGAGGTAGTTGGACACTCTGGTGTACACGCCGTATTTTCCCCTTTCAGCACAGCCATCACCCCAGCTTACGATGCCCAGCAGGAACCAAGTGTTGTGGTAAGACACAGCAAATGGGCCTCCGCTGTCGCCCTTGCAGGCATCCGCAGCTTCGGTGCCGTACCCGGCGCAGAACATGTTGTCCGTCACCAGCCTGCGCGTGGCCTGCTGGCACGTGTCCATGCTCACAACGGGCAGCCGCACCCGCATGAGGAAGCGCAGCGTGGAGCCCCGGCTGTGCGTGGCGCCCCAGCCGCTCACCATCCCCACTCGTCCTTCCTCGGCCAGCAGGGCTGCCAGGTTGGGGCTGGGCAGGCAGATGGGCATGGCGTAATCGTTAAAAACCACCTCGCTGCTCAGGTACAGCAGGGCGATGTCCCCGTCGTAGTTGTTGGAATCGTAGTGCGGATGCGTCCAGCTCCGTTCCACACCTATCTTCTGCTCCTTCAGTTCTCTCTGGTACTTGTCGAAGTCACCTGTAGCCACGACAAGTTAAAGGGAAGCCACACGTGATGGGCCTGCTCAGTATCGGGGGAGCAGGAAGCTCATGTATCAGTGCTTTGACAAAGGAAGCCAGCTGTGTGAAGTAACTTCTTGGAGTGCAGACTTGATCCTGCAACTCGGCTTTTCCAGTTTGCTCCTTAGGGGCAAACCAGCGACAGCAGCAGAGTGCGGGGTAGGGACTTCACCACCAATGTTGTCAAGAACTATTTGGAAGGGCAGCACTCAGGCAGCACTCAGGATTCTGACATAAAGATTAAGATGCAGCACTGGTCTGTGCCAGGTACCTGGGCTGTGTTCTGCTCGCTGCTGCTGTCCCTCTTTTCCTTGAGGTCTCAAGCAGAAGGCTGTCCTGCAGCATGCCTGGGGTGAGGGTGCCAGTTTGCTACTGCCACCAGTGCTGTTATCTTACCGGGCCCTGAGAAGTGGCAGCTCTGAGACACCAAGCCTGCTGCACAATGCTGCCATTTAAAATGAGATCACCTCTGGGTTTGTGTGGGTGCGCAGTGCTGACTGGTACTCACCTATGGTCACGTGGTGAGGTCTGACAAGATCGAGGCAGTGAGCAGCTGTGATCACCCAGCGGCTGTTGATCAAACTCCCTCCACAGAAACCAATATCTCTGCTGTCACGGATCAAAACCTGCGTGAGAACAGCACTGCTGTAGTAGTAGTGACAAAGGGCATGAAGGAGGGATAGTGGAAGTTTCGCTATTTGCCATTTGCCTTCAGGTTGGGATCCTCTGAAAGGCTCAGGACAAAAATCTCACCTGGGCACATAGAATAGAAATACAAACAGCCATTTCAGAAAGCATCCAGCACCACAAGCAGACAGAAACAAAGTGAACGAGAGCAGAAGAGCCAGCTGCCGTGGTTGAGAAAGCACTAAACATGCAAACAAGTGAAACACATGGATCAAAAATGCAGTTTGAGAAATAAATACATGGTATTTGCTCAAATTACTGCTGACCTACAGAACCAACCTCAGCAACCATCGCTGAAAGCTGCTCCAGCTGGACCCAGTTGCACAGCAAGCACCCAGGTGTGCTCATTACCTGCCAGGGGCACTGTCCCCGATGACACAACGTTCCTCCAGTTATCCTGGAGTCTCTGTGCTCTGCGGGAGCGCTGGCATTTCTCTGGGGGCACTGAGGTGTGGCTGAGACATCTGCATTGTCACTGGCATGGAGACCCCCAGGCACGTGCTGCACTGCCCCTGCCTTGTCCTGCCCTCTGCTCTGCCCGCTCTGGTTCTGCCCAGAAGTTTTCTCCACCATTTCCTCCTGCATGGCAGCCGCTGTTGTCTCATTCTGCCAGGCCGGTCCCTCTGTGGGCTGTTGACTGGGGTCCCCACCTTCCTGCTCAGCATCGTCCTCCACGGCTGTGCTTTGCCCAGATGCATCCTTTAGAGCTTCCTTTTCCCCGGCAGCACTTTGCTTCCCCTTGGCCTGTTTAACTGCAGGAGTTGTGCTGCTGTTCCACGTGGCCGCCTCGTGCCGCGCTTCCTCCAAGGCACGCCGGGCTCTGATCAGGCCACATGGAAACGGGGCTGGGGAAAAAAGAGAAAGGCTGTGAGCAATGGGTGCTTGATGCAGTGTCAGGAGATGCTGGTGGGAGGAACTACTGCTGTCCTGCTCCCCATTTGTGCTTACAGGGGCACAGGGTTGCAGGAAGGCTAACCAAGAGGCATCCAAATGTTTCATTTTCCACACACCAAGCACAAGCTCCAGTAGCTGGGTGCACAGTACCTGTTTGTATGCACTTCTTCCCATCCTCGTGCAGGGCATAGCCCTTGGCACAGGAGCACTGCACCTGGAAGGAGCTGCTGTCCCAGCAGTACTGCCAGCAGCCACCATTCTTGTACCAGCACTCCAATTTCTCTGCAGTGGAAGCACAGTGCGAGGTTAGTGCTGCAAACAGGGCCCTGAGAGAGAGGTACTGCAGAGCAGTTAGTGAGGGGGGAAAAGGGAAGGAAAGGGAAGGAATTAGGGACTGAAGGAGAGGCAGGCAGAAAAGTGATGAAAGGAGGGAGGGAGGAAGAAGAGGATGAAGGGAGGAGGGAGAGATGAAGAGTGATGGAAGTGTGAGGGAGAAAATGGAAAAAGACATAGGGAAGGCAGAGAAGAACAGATGAAGGCTGAAGGGAAGGGTGGGATGAAGGAAGGGAAGCAGGGAGAGAAGGGTAAAGGGAGGGTGGAGGAAATCATAAAGGGAGGTAGGGTGGGAAGGAGGGAAGAGAGGGTTGAGAGAGGAGTGTGTGGTGGTTGGAGAAAGTAGGGCAGGAAAAGAGGCAGGAAACCAGAGGGACAGTGGGAAGAAGGAAGGAAGGGAGGGAGAAAAGGAGGATAGGAGAAGAGGGGAGGAACTGGTGAGGGAAAGGGGGAAGAATGGAGGGAGAGGGAGGGAGGGAAAGGAGTTAAGGAGAAAGCAAAGAATGGAGGATGGGAAGGCAGGGAGGGAATGAAGGAATTGAGATGTGGAAAGGAAGGGGGAAAGGAAAGGGAGGCATGGAATAACTGAGGTGGGAAGAGATGGAGAGATTGAAGGGCAGGACAGAAAGAGGAAGGGAAGATGGGAGAGAGTGAAGGAGAAAGGCAGAGAGGGAGGGAAGAAAGGAGGGAAGGAAGCAAGGCAGCAAGAGAGGAAGTGGGAGATGAGCTCATGCTTTCCGCTGGGCTTGCAAAGATCAGTGCAAGAGGCCAGAATGGCAGCTGCTGTGTGACACAGTGCTGCCCTCCTGTGCACAACCCATTCTAATGGGTCAACCTTAACCAACCAACCAGGTATGCATTGCACACATGAAGTCAGCATAGAGAACTCCAATGAAAAGTGTCCAGGGAACAAATTCCAGCCTGAATTCTTCCTTCACTGAATGTCCACCTGCGTGTTCCTCTACTCACCTTTTTCACAATTGTCTCCTCCAAATTTCGGGGGGCAGATGCAAAAGTAACTGTAGCGTCTTATTTTGCAAACTCCACCATTCTTACAAGGATTTGTAATGCATGGATTTAAACCTAAGAAAAAACACAGCACAATGTAATTCAGGGATTGAGAGACGCTTGGTTTTAAATTTCCACAGAATTCTTTGTACCCAGAAGGAACACAAGAAATAATTATTTGTAATTTTTGTTCTACCCACCTTTGTAGTTGAACCAAAACTCCATCTGCAAGAAGAAATCATGAAAGAAAACAGTCACTAAGTGGCCATACTGGTTATTAGTCATTTAGAAAACAAATTTTTGTTTCCATATAAAGCAAGAGTTTGATTAGGACCATAAAATCCTCTTCATTATCCGGAGCAGACAGCAGCAATTAGATTGTACTGGGATAAAACTCAAAGTGCAAACTCCTGCTTTGCAAGGTCCCCAGCAGAATGCCTGCAGCCTTGCAACCCAGCTGGGTGCTACGTGGACAAGGTCCTCCCTCACCTTGTATTGATCTGAGCAAGGCTGAGCCCCCTGAAAAGGCCAGAATCGTGCTGCTGTGCTGAGGCGCTCACAAAAAGAAGTTCTGGGTACAGCAGCTGCTGTACAGCTGCTTTTCCAGCACGCAGCTCTTTGAAGACCCTGCACCTAAGGCTCCTAAGGCTAGAAAGCAGCCCAGGCCCCTTGCAGCATTCTGGATATTCCTGCAGATTTGATGCCTAAAGCCAAGAGCTGCAATGTGTGAAATCCTTTCTGCCAACTCCCAGCTGCTGGCAATGCCCAGCAGCACAGACACAAACACACTGCTCACCTGGGAATGGGGAGAGTGCAGCAATTCGTGCCATTCTAACTTGTGCTGAACACTACAGCTCTTTGCTCTGAACCAGGTTAAGGCAAGTGGATTACGTAGCCCCAGAACAGGGCACTATGGAAAGAGAGCACCCATGCAGCAAGTTCCTCAGGAGTAGCATCTGCTCCTCCTCCTGTTCCCCTGCCACCCAAACCAAGCTTCCCCCTGCACGTTTCCCTGCTTTGTGCCTTTATAGCTATCTGAAGAGTTGGGATCTGGAATTAAAAGGACAGAACATCATTTGCTATTGGTAAGTCAACTGAAGTTAGCGTTGGGTTGATCTGTTGGTGGAATCCCTTCCAGGACAAGTCCTTCCAGCTCACTGTTCACTTTTTCACCGTTTTCTCCTGCGAATGGAAGATCTCTTTTGCCTCCTCAAATGAGCACTTCTCCTCATTGCATTCTCTCTCCAAGTTCCCTGGGCGGATCTCTTCTAGAAAATAGTTGGCACGTTTGTGGACCCTCAGCACCTCATGCGCTGCATCTTTCCTCATGAACACTAGAAAAACAAAATTGAACCATTGATTTCATCCCTAAAATCTCTTGCTGTATTAAAGATTCGATCACCTTTACAAGTGCTGTTTTTGTATTGAAGCTGAGAGAATTTCTGAAGGCCTAAGAACATTGCTGTAATTGCAAATCGTAATTCAAATTTGGGCTTTAATGTCACAAGACAGTACAGGAAAAACAGAACATGGGCCTAAGAAGGAAGTTACAAATGGCTGATGTCTCATGGAAACACAACCAAGTACTCATTTTCCTCTTGTGCATTTCAGGAAGTCCTTCTTGAACCTGCAGGACAGTGTGCTGAGATTCTCTCAAGTCAGTTAGGTTAAAAACATCATTAGAAGTACCCACCTGAATATGAGTATGGACAGCTGCTGTTGATGGAGCACATCAGCAGGATGAACATCGCCAGCGAGGAGCTGCTCTCCATCTCAGTGGGCATTTGGAAAACTCCGACTTTCCTTCAGAGGGAAAAGGTGAATGAGATGAGATGGGTGAGCTGCCACAGCGCCAGCAACGGGCAGCCAGCCTGCAAACAAGACAACGACAAAAGGGAGTAGGAGCAAAAGAAGGGAGAAAGAGAGCAAGTTCTACTGAGTTCGTTTGGATGTGATTTCCACTGTTTCTCCGAGTAATGCCAATGCTGTAGGAATGCCAACAGTTTGCAGGGTGATGTGCACAGATGGACCTAGCCCAGAAAGCAGCACAGGGTCTGATCCAAAGCTCTCAGAAGTGACAGAGGAGCTGAGATGAGGCAGAGGCACGAGTCAGGCCCAGCCAGAGCAGCACTCCCAGCCACAGCCCTGCCTGCATTGCCAAGGGCTGTGGTGAGGCCTGAGCTCCACAGCAGTCCGTGGTCTCCAATGACAGTGGCTACGGAGCGTTCTGTCAACTGAGACTGCATTTGCAAGCTCTGATTAGGAAACCATGCACCACATGCCTGGCTCCAAAAATGTCTCCCTGCTACCTTCACAGGGGTCTGACAGCACGTACCTCTTTGCTATCTGTGTCATCTGCAAAAAACAGGATCCAGAATGCATTCGCTTTTACACAGAAACGTGCATTTATACTCACTTTTTTTTCTTTTATTTTTTAGGGGCGACAGGAAAGAGATTTGGATGTGCACCAGGAAGCGCCGTGAGGTCATGAGGTTGATCATTAACCAGGCACAAATATTGACAGAGGAGAGACAACCTTCTGGATTCCCTGAAACCCACCCGCAATCCAAAATCCAAAGACAATTCCACGTTTCTGCACACACATCGTGTGAATAGAAACAAAAGATCATTAAAAGCATCCCCCAATGATAAGAGTCGCCTCTTTGTAGCAACCTCCTCAGGAGTTTGGACTTTTGAGAAGAGATTCCTGGAGCCCCCGTTTTGTTTCAGTTGGTGAGATAAGTGACCTGGAAAATACACAAAGCTGCTCTGCAAACATCTTTTGAAACATGCAAGCTGTGCAGGTGGACGCGCTGCAGCCTCCTGCAGGCAGGCAAACACTGCCTGCTAACAACCAAAGCTGTTCACTGACATCAGGAGTTCTGCCCTTGGTCAGAGCCCAGCTTTACTGGCTTTGAACACAGCACCATTTTGTTCTTGTAGTTCAATGTGTAGCAAGGCTTCTCAGAGGCACGTTTTCATGGTTCAGGTCTTGTGTGGAAGGTTGCTGCTCAAAGAAGTGCAATTCTTTAACATCTGTCAGTCCCTAAATTCATTCCAAACTATAAAGGGGAGGGGGAAACAAAGAAAAAGGAGTGAGACAGAGACTGGTGGCTGAGGTACTCTGGTTTCAGCTTACCTCCAACTCGTTTGTTGTTGGCCTGTTTGTTGTTTCTTGTATGCATGAATCAACTTCTCCGCTCGCTTTGTAAATCTGAGCAGCTCGTAAGTCAACACGACAAGTCTGCAGGCCTAAGAGGTATTACTATATTATTTTCCCTACAAATTCTAATACAACTGGGTTGTTCTTTTATTTCAGAATCTCATCACGAGAGCAAACTGATCACTGATCCAAACAGGGCTCCAAATCCCAAAGGAGATACTGGAAGCCTGCACCCACTACAGCACGGCTGGTTTCCCCTTTTCTCTGTAGGACCAATTACATTGAGCAGGCTCGTGTATCAAGATTAAAAACAAGCAGGAACTGTGATTGTATTCAATTTCATTTAGACTAATCCAACTTCCCTACTTTGCTTACTGGCATACCAACAGAAGTATTGATAGGGATGCAAACACACATAAAACTATCAGTAAGTAAAAGGAATACTAATGCAGCCTGCAGCTGAATAGAAATGAACAAAACAGTTTGCTTAGCTTGCTAATTAGACCAGATCTACAGACATGACAATGAATAGAGCATGCGAAAGTTTGCAATTAAGCCTCTTTTCTTAAGTCACAGGAGAGTTCCCACTGACTTTCAAGGAACTCTGAGTAGCTACAATCAGTCACTGTGTTTGCAAGGAACAGAAAACACAGAGATCTACTGAGCTGCTACATCAGCTGGACCTGCAAGCACTGGATTCAAATGTGAATGATTGGAGGCAGTGATGAAGTTATGAAAACTGCATTTTGTTGAAAGACAAATCACACAAACACAAAGCAAACCAGCACAGTTACTGCAGCTGCTGTGTTAGAGCTGAAATGACAGAACTGGATGAAGAAGTATTCAACTTTAAACATCTTCTCAACAGACCTCTCTGGTATTCTCCTCAGCGCCCACTGGGTTCAGTCATTTCACACCTAGCAGGCAGGTCTGTTGGACAACAGGCCATTCTTGTTACAACTCTGTGCAGGCTCTCAGCACAACGGGGTACAGTACACCTCTTGCCTGTAAGGCCTAAGCAGGACCACGCTACATATAAACAACAGAACTTGGAGAAAGTAGCACGTGAGGTTAACAGATACTCAGCATTTAATATTGTAGATGCGACAGCACATTACACCTCATACCATCACTAGCACAGCACACAGTATTCCAGGCTCAAAGCATCAGAATCAACCCCTCCAGGAACCTGACATCTTATTTATGTGGTGCTGGATCCATTCCAGGTACTGACTGACTTTGGTGTACACTCCAAACTTCTCCTTTTTTCCACAGCCTTCTCCCCAGCTCACCAGTCCTACCAAAAACCAAGTATCCTGATATTTAGTGACCATCGGTCCTCCGCTGTCCCCACTGCAGGAATCCTTCCTGTCTCCCAAACTCCCCGCACACAGCATGTTGTCAGAGATGGCGTTTGTCATCACTTGGGCGCACTCATTCTTGGGAACGATGGGGATTTCGATGTAGCTGAGGAGAGCAGAGTAATTCCTCGTCTCATCGCTTGTGCTGCCCCAACCGGTCACCAGCATCTGCCTGCCCTTGGTTGTCAGCTCGTGCTCTGCCAGGTCCCGCGTGGGAAGGCAGATGGGCAGGGCGTACTTGTCATACATGGCGGGCTCTGCCAAGTGCAGCATGGCGATGTCGTTGTCTGAGGTCAGCTTGCTGTAATTCTCATGGCGCACGTATCTGTCAACACGAATGGTTTGCTCGCTGGGCTCCGTACGGAGACGGTGGTATTTACCTGCAGGGGCAAAGAGGGAGATGAGAGCTGCTCCTGGGCTTCTGACTCCTCAGAACAAAGGGAGCCTTCCTGGCTTCCGTCACCAAAGCAACTGGATTGTATCGAAGGTTAACAGCGCTCTACTCGAGAGACAGAGTGTGAACTTTCCAGATCTGCCCACGCCGTGAGTGCGTGCTGTACTGATTTAACGCCCTACAGCTGTGATCAGCTGAGAAGCTGAAACTGCTCAATATCCCCCTGCTGAGTTCGTATTACAGCACACCTGTGTAACTCGAGAGATGTTCATAGGAAGGAACCCAGCTGTCCTGGAGCCAGCACAGCCAGAGCACAGCAAAGGAAGACATTTACATTATGCATGTGCTGTATAACCAGCATCTGAATGTCTGCATCTCAGGTTTTAATGGATAAATGTGACTAACTGATAACACCATCCCACCCTAAAATTGTGCACCTGTATCTTAAGGATTCTTCGACCACTTAAGACTCCTCTATTTCTGTTTGTGCTGCGTGATCGGCCACTTCATGGGCCGAGCAGTTATGCAAAAATAAGCTGGAAGCTAAGCTGAAAGAGGCCAGAAAGGGAAGAACAATTCATTTATGTGTGATACAATGGAGAAGAAAGATATCTGATAGGATGTGAGGAAGTAGCCACCAAAACGTCACATTTCTGTGCTATTTAAGCTTAATGTCAATGTCTGTTTCAGTACCTACTTGATAAAAACACTTCTCCCTTGGGAATCCATTCATTCTGCAAACCCAAGGGTGCTTTCCATCTCAGTCCCTCTGTAGGTGAGCTGCAAGTTTCTCTTTATCATCACCTTTCCAAATGTAGGCTACACCACACCGTCCTTCCAGTTTGCCCCATTCCAATTAACTTTTCAGTTCCCTCAGTCTTACTTGGATCCTTCCAAACAAATCCTTAAAGTTTCTCTGACTTTGCACTACCAAGGTCACTTGTCATGCTTCAGTCTGTCAATTTTTCTTTCTTTTTCCTGTAAGTGTGTTTCCAAGAATGGAGACTTTATAATTCAGGGCAGCTCCAGAAACAGATTCTCAAAAGACTCCACGAAGTCCAGCTTTGAACCTTGGACTTCTAGACCCCTTATTTCTGATCCTCTCCTCTTGTTCCTTTGCAGACAGCCAGTGGCCATTTAATATGTGGCCACAGTAGGCAGTTCAGACTGCTCAAACCCCTCTAGACATCACCTAGAGGACTTCCTATCACCAAGCCATCACTCACAAAACAAGTGTTTGTCTTCCATCTTGACTCCTCTTTCTGGCAGCAGCACCCTGGGAGCACATCTCCTCGCTCTGTTCTCCCACTCTGCAGCTGCTGTGACAAAGGGCTGACTGGCAGACACCCAAGGGTAAGGGGCAGGGTTCTACTCTGATCTTCACACATACAACTCTGCTTCACATGCAGGAGCAAGTGCCACAGGAAGGAGGTTTGGGATGTTCTCAGATCCATCTTCCAAGTATCTACTCTGAGATCTAACTTTCCACTTCAGACATGAACAAATCCAACTACCAGAGCACTCTCCAAGATCATGAGTGCAAAGCCAGATGTGAGCCTTCCCTCCAGTTTTGTTCTTACAGTTGGTGAACAGAAAGTGCAACAGGAGAAGGCCAGAAGACTGATGGGCTGGAGGCAGGTCAGCTACCACCCCTGCAGTCAATACAGACACCTTCATTCCTGCCCCACAGCTCACCTCTGCACGTGCAGACGTGGCAATGTCTCCACTCAAACTGTTCCATGTATCTCAAGGTTGTCTTAAAGCTCCTTTCTGCTCAACCAGGAGCATAACTTCATTCTTTCTTCTCTATTGGTGAAGACTCAAGATGTTCTGCACATCCACCCTCTCTCCACCGCCTCCTACGCCACAGTAAACCACACTTATGTGGTTTCTATCATCTCACCACAGTAAGGTTCCTCCAGGTTTAATGGAAGGGGGTCCTCTCACAAATGCCACAACTCAGTCCACAGCCACACACTTGTTTTTTCTTCTATTAATGAGGAAGGTCTTTCAAGGCAGCTGGGAGAGTGGGATAAATCCGAGCCCTTATTGCTGGTTATCCTTGCACCATAAATTACTCTGCTTACTCACCCTGAATTTATGTGTGAGATATTTCTTGAGTTTCATTTAAGCCAAACAAATCAATCTCTCAAACCATGGCTTTCAAGCACTGGCACTTCCATGGAAAATCACTTATGCTCCACCTTTGTATCTGATTAGCATGTGACTTTCTGGACAGAGTTTCTTTGCTATCCCAGCTGAAAGCTGATCACACTGCAAAGATGCCCACCAGGACCTGCAGTACAAGACCAGGTTGCAGAGATTTCCTTGCAGCCTTTCCCTAGCTAAAGAAAAGGGTAGATGTGGCACTTGGGGACATGGTGCGGTGCCTGTGGTGGTGATGGGTTGGCGGTTTCACTAAATGAGCTTGGAGGTCTTTTACAGCCTTAATTGTCCTGATTTTCCCACTAATTAATCCCCTTCAAGTAACTTCAAAGCTACATCTAGCACTCCCAAGCATTCTAGTTGGAACCAGATGAGCTCGAAGGTCCCTTCCAACCCAAATCATTCTATGATTCAAACACCACTTCTGATGACTGCTTTTCCCTAAAGCATTCCAAGGCTCTTTACCAAGTTACAGGCTTTTGCTTCTTGGGACTCACTATAACTGAATAAATGTATGCTAAGCAATCACTTAACAGGAAAGACAGTAGCTTAGAAACTGGAAGTGCTTGGAGGTGTGTAGTCTGTATGCGATTTCAAAGCTAGACATTCACTTCTATTTTGATGTCTCTCTGTGGAAGAGGGGGATACTCTAGCACTAAAAGGACCCAAGGATATACCACGTTTCTCCATTCATCCTGTATGTTGAACAAGGAATGGCTGACGTAAACACACCCATCCCTGTGTGCCCTAGGGTCTGAGGTCTCAAATGTGTGCACATCCATGCATACAGGCAATACATTTCCAAGGTTTTCCACAATTACTGGGAACAACCCAGCTCTTCACCAAAGGAGAAAGGAAGCAGGAAACCTGCCGTGTCTTCAACAGTGGTACATAGAAAACAGTAAGAAAAAAAATCTACTTCAATGTGACTGGAACTCAGATTATTTTTGTCCATTAATTGAGAAGCAGTGCTGCATTCAGCACACGTTTTTTCATGCTTAAGAGCAGCAGTGCCAGTAACGCAGTGATGTAGTTCTGCAACACTTTCCTCCTTTTTTACTGTAACTCTCTCAAGTAATGCTGCTTAAATGCATCAAAAGGTAGGAAGAAACACTGTGACATTCTCCTCCTGAGCTCAAGGCTTTACATTTTGTAAGTTTTTTCCTTGCCAGTCTTAGGAGGATCTTGAATATTTTCATGGACAGAAAAGCACAAGCAGAAGAGATTTCTCAAAAGTGACTTCTAAGTCTTTCTACTATATCATAGTACTATATAGTAGTACATACTACTATAATCAGCAGTGTTCTGAATCAGCTCACTGCCATGCTAAGGTTGACAGTGGCTCAAATGAAATCAGTTTTACTGATCCTTTTTGATCTGTGCTACGGTGCAAGCTAAGCACTTCCTAGACAACCTGCTTCTCCATCCAGGGGGATTTCTGCCTTTATCACCCACTGGTCTTTCTCCTGAGGTGACGTAAGCTGGGAATTTTCAAAGAAGTGCTTAAAAAGAAAGGGCTGGATTTTTTCCATACCAAGTCTTACTTTGAGAGTCTCTCCCGTCTCAACGCAGTGTGCAGCTGTTAGGACCCAGGAGGGATGGATGAGAACACCTCCACACAGGAATTTCCCTTTCAGATTTTGCAGCATAACCTGAAACAAAGAAACATCGAGGTGTGACGCTGCAGGAAGCACAGCTCACAAGACACAGCATGCATTTTCCTTTGTGGTTGAAATATGCACACACAGATCAAACACCAAAGCATATCGTGCTCACTGAAGCCCAAGCTCTACAAAAGTAACAAGGTTTCTGTAGAACATCTACAAAAACAACTGAATATTCTTCCCAAATAAGGGCTGGCTTCACCCAAACCAGCAAGGGACAACGCTGGTCACTGCAAGAACAGGCTATGCTACTTCAAAAGGGCACATGACAACAGTTTCAGCTCAGACTCCAACTCTCCTACGATGGCATAAAAGGGCCTTCAGTATCAGAGACAGGCAGGCCCTGATGAAAAACATTCACTACTTCCATGACACGCTCTGTGAGGTCTCCTCTTTCTCTGTGGCATCTCAGCCTGCTCTGTAAAGCTGTCACACATTTGGCTGATTGAACCTGATCACTTGAATTTATGACAGACAAGGCTTACAGTAAAAGATTTCTGCAGAAAAAGGGGAGAAAATTATCTCCAGCTCCCACAGTAATGCAGTTACAATAGCTGGAGAGAGCACCAGGCACCATGAGATGATGAATGGCATTCCCTAGCAGGGAGCAACAGAGCAGTAAATGCCACTACCCTCCTCTCAACACTGCTGGCAAAGTAAAAAAATCTTGTGAACAATGACAAGGCCAAGAGTGCTAACAGATATTTCTACTCGTTACTCCAAATGTTGGGCTGCTTTTGAAGGAGCTGAGCAAATCTCAGCTGGTTGTGATGCCAGGATTATTAACAGAGGAGTCTTGTTGGGGCAGGCAGAGAAAGACTTTTACTCCTTACCTGCCAAGGGCTAAAACCCCTTCCTCCTGAATTTCCCCCAATAAGCCGAATATTGAATTCTGCTTTGCCTTCAATGTAGTCCATTTTCACTCGTCCACAGGGGAACTCCACTAGAGAAAACACAGAGAAATTAACTGGCACAGAGCAGCTCACCCAACAGAACATCTCTCAGAGCAACCCCTCTGTCACTAATCAAGGCAGTGCTACACATCATCTTTAGGAACTCCTCAATGGTTGCAGAGCAGGTAGTTTCCTGTTTCGCCTGTGAACCTCCATGAGGCAAACACAGGCAAACACAGGCACAATTTAGGCTCTTAGTGGCCATGAAGTGGGCCTGGGTTTGGGAAATACAGGCACGGAATTCCTCTGCACGAAATGGATGCTCTGAAAATTAGTACGAAGTGCAATCTGCAAGCATATTTCCCTTAAAATGCTCTTATTTCATGTCCAAATAATTCCCTGTGACAACTCCCATGGACATCCTCCTCTTACCTACAGGTGTGCACATGTTATGGTCGTTCATCAGCTGGTAGCCAGACGCACAGCTGCAGTAGCGGCACTGCTTGGCAGGGTCCTCCTTGCAGAAATGCTGACATCCTCCATTGTCCACAGAACAGTTGTTGTATTTCACCTCTGGGAAAAAAAGAAGCAAGACAGGAGAAGCTGGAGAGCCAAAGAGTCACAGGAGGTGGCAAAATGGCATCCTGATTCAAGTGACAAACAGCTGACAGCACATCTGGGGTGAGAGCTGCGGGCTCTTGTGGCAAGTAGGGCCCTTCAGACAGCAAACAGACCTCGAACAAGGCAGTGGGGAGATGAAGAACCCAGAGATTACTGCCAGGGCAGGCAGGCTGGAGAACAGAAAATTCTCTATCACTGACCAGTGGTGGAAGGTGGTGATGATACAAGATGCAGATGCTCGTAATTAAATACACTACTCAGCTTTTCTCCAGGGAAGACATCGTTCCAGTAATGACATTTTCAGTGGATTGTTTTTCCCTCTCTATTGAAAAACCAACAACCAACCAACCAACCAACCAAACTCACCTGTACTGACTGTTTTAAAGTCACTGATCCTTTACAGAACCATTTCCAGTGCTTTTGTAAAACACAGATTTTTCAGATTTCCAAACCTCTCGCATGGAAACACAAACTTCAGTAAGAACTGATGATCCTTCTACTGCATTATGAAGCAACAGAGAAATCACACCAGTAGTGAAAGCGAGTATACCTTGCAATGGCAGAATTGTTGGTCCCTATACGCAGAGATCCCCATCACAAAGAATGTTTTTTTATATATATCACGGATTAAAGGCAGCATTACCATAATTGCACTGAGCTCCCTCCCAGCCTTTGTCACAGATGCAGGAATACGATCCAATATTGTCCTTGCAGGCCCCATTGGAACAAGGCTTCTGTGCACACTGATCTCCATCTGGAACACGCCGTTAAGAGCCTGAGCTCTGGCTCAGAGCAAACACAAAAACAAGCAGATCCCTGATCCCCAGGCACCATGCACAGCTTCTGCCTCCACACGGTGATAACTGTGGGGCTGCCCCAGATAAAGGCGTTTGTTTATGCTTTGAATTACAACTGCAGAAGGAGTGGAGTGGGCAGAAAGGAAAGAAAGTAAAACCTGAGGCAGCCAAGGCAGAGGCAAGTTACTGCAGGAGCAGAGAGCAATAACTGGGGCTTCTCTTTGGGCCATGCCAGGCAGGGACAGAGCAGCAGAGATCACTCTTGCCCAGTGCCTCAGCTGTGGGGAGGTGACTGATAATGGGCACAGATGCACGTGAGATATTTTAAGAGGCTGGTTATACAATAGGACTGGAAAACGTACTTTACATGCCCCATTTAACAGAGAATGAAAATACAAACTAGTGAGCAACACATGGCAGCAGAATGCAGAGCACCAGCAAACCTTGAAGAAACACAGACAGATGATTGAGAAAGTAATTTACTTACCTACATACTTGTTCCAAAACTCTAGCTGTAGAGAAACAACATTTACATTAAGGCCAGAGGCAGATTTTTCACAAGGGATTTGAAATCCACAGTCTTGCTCAACACAGCACAGCACTCTAGTCAGCTAGGTCTCTTCCTTCTTGGCAGCACAGTGACATGCATGGTTAACAAAAGTGGCCAACCCCCAACGTTCATATATTGCAGCCATGAACCTACTCAGCACAGATCTCCCCTGCCCTGCTTGCAGCCCCACCACCACCACGACCCCTCAGTATCCCCCCAGATTCTCTTTCCCGGTTGCTCACTGCCAGGCAAATCACTCATGTTCTCAGTGCAAAACTACATTTGTGCCCAGTTGGGAGGCAAAACTGGGGAAGGCTGTAAGAAGACTCTGGGGCCTGAGGGATGGCAAGGACTGGATCATCCTAAATAGCAAGCCCACTGCATCTGATGCAACAGTAAGTCTCTATGAAAAAAAAGACAAAAAAACAAGCTCATACTCATTGACAAGGTGTGGAAAGGGGCAGCAACCAGTGATGTTTACAGTTACGCCCATCCCTCACGAGGCTGGAGGATGTGGGGAGGAGCTAATGATATGAGAAATGTTTGCCTGGCACAGATGGCAGTCTGGGGACATACAGACTAACAAAAACACAGTGGCAGCAAGAATAGGCAGTGGGGTCAAGCAGGGATTGGAATTACCTGCCTGGGATGTAAAGCACAAAATTGGGTCTGGTGGGACATGTGTGAACAGCCAAGTGCCACAGCCCAAACAAGCAGTGATAACTTGACAATCACCACAACACACTGAATGCCCTACCATCAGATCAGGAGTGCTGACAGCAACACCTCCTATGCCCCAGACTACAATACTTTGACAAACAATCTATTGGTTTGGTCTTATGTTCCTCTAACTTACTGTGGCTTCCTTGGTTTCAAATATCTCACTGGCCTCCTCAAAGTCGCACATCTCCTCGTTGCACTCACGTTCCAGAGAACCTGGTTTCACCTCCTCCAGGAAAGAGTTGGCCCGCTTCTGGATTTTCAGGACTTGGTTTGCATCCTTGTAGCTGTAAAATACTAGAAGCAAAAACGTTGAGTGTGGGGAAGCAGGGAAGAGAGCAGCCTGAAAATCAGCAGCTGGCAGGGAGCAGAAATCATGCTCACAGTGACTGGAATGGGGTGAAGGCACACTTACTCGAGGTATGGCACACTGGTGAGGAGCAGGCAGCCAGCAGCACCCCTACAGTGATGAGCTTCCACATGCTGCAGCAGAAGTTCCCTTGGAAGAACAGCCAGGTGTGAAGGGGAGCATGCAGTGAGCTGCAGCACGGCCCCACGCTGGAGGCTGGATCTGCTCAGACAGCTCAGGTTTTCCTCACTTCTTTATCACACAGCAGCTCCCTCACAGAATGCTGCTTCTCTCTGATGTCAGCTCCAAGGTGGTTTGTCAGAGCCCCCCAGCCTGCTTCCAGATCCCTCCAACCCACCAGCAGCTCGCCCAGAGCACTCCCTATCGGCCCCAGCACCTCCCCTTGCCATCAGACACTTCTGACAAACTTTATGCTTAATTAAATTAAGCTGTTCTTTGAAACCCTGAGTGATACCATATCTTTGAGGCACTTACTGCTTTATTCAGTGTGAATCAGCGTGATTTATTCTTCCGCCATGAGCTCTGCTGGAACTTGGGTTAATCCATAACTTCAGCTATTTACTTTTTAGAGTGACATGAAGTGCTTTCCCTTTAGTCATTAAGCAAACAGTGCTCAGGGGGAGCTCGACAGTTTACCTGCATGGAAAAGTGAAACAGTTGTCCTCTCTGCCTTTTCAAATCCATTCTGTGCTTTTTTTCCCCATCAATTTCATCAGTTTTGGAACTCACGGCATCCAAACTGCAGCTGGGGAAGGTGTGTGTGCTCTGAAGCTCTGCTGATACGTTCTTCATCCTTGACTCAGCTGCAATTAATGACAACAGATGTGTGCTGAAAATACATTTTATAAAACACACCTTAAGACAGGAAACATAACAGGAAACTCAAGAAGAAACAAATGGATTAATGTCAGTTCTACCTACCACACAAATAATATTTGCACCTGAGGTAACTACACAGAAATAGTGCTTTACATGCATAACTTGCATGTTTTGAACACATTTCTGTTTGCAAGATTTGTAACTGTTGGGAATTCAGGACAAGCACACCAACTGTCCACATAAAACATTGAGAAGTGATGTGTCAGATGCTAAGAACCTTTTTGTTGTTTTGTTTTTATCTGACACCGGTATTCAGAAAGGATGTAATTCCTGAGCAGCTCTGGCAGCCTGCTCACACAGGACAAGAGGCTGAATGCCTCCCATCTGCTCCTCTCCTGTGCAGACACTACGACTCAGTGCCTGAAGGGTCACTGGTAAGCCAGCTCATGCTGCAGCTCTCCGGAGAGAAGTTCCAGACAATGATGGGGTATTTTAAACCCTAATTTCCATTACCTCCTCACTCTGTGCATATCAGAAACACCACAGCTTGCCCACAGCCCAGTAGTGGGGCACAGCTGTTCATCCCCAACACTCACACACAAGAGACAAATGAGGAATGTTCCTGATGGCCCTGAAGGTGCTCTACAGGTAAGGAAGGACAGGGCTGCTTTGGAACCTGCTTGCTTCCATGCTGCCCAGTCAGGGGGAGCAGAAGAACAAATGTCAGCAATCCCAACCCAAAACACGTAGAGCAAGAAGAGAAAAAAGCAGGAGAAAATATTTTAAAATAGAAATCTTATTGGCACTTTTAGAGCACACAACCCGCTGCCAACCTTCCCAAGCTCTGTCTGATGGCTGTAATTAAACCAAGGGCCAGCAGCACTGAGCAGCAGGCCTGACAGCACAGCAATGACACCTGAGCGGGGCCAAGAGCTTCCTCCTCTTTGGAGAGACCAAAAGGACCAGAATGAACAACTTGCATCACAGGAGCGACCACCCCTTCTGTCTCTCTGCCCTTTCTTTGCATGTTTCTGTGATGCTCAGTGCAGAGCTGCACACTCCAGTCCACTGTGCACGTGTGAGCAAAGACAGTCATTTTATTTCTCTCTATTCCTGAGATAGCTGGCATTTTAAAGATCAATTTTACCATTTTCATATTGGAACAGTATATACCATCACTATGACCTTTCTTGTAATGCTCCTCCCATCTTCAAACAAGATTCTTTTCAAACAAAATAAATCCTTCCCTTTAACTAGCAAGCACAGAGGCCTTTTATTTCCACGGAGGAAATGCAATCATAAACTACTTTCCATCTGCCTTCAAAACTATCATGGAACTGTGACCACCCTCTCAGATTAAAAGCAATCTGCTGACACTTTGTTGGCAGCACCTTACAAACACACCAATCCATACAGATTGAAGGCAATGCTCACTGCAGTGTGATACATGGACTGCCCACCCAAACACCCCCAAATCCTTTAGTTTCAAGCCTACTGGCATCATTTTGTGGCAGTGCATTTCTGTACTTCACGAGAAATCAATTTCTGCCTGATCTTTGCAATTGTTTTCTCACTTGTTACTGGGTGTGTTGCAATGAACTGAAAGCACAGTGAGCAGAGCAGAGCATCAGCCCATCTCTTACTGCACAACGACAGCAGTGTGGTCACGCTGCACAGATCTGATGCCTACCAGCACGTGGGCATCCCCACTGCTCACTCCTGACAGCACAAAAGGGGACAGAATAACCAGCATTCAGACACAGGGCTTTGTCTCAGGGCGCCTTCCCCTCCTGGTTTGGTTTTGCAGACAGCTGAGCAGCAGCAGAACCAGCATTCAAACCCCTCTTCTTTTGCTCACTGCACAGAAAGCCAACAACAAATATCTGCACGATGTTTTCTGCCTCGCAGCAATTAAACCAATACGAAAGTGATCAGCAATGAGCAGTGTTTACCATTTCACCCCTCTCCAGGGAACAGCTCTGCGTTCCCAATGCAATTCAGGATGAAGCCATTTGTCACAGCACAGACGTTTATTAGCTGCTCCCACCAGGTGGGCACCACAGCCTTCTCACACAATGAAATCAGTAGCAGAATCTTTACTGGAAGCTCAGAAACATGTTTACTTTATATACAAGAAAAAACTTATTTACAACAAACAGTAAACTACGTACAAAAAAAAAAACCCAACAAAACAATAATACAAGAGACATTTCCGTGATAATCACTGTATAAATTAACACAATAAATAGGAGGGAAGCAGGTCCCACTCTTAAGGCACAAAACCTTCTTCCCAAGACTGTACAGGGATTCATGTGCTTCCCTATGCTTCCGACAGGATCACAGAACGGCGGGGAGACCCCTGAGGAACAGCGGTTGCTGGATGATGACACAGACATGCAGTCACTGCTGACAGGTGTAGAAAAACATCCGTTTCCATCCTTTCCTTTTTACAGTACGCGCAGCTGAAGATACAAAATGTTTTGTAAACAGTCTTTTTCAATCACAGAGACAGTATGCACAAATGGAAATACTATAAAGCAAGGAATGGAGCTCTCCATACAACACGGCACGGAATCATTCCAAGGTGCTCCCAGCAGGAAAAGCTCCCACCAGATAACCTGGAAGACTAAGAGCCCTCGGCAGGGTCCGAGCAGGAGCTGGTTCATGAGCTGAGCCTCCCTCTGGTGTCCTCTGCAACCCCACTGAGCCACACCATCATAACACAGGGCTATGCCAAATCCCCAGAATTTGCCACAGAGGGTGAATTTCTGGGGCCAGAACATGAGATACCGGGCTGACAGCTCTTCCAGCTTGCTGTGGGCACTGCTCAGCTCCTTCCCACTCACTGCCAGCACTGGGGGCTGATAACCAGCAGGTGGCACAAGGCTTGCACAACAGTAGCATTTCTTAGGAGACTGAACAGAGATGTGGTATGTACTGCTTTAGCTTCTCTCAAGCTGGTGTTTTTTTACCTGAGACTGCAGGAGAGTCTCTATTTGGTGAAGCAGATTTTTTTACTGCCTGTATTTCCCGAGTTTCTCTCCTACTACAGAAATGATGGGACAGCAGAAGAACTTGGATGAACGTGGCCCGAATTCAGCCCAGCTCCCTGCTTTGCAGATAAGCTCTCACTGACATTGGACATATTGTCCTCATCTGCTCACATCTCTACAGCAGAAATCAGCACTGTTCTCAGTGAGATGTAGAGAGCTACAACCCTTCTGTTAGGCAGAAACCTTAATATTTAAAGGCACTCAGGTTGAATATAGATCCCATTTTCTAGCTCTTAAAAGAAGGTAGAACCCCCTCCTTGCCCTCAATAACAGGCAGGGACAGACTGGCTATGAATGCTCTGATAAAGGTGCACCTGCACAAAAAGCATTTGAACCGATCCACAAGACAGACTATGAATGAAAAAGAAAGGAAGATTCATCTCTGCAGGAATCACCACCAGGGCAGATGGTAGGATGCCTCTTCAGGCACAGCACTAAGTAAGGAACATGCCCACATGCAAAGCTCTTTGCTTTCCCTTGTTACTCTCAGCAGGAAGAGTGGAGAGGAGCCCTACCTGTTCATAAATATGAGGTTCCCAGGAGAAACTTCACGTCTCCATTGCTGTCCAAAGGAGCAAACACAGATCTCAGCCCAGCTCCAGAGCCAAGACCTGCCTTGTGCTCCCTGCTGGGCTCTCCTTTGCAGACTTCCCTGCCACACACATTGCCAGGTGACAGATTTTTGTACTGATAAGGAAAAAATACGGCCAGTAAAGCAACTGCTGATGTACAGATAGGAAGAACGCAGTTAGGGGAAAGCTGGACCTATTCTTTTCTTGGTCCCTATACCAGAATTTTTGCTAGCTTATTCAGGCATGTCTTCCAGCTTGTCATGAGCAAACCCTGCCAGCTCACCAGGCTGAGGGAGATGTGGGTGAATGAATGAACTAAAAAAACGTAGGGAGAGTAGGAACTACTTTTGGCGACGTCCTAAAGGTTGCAGTGGAGTTTGCCCAGCATGAAATCAGCCTGCAACCTTTTGAAACAGACAAGTCTTGACATAAAATAACTTGACCGACTGCTGTAGGATTACACAGCTGATGTGAAGTTGACAAAATAAATGCTCAGCAATAATAATGGAAATAAATGTCCTCAGGAAATTATTTTTTTCTTTTGCCACTGTGAATGTGAACATTTTACTGTCTGCAGCCAAAAGCAGACAAGTGCTGCACTGTAATAATTTAGAAAAAAAAAATAATTACATACAAAATTACAATGTAATTGAAAATTCCTGCTGTCTCTCCAGCTTTATAGCACTGAATGTTCCCAAATTTGCTCTGCAGTGATGAACACGGCAATACGATTGCGCATGCTGGTCTCTGGGCTGTAAGTCACCCAAGTGGGGTCTGGCAGTACAGGGGAGTTTGAAGGCCATCTAGGAACTCTGATTTAGAGGCACTGATTTTTCCATACTCCACTGTTGGTGATACCAAAGGCTACATACCAGCATATTCCAGTTTTCATTACGATGCTTTTCTGCTCACCTTTCTCTCAAAGCTCTTGCATGAGCCCTGATGTTTGATAGCATGATTGCTCCCATGGGGAAACAACCCAGGAGGACTGAGCCACCCTAATCTTTTGGTATCCAACTTGGAGTGAAGGAGCAAGGCAGCAAGAGAAAGAAGCAAGGTTCTAGCAGCTTTTCCACCAAGACAGATGGGAAAATGGCCAATCTACAGATAGACTGTGTCTTTTGTGACATTCTTCTGCAAATACAAGTAGAAGTAAAGCAAGAGCTTTGCTGTCTGCAGCCATCACAGTGGCATCAAACGGACAGCAAGACACTCCTGGCTGCTGCCAGTCATGCTGTTCCCCAAACTGAAGTGGAGGAATTTGTTCCACATCTCACTTCATTCCATTACACTTCTTGCACGGCCCAAACAGCTAGATGGTGTTCTTCTCCCTTTCATCTGTCTCCTGAAGACGAATGCAGTCAGAGCTGATTTCTCGTAATCTTTCAGCTCTGGAGAACTGTCTTTTCTTAGCATCAGTAACTTCCAAACACTTGTTTGTGATGCCTGAAAACCTCAACGTTGTACCATTCGACTGGCTGAGAGCAGAGAGCCAGGCCCAGCAGCAGACCACACACTGGTGCAGCTGCTCTAACCACGTGCATTGTTAGTTGCGAGGGATACGTGAGTGAGGATCACCAGGTATTCATCAGCAAGGAGAGGTCTGCACTGGCTTGGAATTTCTGACACAAATCACATGCAACTACAGGTGTGTTAAAAAGGGATCAGTAAGACAAGGACAAGGCTTTGTTCCACTTAAATGTTCTAAGCTACAGATATGACACACAAATGAGCAGGCAAGTTTTCAGTTCAAAAAGACTGTCAGATGCTTCTGAACTAAGACTGGCCAATGTATCTTTTGCCCTGAATAACTGTACTGTGATGAAATTATCCAGTAAAGGTAGCTATGTTGCAATTCTCAGGAGTCCTGCACTGTCACTGTCACTGGAACCAGAACTTCCCACACTGGAGGACACAGTTCTTCCAACAGAAATCAAGTTCTCTCCCAGGAGGCTCTGCCTGAATGCAGGTAAGGTGCCTCTTGACTGGATGCAGCTGTACCCCACAGGAAAGAAAGGTAGCACCATGCTTGGTTGATATGAGCTCTGAACAGTTGCAACTTGGCTGTTCAGTGGAGACAGTTGGGAGCACATCTGCTCTGTGAGGTGACTGCTGTGCAGTTAGGGGGAATGGTAGACACAGGCTGTGAAAACAGAGGCTAAACCTCGCTGGCAGGAGTACTCCGGCTCAGCTCCTTGATCCCGTGCAGTATCCTCTTCATGTGACCCACTTTGGTCACACCCAGGTCCTGAAAGACAAGAGAAAAGCTTACCTGTGGAGAAAAGGGGGAAAGATACCAGGGCACCAAGCAGCAGTTAGAAACTAGTCAGCCAGTTACAGAGAGGAGGAAACCAACCAGAAAGGTTACAAACCTGATGGTTGCACACAGAACCTCAAACCAGGCTTCAAAAAGCTATCAGAGCACAACAGGGTAATGAGCAGTCACAGAGCAATGGAGAGAAACAACCATTAGCAGGCCATTAGCCAGAAATGCAAATTGTTCTGACTACTAAAAGCCAAAGCCTGAGAAAAGAAAGCCACACAGATCTCAAGCACCTAAACTGGTAGCCAAACACATGCAGAAAGAACCAAGGGATGAATGGTTACACCAAAAAATGTGTGAGCACTTGGGCACTACTCAACAAAGCACAGCTGTAGCTGGATGGCATGCAGAGGGATCAGCTACACAAATCAGGGCCAAACCTGGAACAGAAAGCTGGTAAAAGCACAAACGAAGATCTAAAGGTCGCTCAACTAATGCCATGCCACTACTGTAGGTCAGAATATATTTCTGCCACATGCAAGACACCAGAATGATGACAAAGTTATTTCATACATGCAAAGAACCACCACTTTCAATCTTCCTCTGTGGTGAAAGCATGTCTCAACGAGAAGAAAAGCTGTGCAATATCCTTACTAAGTACTATGTCCAGGAGGTTCTCTCCATCTAGCAGTACTCTTCTTTTTAAGGAAGTGCAATGACCTATTTGTCCAGTGACTATAACACAAGACCCAAGTTTTCCCAATCAAAATATATTCTGCAAAGATGGTTCAGCAGCTGAGAAGTTGAAAACTTAACCTCTCCAGAATGCTTTTTGCAATCTGTGTGCTGGACTGTTTTCCATCTCCAGGAAGCTGTGGAGAGTTACACAGCTGGTCTCTCAGCTTGCCCTCCTACCCCTCTGCTATTCAGTATCAGATGATCCGAAACGGCAAGGCAATCAAACGAGGCTGCAATGAAGCCATTCATCTTGCCAAGACACACGGAGTAACCAGAGGGCAGACCGTTTCCAAGCACATTCAGCACAGAAGGTCATGCAGATGGAGCTGGCTATTTCTGGTGAGCCAATCATGAAAGTACCTTGAGGTCCCTCCGTTCGAGGTGCAGGAGCTCAGAGCCCCGGATGTCATGCCGGATGAAGATATCCTTATACTCACAAAGACTGAGATGCTCAAGCCAAGCCGCAACCTCCTCCGTTCCCCAGAGGTGAACTGTTAGAGATGGAAAAGCAGGAGTGCATTGAGTACCCAGAATCCCAGAAGAAAGTGAGAAGTGAGGACACCATCAGCACTCAGTGCCAGAGGACAGCAAGCAGTACATCACAGCCTCAGAACAAAGGGAGGGAGAGAATCCGCAGCACAACCTACAGCCTCAAACACAGGAGGCAGGGCAGAGTAAGATCAGAGTTCTTCTCTTAAGTAGAGGCTATAGGTGCAGTAAAGGCAGGACAAGGTGGATGTTTGTTTTGATACAGCACTGAATATCCTTTTTTTCTTCTTCTTTTTTTTTTTTTTAATTTATCCCCATGCTTAAGAGTAAATTCACTGATATCCCTGTGCTTGCAAAATGGTCATAAAATAATATCAAGAATCAAGCATGAGCTAGCTTGCTATTATGTATTGCTTCTGTGTACGAATGCTTGTGTTCAGTAAACAAAACAGCAACCCCACTACCTAAAGTGTGAGGAAAAGCTTGGTCTTACACCTTCTTACACAGCCTCTAAGTAAGAGAAGAAAAACATTCCCAGGTTCTGAGAGGCAATGAATGAGCACCAGCATGCTAGACAGGAGACTGTACCCACAATTCCATGACAGAGGAAAGGACCCAGGAACCCACAGAACAGATAGTACTTCTGAATTTTAGGAGGAGGTCTTCATAAGTAGCATATAAACCAAAAATCAAGTAGCCCAATTGGAGAGAAAGTGTTCTGATTAACATTTTGTTGATTCATGGCCAGCATTCATCTACTGACCAGTAGGATTAAAGGTCAGGGTGCAGCTGGTGATGCTGATTCCCAGCCATTTAGACATGAAACCTGATTAAAGTCTTGAAAGTGAGTCACATCATTAACCGTATCACAGAGAATCAGTAGTGAAAAGACTGGAGTTATGCGGACTTGGGCCCCACAGTCGTTTTGGTACCTAAAATGCCAGAATCCTCAAATTCTCTTCACTGAGCTCCTTAAAAATATCCCAGAAAATGGCCAGATGTAGGCAGAACTCTTCAGAGGGCACCTCCTGTTTCAGCTCAGAAATATCTGCTTAGTACTGAGGGATCATGACTCAGAACACAGCAACAAACTACTCTGCCATGTCAGAAAGATTCCCTTCCAAGAAAAGGCAGAGGCAAGTGAAACAGAAGAGAGAGAAAACATGAGAAGAAGCAGAGAGAGAACGTGAAGTATTGTGACCACACTGGTATGGCAAAGGGAGAGACAACACATGAGCAGACTTGGTACCCGGCAATCCCATGCTACTATGCGTTTCCTTATTTTTGTTATTCTTCTCTTTTTTAAACTTGGTCACTAGCCGGAATTTGCCGCTGCGGCTGCGTTTAGAATAATCCAGCATCTGATTCTATAGGAACAGAGAGAGAATGAGGGAAACACACGTAAGTTCACTGGAACAGAGCAAAAACAAGAACTGTCAAACTTAGGTCAATGACCTCGCAAAAGAGGAAAAAAGTTCTCAACTCATTCTCACCAAGGCAGGGAAGGAAATGGAGAAAGCTGATCCCAAGTCAGTCTAGGGACATTAGCAGGAAATTACTCTCCTTAGTCTTAGGGAGTCAACTTTCCTTCTTAATAATTTTTTCTCACATCAGTCATATATTCACAGGAAGTCAAACACAACCAAGTAGTGAAAAACAGCTAAGAAAATACAGCTGTGGTCCTCCTCACCTCCTCATCACAGGGCTCCATAAGCTGCCACAGCCAAGGGATGTATGCCAGTTTCCTCAACTGGAGGTCCATGTCTGCCAGGGCTGCTTGGAGCTGCTCCTTTTGGGGAGGATCTAATTGCTGGATCAGAAATAGAAGCAAAGTAGAGTTAAAAGCCATACAGTGGAACATACAGTCATGTCCTTGCCTTGAAATTCCTAGCTGACAGGGCAGTTCCTCATTTCAGAAGGACATGCACAGCAGCCACCCCACTCAGACACTGCCCAGTTAATGATTTGCATCTTTTCTGAGCTCCAAACTGAGCAAACTAGCCTGACCACTCATCGTATCTATCCAGCAACACCATTCCAATTCCTGTATGACCACATTTTAATTGACTTGCTACAAAGACAAAGATGACCACGACCAATACTGTGTTTCTGCCAAGGCCATAGCAGGAGAGGAGAGGAAGTGAGAGGCCGCTTCACTCCTGTTCTGTGCTTCTTACCAGTGCCATCTTGCCTGCCAGCAGTAGCTCCGTCTCATTATGCAGGGCTTTGACATTATTCACCATCTCTACAACAAGGCTGCAGTTCAGACCCTGTAGGAAACAATTCACATGCAATTAAGCCTGGAAATGTAGAGGTCTGAGCAGTCAAAAGGAAGAAGCCTTAGAGAAGCAAGGCCTACTTTTGGTCAATCAGAAAGGGATACCAAGTGCGACAGAACAAGAACCAAAAGAAAGATGCCAAGGAGTGAAGTACCTCTGTAGACTTGGATTTAGCGTAGACTTTGTCCATTGACTTGGAGCTGGCATTGACAGCATGGGCAAGCTCCTGTTCCATGTCCTGATAGGATTGGGCTATTTCCCGAATGCTAAAGAGAGAATTACAGATTGCATCAGCATATGCTCAAAGCAAGAGATCTTTTCTGACCCAGTATCTCTTTTAATACAAATCAGACTAACAGGTACAGAGAGGCACAGTCTTCTCTGACAAAGTAGGGCTGTTCTCCCCTCTGTGGTGAGCATGTAAAGGCAAAGCAAGGCAGATTTCACATGCACAACTCCAGACAACACATTCAATTCTGTTCATGAGTTGAAATCAGTCTGAAATGCAACCAAGATATTTTAATGTGACTGCAGTGATTTAAAAGGCAGCTGCGCACACAGCAGTTTAATTGACATTTCCTTGGTATGACTCTGGGCATTTTCCCTCAAAAGCCCAGACCAAGGGGCAGAATATCTGAGTAATGGATGAGTATAAAGTGACATCTTCCTGAGGCTGGGCATCAGGGCTACACGAAACCAACTTGCCACAGGAGCTCCTAGAGAGGACTTTGTTTCACTTCTGGTAACAGCCGCTGACAATCAAAGCCATTGGGTTGTTTCAAAATTCAGTGATCCCTTTTTGCTCATAAAAGTAACATACTTTATTCAGAGTGACTTGAGAAAATCTATTCAACTTCAGTCCTTGTGCAGCTGGGATAGTGCATAATGAAAACGCAACTCCCGGCAACAGGGATTAGCATGGTAGAAGATAAAAGAGAACAGAAACGTAGGACAAGAACATCAGGCACCAGAGAACAGCTTTATTCACCAAAAGCAAATTGAGCCTCACCTGTGGATCAGAGCACCTGCAGTTTGACCAAACTGGTTGATCTGGGTGGATTCTTCTTCAGACATGATTTCTGGTTGCAGAGAGAAAGAGGACGGTCGGGACAACTCACACTTCTGTTTGTCCTCCCAGGACTTCAGGGTGCTCTCAAATGCCTAAAAAAAAGGCCACAGCAAGCAAACTATAAGATACTGTAAGATAAATCTCTTATGAAACACGAGGGTTTTAAGTGGCCAATGTCTGTAATACATGCATGTTTAGTATAGTCAACTTCTGCTGTTCAGCTGTTGGTAACTTTGCTAACTTTAGCAGTTTGAGCTGAAATTTTCCATGTCACTCCCTCGCCTTGGCTTAGTTTCTATTTAAGTCTTACTTTAGTAAATTGTTAGTTCACTTCTGCGTGCCAGACCCCAATTCCCCAGTGTCTTTGCTTTGAGTATCTATACTGCCTCTACACTTTGCAGCAGGAATCTGACTTTTGACACGTGTCCCCAAGACAGTGTCTTCTGTTATTCAGCAAAAATCCATGAAGTTGGACAAATTACAAGCTTTGGGGGAAGGAGGGAGCAGCAGAATTATCGCACATCTCTCTTCGAGTTACATCTCAGAGCTGAAAATTGAAAATGTTCAAGACTTTTCCTTATCTGGAAGTAAACTGAACTTCTGCAGCAAGGGCAGGACTAGCAGCTGAACACAGAGCTAGGGCCTGTCCTGCTTGCAGCCTTACCAATATTTCTGCTGCCATCAGCTAGTGCTGAGGGAGCAGAAGCAAAACAGATCCAATGCAGGATCTAAACTGGATACAGCGAGAACAAGAACTGACGCATAGAATCTCCTGGCAAGGAGAGATGGATCAGGGAGCACATGAAATCAGAACAGGGAAGGTCAGACAAGGGAAGGGACCATGAAGGGGATGACTAAAATAGGAAGAATTCAGAGAAGAGGGGGTAACAAGCATGGGGTGCACACCATTCACAGGGGAAAAAAAAACCAGAAACTTGTGGAGCCAGAAAAGAAAAGGAGAATGAGTTTAATGGGTAGAGGAAAAGAAAATGGTAGTCATGGATCCTGGCCTGGAAATTCAAGTGAGATGAGCACAAACTAGGTCAGGGGCCTAGGGAGGGAGGAGATGGATGGAGCAGAAGATCCAGTGTCTAACAGAACACAATTGCCCTGGGGACACATCATTTTCCTGCATTTGCAAATACCTATGAAGTCCTGAGGTAAAGCACTGCCTTCCCCTGCTGCTTCTCACACAAGATAAAAACCAGCTTTGTCAGCTCTGTAGAAGCTATCTGCTGATCTCAGTCTTGATGATGTCTCTTCAGTGGTTTAAATAAGGCCATGAGGTAATGTGAGTTTTTCCAACTTCAGTGCAGAAGAAACTAAACATCCCCAACATACCATATTTGAAAAATGCTACCAGAGGTATGATGTTGCACACTCAAAAACAGGACCCCACCTCATCTACTTCACAGGACAGACTGATTCTGTGCCGTGAAGGGAAGGATGTGCAGTGACAATCACAAGGACAGCAGGAGAAATAAGGATAAGCCCGTGGTCAATGTAAGAGTTGAATGTTGCTCTGCAATACTGAAGCTTGTTGATCACTGGCAACTCCATACCTGCAGAACGTGATTTGCAGGCAGGGAGAAGTGGGGTGGCACAACAATAACTTCAGCTAGGCCAATACACACAGCACACTCTAGGGACACGTGTGTCCCATCTGCCTTTTGTGCTTCCTTCTCCTTTCCCACTAGGACCCACATATAGGCTGCCTTTCCCTTTCCCTCTCCCATCTTTTCAGCAGGAATCCTGTTCCACTTGATTCTATTCTATCTTACTCTTCCTCTCAAAAATGAGACATTGTAGAAGCTCTCCATCCCCCCAGGGAACTCTGTGCACATATTTCTGTCTCTTCCACCCTAACATCTGCCAATATCCACTGCTCCCTCCCAGCTAAAGGGGGGGTTGGGTATTTCCCTGTCCTACCACGACAGGGACCTTGCAGGCCTACCTTCCTTTCTTTTCACACTATCATACTTGCAACTTCTTGACAGGGAATGTCTCTGGTCTGTATCAGGCTGCTTTCCCTTTTTTTCTGTTCTTAGTTGTTCTCTCTTTTCCTGTTTTTCAACAGGTGTGTCCTTTGCAGAGGACTTCAGTTTGCTCTCAAAGCATGCTATGCTGGTAGCTATTAAGAACTTCTGCCAACAAAACTGCTTATCAATGGATGATTACAGAACTATCTCACTATAGCAATTCCTTTATCTTCTCCCTTAGCTTCCCACCATTTAGTAATACTTTAAAATAACAAGAAGACTTTCCTTACGTGCTAGTACTCATTAGGTATATTTAAAACTTAAGAAATTAGATGGACACATGCTGCTGAACCAGGCATGAGACACACTTTTCTTGGCAAAGGAGGTTTAAGTCACATACTGAACAATAATGAGAAATCAAAATATTGAACAGTTGAATCTAGCCAGTGTACTGGCTAGTCTAGCACTCAGCTGGTCAGGAATCCTGTGGGACAAACAGCATGTTAAGAAATCTTGTGTCACAGGGCACCTAGAAAAATGATGCAAAATAAACTTGCCAAAGCTTTACCTATACGATTCCCCAGGTAGTGAATGCAAGCTCAATCATATTCTTTCCAGAAAGTTTTACTACTTGCATCCACCAAGATAAGCTTTCATGTGTGGCCACTGACACACTGCAGGAACATGTGACATCAGAACAGGTGAGTGCGCTGTACAATGCATCCAAGGCAGCTCTTACCCTGTCTCGGGTCAGGGTCTGTGCCCTGTTCTTATGAACAATCCAGATGTAACCTGGAGGCTGGATCCAGGCTTCTCCATCCACTTGGACAGGAACTCCCTCTTCTCCCAAGATGGCTATCTTCACAGTTCGACACTGCAAGAAATGATTGCAATACAGAAACACTGCTTTTCCACAACACTCATTCCAAAACACCTCCTTAGGTACAGTAGCTTTGCTTCTGCTAGATCACACAGACATTATTTGCTCTACCTTTGGACCATCTGTATTTAGAAATGCCCATCTAATTCCTCTCACAACAAACACCAGAATAAAACTCCATATCCACACTGCCCCTGGATATGTACCTTCTCAACCCCAGCGGGTCTTTTTTCATGGGCAAGAGAGAACAGGAAGGAAGGCTCTACAGAATGAAACTGGCAAAAACATCACTTGGCTGGAGGTGGAGATGGCAAGAAGAGCTTATAAAAGCAGCTGATACCTGTGCAATCCGATGATGCTGTAGGTTTATCACTCGTGACACTGCCATCTGCATGCTACCAAACACGGCTACCACCTCCAAAATCTTGTCATCGAAGGAGGGGGCTGTAAATGTCTGGTCAAACACAAGGGAGGGAGAATTCATTTGACATACAGCTTTGTTAGAGAGATTTTCCTTTTTTTCCCTGTTGGTACAGAGTTAGGGCTTAGTTTTTCAGTTGTACTATTTAATCTGCACAGAACCAACAAGGAGGACAGAAGGTGAAGATTTGCAGTGATACCAAAAAGATTAAAAAGAGTCTCAATGTTTCCACTGTGCTTCCAATGGCAGTAAAAGCATAATTGTAACACAAAGACTGTATCTATAAGGGAATAATTATTCTTACGAGAATAAGCACTTCTTTCATTTCAAATAATACAATGTTTCTGACTGGATCCAGCTCCCTTTGCCTTCAAGGGGCTTCACTTCTCATGCAGACTGAAGGCAGAAGGTCAATTTCATTAAATCTCAACCCAAGTCATTCTGTAAGCGACCTTCAAGCCCATCCATTTCCAAACTCTGCCATGGGAAGGGTTTCCCCTCACTAGATCAGGCTGCCCAGGGCAGCACCCAGCCTGGTCACGAACACCTCCAGGGATGAGGCACCCA
This sequence comes from Centrocercus urophasianus, assembly GCF_019232065.1. Classification (NCBI taxonomy): domain Eukaryota; kingdom Metazoa; phylum Chordata; class Aves; order Galliformes; family Phasianidae; genus Centrocercus; species Centrocercus urophasianus. The sequence goes on along the minus strand of NW_024884744.1, from coordinate 21,095,594 downwards.
CAGCTTCTCTGGGCAACCTGTTTCATTGTTTCACCACCTTCTTAGTAAAATTTTGCACACTTCTTGGAAGTGAAGTGCTCAGGACAGCATCTGGTTACTTTCTGAATCACTACAAATTTGCTTGGGTGCAAAGCTGCTGAATGTTGACTTTTCAGTATTGTAGCCAACTCACAAAAGAAATACAGGCAGACATGCTCCTTGTCCTCTTCTTCAAAGCTCTGTTCTCAGCTCTGTCCTGGAGCCATGACTCCAGAAGCAACATCAATTTCAAATATTTCCTGAGATATCTTAAGAGAATACTCACATCATCTTCCTTGGTTCCACCCCAGAAATTGGTGCCTCCTGCATAGCTGGGAATGTTGAGTACAGCAATTCCCTGGAGGCTGGGCAAAGGGATTGGCCTCCCATCACACTGCACAGAAAAGAAGGCATCGTTACTCTCAGCACAGCAGTAAAGAACCTCTTTTGCCACAGCATATATTCTAAGAACAGCCTGTATGGAACAGCTAAGCAGTAAATTAATTCAGGTTTCTTCAGCTTATTCTTCCATCTAACAGAGTAAAAGAACACATTCATTCCTGTTTCACAAACCACCTCTCCTTTGGCAGAGGTAGGCTGTAGAAAGAGACTGTTGCTTCTTTACCCCAGACAGGCAAAAGGAACACCTGAGAGGGTTGGCAGAGCCTCTTAGTCTATTCCAGAAAGGGGAATAAAACTTCTGAACAACCAATCAGTCTGCTGAGATGAGATTCTCCCTGTTACAGTCATTTATGCTGCGGGTGGGCAATACAGCAATAATTATTTTTCTTGTTTGATCTGCCTTATAAGCATAGTTAAATCAAAAGCTCTCCTTCACACCATCTAAAATGCTGTCTTCACATGAGACATCGCATCTAACAATCCCACCCATGCTTAACATGGAGCTGGGGATGGCTACTGCTTTCCAACATGATGACGCTTCTTAGAATGGGCTGAGAATACAAGTTATTTTCCAGAGCTAGGAAAAAACCACTTCCAGCTGCCACAAAGATACAGCAAGTACATGGCATCGAGCAGGCAAGGGAAACATCCTAGTCAGCAAGAATCACCATGCCAAAAATCCAAAAATCAAAGGATCTGAAGAAGAAGATGCAATTAGGTATTCCAGCTTTAGCACCAGAAGGACATGCTAATTCCTCACCTCCAGCAACACTTTCTGCTCCAGGTTTTTATACGTTCTGTGTAGCAGCTCCTTGGTCCCCAATACTCCATACCACATCATGTTTTTAGTACGACTTCTAAGGGAACAAAACAAAAGAGAAAGGGTCAGGAGTGGCATTCACTTTTTCACTCAGAGGCAAAAGCATCCACACAGTTTGAAATGGCACCTCCTACACACTAAAATACTAATGAACTTTGCTTCTAAAAGGGTCAAACACTCAAAATTACCATCACTTGCATTAAGAAAATATTCACCTTGAAAAAAAGTGTCATAGAATCACAGAATTGTAGGGGTTGGAAGGGACCTCCAGAGATCATCAAGTCCAACCCCCCTGCCAAAGCAGGTTTCCTACAGCAGGTCGCACAGGAAGGCATCCAGGCAGGTCTTGAACATCTCCAGAGCAGGAGACTCCCCCACCTCCCTGGGCAGCCTGTTCCAGTGATGCAGAAACTTGGGATAACTGACAACATATATTACCAGACACAAAAAGAGATTCCCATGGCACAGAAGGGGTCAGTCTCTTACACCAGGACATGAACAGTATTTTGCAACATTAGCTCATGTCAAGAAAATGTACCAACCCCATGCTATACAAATCATCTTCCTGCCCAGGTATTGCTCAGGTACTTAAAGGGTCAAAGCCTGCAACTGATACAGTGGTTGTTTATATTAATTTAGTATGAAGGCCAAATTCAGCGTCAGTAGCACTCAAAGCTGAGATGTATTCTTATCTGAGCTAAACAGTAAGTCCAGGAGAAAAACCTGTGTGTGAGCTTACAAAGTAAACAGAACCAAAGCACTGTAGCCACACTGATGTAGCTACTCAAAGATCCACAACAGCATAATGAATCAGTAATAAATTAGGAGAATCATCTCCTCCATCATGATTTCAAGCCTTCTTCCTAACCTTCAAAATAGAAGATCACACAGATGAGACTGATGATGTATCTGTTCAGCATATTTCCAGACAACTAGCTTCAAAAGCACATATGAGAACATAAACTGATTTCAGCCACTTCTGGCACTAGAAGTCAGTCAATATCAAACCCACCTGCATTTCTCTGGGTGCTCGTCACGTTTGTTGTTGAAGTCCAAAGAAATTTTTGCATCCAGTCCAATCCCAAAGTAGTTATTCATCACACACTTCTCTGTGTAACATTCACTGTCAAATAAGAAAAATAAAACCCCCAAACTCTCACTCCTAAGTCTATATGTCATGTGGGATACATCTCACATGTCCCACTTGTCCATCTAATAATTCCCTTGTATAAAAAGGGGGAGAACAAGAAGGTTATATGCCAACATGCCAGATGAGCAGTGCTGGAAAGTGCCTAAAACTTAAAAGCACAAAATGGGCAACTGAGCAGAGGTCCCCAGTCTGCAGCCTCTGACTTGAGTACTTCACAGCCACAAGATTTGTGAGGGAATTCTCCCCTCGCCACCAAAAACATACTCCAAAGTCTACATTTGAGTTATAAAAAGCTACATGCCTGGTCACTGGAATTGAGAAAAAGGCACACAAAACATTTGCAATGCTAGTTGCTAAAGTATGTATATATTAGGTGTTAACTACAGCCTGACAAATAAAGTCAGAAGTAACCTAATTGCAGGGACACTGAATCCCACGAGGAAAAAAAATCAACCACATTAAATATGCATTAACTGAATTTTTCTGTTAAATAATTCAGCAGAAACGATTTGAGAAAGAGTTCACATCACATTTGCTACCTGTTTGCCCTACTGTGCCCTGTCCACAAGCTTTTTTGACCTCCATGGTGCTGACTGCCACACAACTTCCTGCCTGCTCATTGAAAGTAATCTCTGAGTGCTGGGAAAAAACTGATTTGGATTTCACTCTCTCACCTAAAACCTAAAGTCTTCCACTGTGAGTCTCACATGTCACTGCATGTACAGTAACTACATAAGAAGACCTTCACTGGCACCAGCATATGATTTCATCTACATAACTCTGAGTTGCTGCAGTCCGTTCTTTAGCTCTCCGAATACCTCTACTTGCCAGCACGATGCTGATGTTCACTTGGAAATGCCCAGTGACTTCAATAGGGCATACTCACAGATTTTCAGGCTCAGAGTTGAAGGGATCAGCATGGATCAACAAGCGGCTGATGACAGAACTCCCAGGCAAAGACCCAGACATGCCAGCACGGATATCTGCAGGAAAATTGGCAGTGGGAAAACCATGATAGTAAATAAACTGAAAATATGTCATTTCAGTCTCAGACTAACGTTACCTCCAGTCACTCACTGAGGAAAGCAGTGAGCAATAGTGCTTTCTTCCACAGCAGAAGGCTCAGCACAAGATCTTATGGGATTGCCTGTTGGGTGACACGATGTCACCTGAGGCCAACACCACAATCGTACAGACACATGAGAGTGGGCAATGGCAGTGTATTCACTACAGCAGGTATTCTGCTCAAGGTGGGACATGCAACACCCTGCTTCATGGAGCAAGAGAGGTGGAAGACTGAAATTACTCTCCTTGTCACCCAAGAATTATTGTCTCCAGCTTCTAAAACTATTTGTTGGCAACACACCAACATTAACTTTTTCAAAGAGAGAGAAAATAGCCTCCTTCCAGAAGAACCAGGCTGAACCAGTAACTGGGGGAAGAGGTAGGAGGACAGCACTAGAGTGACGGACAGAAGCTGCTACGCAAGATGTCTGAAGCTGGAATTCTGCTGGGTTTGTGCACACAAATCACACATCATTGGTTCCAGTCCACGGCTGCCACTTTCCAGAAACTTCTCGCAGCTGCCTGGCACCTTGACAGCCTTCTCAAGCTCCCTCTGAGCTCAGATCCTCCTTGAACTGATACATACATTCTGCCACTGCACAGTGTTAATAAAAATCTGTGTTTAGGTCTCAGCTGCATTGAAAATTATTACAATCATTCCATGCCTCCACTGCTCTGTTCTAGTGGAAAGTTATCCACAAAGAGACTTATTTCCAAGTGGACCAAGCAGAAGGACATCAGGCAGAAAAATTTCATGTTTTATACAGAGGCTTAAGCCTGCTCTGTTGTCACCCACATTCCAGTGGGCTGCTTGAAGGAACAGTGGTATTACACTCACTTGGGTAGAGGATTTTTGTGTTCAGCATTGGCAAGTTGTCCCGGTTTCCTGTCTGGGGAGGAAGAGATGCAGAACTGCCCAGTGATAAACTTCCTTTGCTTATTTGTCTTTCACAAGGAGACTTGGATGCTGTAAAACATAACATAAACATGGCTGTTGACAAACATGATGTGATTCAGACCAGCACATAACAGCACAACTTGAGCAGTGAGACTGGGTTAAGAATCAGTCAATGACAAAAACACTCTGGCCACTGTAAAAGAACTCACAGAAACTGTCATGAAGAGACAGAGATGAGGCATATAAACAGCCAGAAAACCTCACAGACTAGAGGTGCAGAAATGTGACAGGCAATTATTAGAAATAGGGATGAGAAAAATCTGTTGGTGCCAGCAGCATAACAGACAGCATATCTGGCTCCCAGTTCATACTGAGTTAAGTTCCAAATAAACTTGGAGCGATTGAGGATCTCTAAAATTATTCACATAACAGGCTTATTTAAACTAACTGGATTCTGTTCCCTGTCATCTGTAAAGGACTGGCAGGAGCTTACAGGGATGAATCATCAGGTAGATGACATGAAAAATTCTCAAGCCCATTTTTGTCTAAGCACTGGAAGCCAAGAGAATGCAGATTGCTGCTAAGTGGTAAGAAAATTTTGGAATTCTAGGTGTCATATGCTAAGAAATTAGACCACCAGCAACATATCAAAAAATGGTGCATATGAACACAGGGCTGAACACAGAAATATGCAAAGCCAAGCATCTGAAGTTAAAAAGTAGAGAACAGAATATGGAAGGTAATACACATAACACATCCCTCACTTCTTACAACTAACAGAACTGCACTTTGCAGGTGAGAGCTGCACGGTAGCAGCCTTGAAGCAGTACCTTTCCTCTGGCTCCTCCCTTTGGACAATCCATAGCTGCTGCTGTGTGACGACTGCAGGGAGATTTTGTCCTCATTCCTTAGCTCCTTGCCCTCTTCAGAGGCTGAGAGACTAAGGAGGAAGCCCTCTTGCTCCTGAGTCTGGGCATTCTGTTCATCCACAGCTATGAAGAAAAAGAAAGTAGGTGCTGACAACGTTTCTAGGAAGAGAACACATCTCCACTGACAGAAACAAGATCTTTAGAGTCCCATCCTACTGTGGGGATTACTTATATGAAAATATAGGAATAACAAACAGTGTTCCTGTATCATCTGCCTCACCTAAACTCTGCTCTGGAGAGCTTTTGGAACTGGCATGGCTTAGTCTTTTGCTTTCTCTGCAGAGAGCTTCAGCAATGAGGTTCTAAACAGAAGCATCCAACTTTAAGCCTTTTTTAAATTCAGGCTTCCCAAGATGCAAACTGTGCTGCAAGTGATGAGCTTCCACTTATTCACATTCAGATGCTGCCAGAAATTCTAACCAGTGGGACATTAAATGATCGATCAAACTGAATTTTCTGCTTGCTTAATCTCTAGTAGGCAATAAGACAAGTCACTTGAAAAGGTCTCTTAGACACATACAATCAGGAGGAACTTGGTAAAAAACAATACAAACAAAAGAATCAAATCACATTCCTTGGAAGAAGGGAAACGGTTTGGACAAGTTGAATAAATACATCTGAAATGTAACTGGAGTTTGCCCAAGAACTGGCCAGAATTAAAGCTAGCACATTGCTTAAATAATCAAATATGAACAACAGTGCTTCCTCCCAAGTGACCTCTCACAGGGTACAGCTGAACTACCAGCTCACCACTTCTTTCAGAGCCTCTCTCTCACCTTGTGCTGAATTTGCAGATCATGAGAACAATCCACCAGGAAATCCAACCTGCTAGCCGAGCAAATAAATAAGCAAACAAACAAACAAGTATTGCTGGATTAAGCAAATGGATTGGGTTACAATGAACTACAAAAAGCATCAAATCAGCACAAGGTAAGCAGAGCAAAGTGAGGCAGCACCGAGGTCTCTACTTCAGAGAAAGCAGGCTATTTGCTCAACTTCCATCATTTCATGTATCTTCACCTTCAGCAAGGCTGCACACAATGATGCAGTGCTGGAAATCCAAGTAACACTGCAAAGATTTGTAACTAACCACACAGTTGCTCTCTACAGTGCATATTCAGGTATACATGGACAAACATCTGCAACTTCAATGCTTTTATCTTCAATAAGAAGCTGTTAAACACTTCCTTTGGTCTAAGTGAAACCACCAGGTTTATGACTAACATCTGTGAGACCAAAGCTTTTTGAAGGAAATGAAACTTAGAGCCAGGGGTGTGAGTGGGGGTCATAATAAGGGCCAAGGCGAGAAGAAGAGGATCACCTGCCCAGGAAGTTAACACAGGAACAAGATGGTCTGTATTATAGACTGGGAAAATCATAATGTTTTCCCAGTAAGCAAGCTCATTTAAGAAGTTTCTGCATTCTCTCTTGCCTTGTGCTACAGTTCATTGCCCTTTCAGTTGTACCACTGCACTGTTTTGTTGGGCTGTACTATAAAGAGATTTCTGAAACAATCCAAGTAAAAATACTTAAAATATTTTTCTTCCCAAGTATTTTCAGATCTGTTTTACAGCAAGACCACACAAACAGTTGCACTGACACAGTTGTGGTATGGGTGGGGACAGACAGGAAACCCAAATGAGCAGAGTGTGGGAGGGGAGTGACTTCCTAAACCAGCCCTTTGGGGAGAACATACCTTGAACTTCAGACTCATTTAGCAAGCAGTGTTTCAAACAGGTGGGCTTAGCTGAGATGGAACGAGACAGCCAGAGCTAACAGCTTCTCCAGCTAAGGAAAGCTGTTGTTAATAAAGAACTCTACTCTCCTTTGGAATAATGGAAACACTCTCAAGAGCCCATAATAAGCCACGAGCAGGACTCCTAACAAGTTACCTTTTTCTGCATGCTCTATAATCTGACGAATGGCTTTTTTCAAGCTGTTGGCTCTCAACATGAGCTGCTCCCGGGGGCGAAATATCTGGGGCCGTGCAGTGCATGATGAGCCCACTGACTGGTCACTGGAAGAATCACAAGCACTGCCTGACCCATCACCATCTTCGGTTTCCTCAGCAATGGTGGGAGGAGGGTTTGGCAGAGATGAAGATGCTTGAGATTCATCATTCAGTGTCTTCAATAATGAGTCCAGCTTCTCCTTCAGGACAGAGCACTACAGGGTGAAGAAGAAGTTTTAAGCAGGACTAATAGTGGGTCAAGATAGCTCAAGCTTTTAGAGCTTGCTGAACTGCTGCTATCCTATTTCTCTGAAAACAACAGTTTTCAATGTCAGAATAGGAAGCCGTAACCATTTTTTCAATTTTACCTTCCTGGCCATGACTTCTGATTCCTCTGAGCTTTCTGTTGCCTTCTCATAGGCTTTCCCTACTCGAGCCACAAAATCCTTCACTGTCTCACAAAGCACCCTAGACAAAGATGGTAAGGAAAACACAGTCATGCAAGGATTGCTTCGGGATCTTCACAGTGCAATTTTCATTCAGAATAATTCTCCTTTGAGTACTCACTTGGCTGAGGAGATGACCACCGAATGTTGGTCAGAAGTCAAAATTTTGGACAAATGAGCAGCAACAGAGTCTTCATAGAAGAGAATCTTCTGTACCTGGTGACAGTCAGAAACAAGCCACTGGGGTGCTGCCTCCCAAAATCAGAGCACACCATGTTTATGTCCAGCTCCCCAGAGAGTACCTATCACTAGATAGCTTCTTTTTGCCTTGGAAATGTTCTGTGGTCCAGAACTTATTTACTCTCTGAAGACTATGTTTTGATGAAAAAAACTAATTCTGAACCTAGAAATGATCAGCATTCTCAGCATCTCTAAAGCCCACTGTTCAAATCCACAGTAGATTATCGTTCCTGCGACTACTATGCAGCTTTCCACAGCTTCAACAACATAATGTCATGAGAGCAGAGCAGCCTATTATTTCCTCTCTCCTGTCCCAAAGCAATCCCCAACTATGGTCATTGACTCTGGTTATCTTCAACCTCCTCTTTAATATTTCACTGATTTAAAGCCCCAGGATCTCTGTAGGTCCTATGACATCCATCTGAACTCAACCACTGCCTCTCATCTTGTCCATTCTGAGGCATTACTCCCAGACCTCTGCCCTTTCTGCATCTTGCAAAGTACCTCCGAATCCTCACTGAAATCTTCAGTGACTGTGGAACTGGAGGCCTGCCGAGGGAGTTTGGTTTCATACACCATAATGCTCCACCTGTTGAAAAGGAGGCATAATAGATGTCACCACATGGCAGATGATTTCTTCCTTTACCCAGAGCATCTAACTGGTTAGAAACTCAAGCAGGATAAAGAGCACTTTGTTAGGGGCACGAATGATGTAAGGAAGTCATAGGGATGCACTGAAACTGCACAGGGTCTGAACCAAGGGCAGAGAGAAGGACAGAATTATGAACAACTATCCCACTGCACATGCACCTTCTCTTTACTTCTTCCCTTCCTCACAGCAATTCAATGGGCATTACTTGATTCAACATGCTAGAGGCCAAAATACAGTACTAAAGACAAGGAGTTTAAAATGTAAGAAGACATAAAAGCTATATTAAGAGATAAACGTGTCCATTTCTGTGTTCAGCTTTCATTTAAAAGACAAACTCAAGATAAATAGCTTCAAATTTCCCAAGAAAAAAACAGTTTGAAACATCACATGTGAGGTCATCAAATTAAACTGACAAGAACTCTGGAACAAGGTGAATTCTAAAATAAAGTCCCACTCAAAAGTAAGAAAACTGCATTGAAAAGAAAGCACAGACACTGTAATTGACCTTGAATTCCTAAAGGAAAGCGGGCCAATTTCTGGACACCCCATTTCCCTTACTACAATTCCGCAGCAGTGACACAGAAAGCAAGACTACCTTTTGTTGATAAAAGCTGACCGAAGATTATCACAGAAAATTCAAACTGAAATTACTAAGAAGCCCAACAGATGCAGCTCAGCATTGATTATTCACCTGTCCAACATTTTGGTACTCGCCCTCTCCAGCTTTTCCAGGATCTGTGGAAGCTGGGTGTCATCATCACAAGCAGATCCCCAGCCCAATACGCGAGCAAGATCATTCCCTGTTCCCAGTGGCAGCACTCCCAGCTGGCACTGCATCAGAGAAAAGGAAACAAAAGTTGATATTCAAATGGAAAAACACAAACCACAAACAGCCAGAAGTAACATGACTGATTCCTTACAAAGATTGCTTATTGAGAAATAGCTAGTCCCAGGGGGAGGGGAAGCAACCGGATGAAGAAAACAGTCAAAAGAGCTTGCTAGTAAGGAAAAGCTCTCTCTGCTTTTAAGTTATCAGTTGAGCGAGGAGTGTATTACCACTACCATTCAGAGCACCTTGCTACAAAGAGGTACTGCATCCTACAGATGGACAAATTTAACCATCAGGTGGCGACATTGCCTTTTCTGTAAAATTAGCACAGACATCTCCAAGACAAAATGGAAATGAATTAAATGCTGTAGGACATCTCTACTCCAATGAAATTTCTAGGTATCCCAGGGCTTGGAAACAGCACGAGAATTAAAGGGAATCGATGAGAATTGCTACTGTAGTTGAAATCCCTGTTTTCTCATGGCAGCTCTTTCCAAGTGTAATTTCCTGCTGACAATGCAGCAGAACTAACTCAGAGCCCCTCTAAAACAGGATTTTGTGCAAGGAAATTGCAGAGGAACACTGTAGATAGGAATAATCAATTAGTCCAGTGCTGCTTCTTGCAGAAAATGACTGCAAGTACACAGTTATAGTAAGCTTTCAGCAGCTTCAGTCCCAGGTACTACTCCCAGGTACAAACTACAGCTGTACGATCAGTAGAAGTCCTCTGCTGTTATTACTTCCTTCTTACACCCAACCAAGGTCATGCAGCAGGTACCTGCTTGTGAAGATTGAGGCTATCAATTTCGGAGAGAACCCAGCCAACACTTCCATCTCCACCGCAAACCAGGATCCGGAAAGTGTCAAACTTCTGGAATAAGCGTAAACTGCAGAGAAGGGAAAGAAAAAAAACCCGAGAAAGATGAACAATCAGCTGCTACAGAAAGGAATGCTAAATAATTCTGATCTAGGTTATGATCACGTCAGATTTACTTCAAGCAGGCTCTGATTTCGCAATGAATACAGGCCACTGTCAGATTACAAATGAATTCAAATGATTATAAATAAGGAATTACTAATATAGCTAAGCAATTTACAATGGCTATTCCCTACAGAAATATGGCCCAGACAGACTCTCCTCCCAAAGGCACTTTTGTCTGAACAGAGGAGGAAACAGGCATGTGATAGCTATTATCCACTGAATTAATTCCTCTTTGCACATTTGCTGCTTTCAGCCTAACACTAGTTATTTGTCACTGCTCAGAGTGCTCTGATGTCACTGCCTCCGCACTCAAGGCCACACCAATTAAAGCAAGACTTGTAGTAGAGTGGGAACTTGATGCAGTCATTCAGAAAGCAGACAACTACAAGAGGATATAAAACCTCACAAGCTCCAGAGCTTCTTCTGAGAAAACACCATCAATCAACTCTCTGGCTCCTCATCTGTCCTGCATGCAGCGAACAGCACTCCAAGACAAGTGTGAATTTCTTTTATTCACTCTTTCCAGAATACTAGATGCAAAAGCAACCTCCCCTAAAACTGTTTGAAACTGTGTCTCTCAGTGAACACCTCCCAGAACTATTGCCTGCTTTTATTTATTCATTTTAATCTATTCTTTATTGCCTAGAAAGTATTTGCTGTAGCACAGGAAAATCCTTACTTCTTCAAGCATTACTGATACATCTATCAGCAATGACAACATCTTATGGTACAATTTGACTGGCACAAGTTTAGAATACTTGAATTACTAAGAAGCAGCTTTTAATCTGTACCATCACTTCCTTTTTAAAAAAAGCAAACAAGAGCAATCTGTTTGAGAAGTATGTACCACAGCTTTCCTTTCCTTTCCTTTCCTCCTGCTTACAGGCACTGTCCAACTGGGGTGAGGAAGAAGAAAAATATTTAATTTTAAAAGTTCTCTGTAAATTATTTATCTGCCAAGCACATCCTTTGGATAGCACACTGCAGTTTTAAAGGTCAGTCTTTTGCAATGCACTATGGCAAGGAACAACTTCTTATGATACCAATAACAGTTTGGAGCAGCTCTTAGTGATCACTCATCCCAGAATGGACGCTCCTAGATTTAGCACCCTGCATCTGCAGGTCACAGACTTTGAGTTAAATACAGAAAAATACAATGGAGGTTCACCCTGTGTTAGTTCTTATTATAAAAAGCACTGATTCATAAGAAAGTTACTCAAATCCAATGTAAAAGAAACTTTTAGAGGGAGCAAACTAGAGATCAAGCTTCTTTCTTAAACAGAGCTGCAGAAACACAGTAAAGGGATTTGTTCCACAGCTCTTCTCAGTTTCTTCAGTCAAAACTTATTCTAGTGAAATCCTGTAAACAAATCTGAAATGCCACTTAGATTGTTAGGCAGAAGCAATTGAAAGCATTTTGAAGTGACACTTTATCACCCTTGCCATTAAATCTTTAAAGGATGGACGGTTCACACACTTACCACGTTATGTCTGGATTTATCTAATTTTAACAGTATTCATTTGTTATCTCTGACATCTGACTGTTCAGTTGATTTAACTTAACACGCGTTGATAAAATTTCAAGATGTCTGTTACAAGTCCACTGTTGGACTTCTTCTGGATTTCATCTTTCCATGCTTGGTCTTCTTCCAGGGGAGTGTTGCTGGAATTCCCCCAAAATCCCTCAAGCTGTTCTGCTATTACTGACAAATGGATACAACAGTCTTTTTCAACAGCATATATTTTGAGTTAATCAATAGCACTAAACACTCAGAGGTGAAAAGTCCCTCAAACTTCAGGTGTCCAGGCTCCTCTCTCAGGAATAAGTTCTTTCTTACATTTGAGGATGAGCTTATAATCAAATAAGTCCCACGTGCTTTGCTGGTATTTACAAGGAATGTACACCTCTACAGAATATCTGCTTACCCAAGGTGAGGTCCTCCATTCATAAGGTCAAATACCTGCGCTGGATTCAGTAGCTGCTTGAATCTCCGCAGAAATTTTACTCCCTGGTTGTCTCCACTTTTTGAGTTGACAAAGACCAACAAAGGACTTGTGCAAGAAGGTGGGCAAGTAGCTTTCCAGAAACCTGAGTTAAGGAAAGACGTGAGGGGCAGGGAGGAAATGTCAAGAGATGGAATGAAAAAACAAACAAACAAACAAGACTCCATACCCTAGTTTGAAGAAGTTAATACATTCCCTGTGCTTATGGCACTCATTGGGTACATGCCAAATGTGCACAGCCCTGAATCCAGCACGAACCATAGCTCATCCTGCCAAATGTCACACTTATCACCTAACAGTATGCCAAATTTTGCAGCTTCCCCAGCCCTCCCAAAACACTTCTGCAATAGAGTTGGTTCTTCATAAACATTAACAGCTGCAGCTCAGCAAAAAACTTGACAGAGTAATAAACTGAATGCAAAAGGAAAGCAAAGAGCTCAACACCATAATTCAGCAAGATCTTCTAATCTGGAATTGCAGCAGCACCCAAAGCAGAATTTTAAGTCAACAGAATCTGGCATTAACAGTGTTAACTGGAAGGACTGTGACTGAGAGGAAGAGAAAGAAAGCATTACTCAGTAATGATACTTACCATCTGAATCAATGCTGTTAAGAGCAGTAGGAGGAATGACAGATACTTTGCACAGCCCAAGAGGGCACTTGCTTGGCAACAACTCTTTACATGCTGTGTGCACCTGAAACAAACAAATTCATTTCAGATCCTTTTGGGAACTGTGATGTACAAAGAAACATCCAACAAGAGGTTTCAAAGGGTAAGAAGGAAAGAAAGAAGGAAAGATCCCTAGGAAATGTCAATCAGGTTATGTTAAACAATGACCTATCAGGCTTCTATTAACTCTCCTCTACTCTACATTAATATGTACTTTTTCCAACATCTGAATTCACAAGACTAGCATTGTGAGTTTGGAGAGGACCAGGTAACAAATTATGTGGCTTTAAGAGCCTTCAGGTGCTGTGCTTTCAAAATCTCCTCCCAAGGAAGCTGTGGATGTCCCATTCCCAGAGGCATTCAAGGCCGGGCTGGACAGCTGGGCAGCCTGATCTGATGGACGATAGCCCTGCCCACAGCAGGAGGCTGGAAGTCAGCCTATGTTTCTGTGATCAAAAGTAGCAACGAAAGAAAAAACTGGAAATTCACGAAGATGAGGCAGGAGCACATGAAGGACACGAGAACTGAGAGAAGAAGGGATTAATCAAGCTACACAAACCTAACTATGAAGTAGAATAAGGCACTTAAGACATTAGAAGACTGCAAGACAGAGGGTTTGTATGGGGTCTGAGCATCCCCCTGTAACACTTCATAAACTCATACTTTGTAATACTTCCCTTATTGATCTCAAAGACAACTGAAAACATAGCAAGACCTGTACCACTACAGTGCTTAGGCAAGATAAACCTACTGCAGTGGGAAAGGAAACTACTATTATCAAAACAGCGCTGTATTCTTTGTAATCTTTTTTGATGCATTTTTTCAACTTGTAGAAATGCCAAATAGCAGCTCTTTAAAATCTGAGATCTCCCATACCTGAGGCACTGATTCATATCTACAGTGATTAGATCCTTCTACAAAAGCTCGCTATCAAAAGAAAATGAGCTTGCAGAGAAGCCAGATATTAATTTCCATTCTTACTTTTATGCATCACAGTGGTGCTTTTCAGCACAACTTATATTCCTACCTCTTGCAGCCTGTTAATCACCTGGAGAAAGCAGTGAAGTCCTACAGAGCAAACACTGCCAGCATTGTTAAGAGATTTCATTTCAAGTAAACCTCATTAAAGGAACAAACCTCAGAGCTGATCCAAGACTACCCTTTTACTGGAATTATCGTGTCCATTCAACTTACCATGGCTTTGCACCAAAGGCAGCGCCAGTCTTGCAAACGCAGGACGCTGCCACAGGTTTTATCACACACAGTGCATTTGGCACTCACAGGCAGGTTTCCTTCCAACCACTGATGTGGCATTGAGATCTACAAATGGAACAGAGGCAGACAACCACCATGGACCTACCAGCATGCAACTCAAGGCTGCAGGATGCACTGTGGCTTTCAGATATACACTATGCAAGTCTTAACATGCACTCTTCGAGGACAGCACAGGCAATTTCTAGAAAACACCTAAAAATCTCTTTTGGCAGTTTGTATCATGCTCAAAAGCAGAGACCAGGCGATTCACCTCAGGTTACACAGGAAATGAAGACTTGCATCAGACATTCGATATAACAAGATACTGTTCCAACCACTCGTCTTTCCTTTGCCAAAACTCAGACTAGGTTCCACATGCCTCCAACCATTTAACTTCAACTCCCCCTAGCCCACAGCACGCGTCTCTTGCTATTAAGGAGTCCTCACTGCCTTGGTCGGACTTTTCACACCAAATTTCTTGCCCATTCCACACCACTAACTCATAAAGGCACAAGTGGTATTTGTACAGTGCAGAAAGCACATACCAGTGCTTCCACAACAAGTTAAGGCTAGAAGAGTTAAGATTAATGCCTACCCCATCTTCATCCTCAATGATATCTTTCCCAATAGAGGCCAGAGTTGTCCACTTGCAATTATTGGTGGCCCGCACAGCGCACCGCTTGTGGGCTTTAAACTTGCACACTGGAGAGAAAAAGAACAACATATTAATCCAGCTTTAGAACATATAATGTGGCAGTTTGTGCAAAAGCTTTCCCCTGAATACTTGGCTCCAAAAGAAAGCGTGGGCACACATCAGTCTTGTTAGCACTGCCAAAACTACCAACTCTAAGCACACTAAGTAAGATGAGCTAGCTATTAATTCTTGCCTCATCAATTTCACCAGTTGCTTGTACAAAGTTTCACTATCACCTTGTTCAACTTGGCATGATTTATGAAGTCAGACACTCCTACGTCATTTTACAGAGTGTGGAAGTAGCCTCATTCATGCTAGAGGTATGAGCTGAGTCCAGGCAGGCATGTCTGCTGAAAGTTGAAAAAATAAAATCCAATCCTCCTAGCATTATTTAAGCATTTAACAAGGAGGTTCTTATAAATATTATTATAAACAAGAGCATTCTTATTAATATTTTATCTAATAACTGAGAATTATATCCTTGTTAACTTCAGAAGTATGATTTTACTAAGGGATGGCAGTAGGTGGGTAATGGAAAAAAAAAAAAATCAGCTATATTATCATCAAGCCAAATACTAAAATCAATAAGAAGACATCATCATTTCTACTTAAAAAAAAAAAAAAAAGCCAAGAATCCCACTCTGAAACTTGTCTTGAGAAGCCAAAAGGGATTCACCAGCCAGAGGGACGCAGCACCAGGTCAAAAATAACGATCTCCAGTTTCACATACAGGCTGTGGCTCCCTCAAGTTTATTATGCAGTACTTTTCTACATCACCTTCTTGCAGCCTGTTAACAGTATTCCTCTGAAAAGTGCTCTAGGACACGTCATCAAGCTATCTAACGCAGCTCCCAAAACAGAAGACAAAGCAACACTTACCTTCACATGAGAGCCCATGTGACGTGACTCCAGACAACGCTTCCCGACACACATTGCAGTATGTTGGCCGGGCGTGTGAGCAGGCGTACCAGTTGTGCATCCCTGAGAAATGGTCCATGCTGTACTGGGTAGACTAATAAAATAAATCTATTATGGCAAAATCTAATGTAGCAACACAAGATTTTTTTTTTCCCCTTAGAACAAAGACTTGCATACAGCAGTGAGAAAAGGCAGAAATGCAATGCTTTGACTGGGGAATAGTTTGGCCACGTGCAGTTTACACACGGTAGCTCTAGAAGCTCTTTAAGCCAGAAGAGATTGCTTACTTCTGCGCTACTTCCCCTGCTTGTCTCACTGCAAGTGTGCATATGCAAACAAGCTGGAGAACTTATCTGCTGATGTTGATCCTTCCCCTTTCCCCCTTTTTTTTTTTAAATTAAGTTTTCAGCAGGACCAGTTCCCCGATGCAGTTCATTGCATAGCAGAGGAATGGTTGTGCCAGCATAGCAGAGGGACAACAGGGAGACAAGCTTCAAGGAGAGAACACAGACAGCTCTTTTTTGGTGGCACTGCTGGTCTAATTAAAGCCTCGGAAAGTGAACAGATACACAGAAATAAGCCAAACAGCAAGCAAGCAAGATGTGAATTAAGACAGGGAGGTTAACTGAAGAGTGAAAAGACAATGGAATAATTATTTTTATGTTTCATAACAAGCTGTTGCTTAGGAGAGGACGCACAGAGTACAATGAACACATTTTCCCATTACCTCAAAATGTTCACGGTTCTGTACAGTCTTCAGTGCTGCAATCCAATCTTCCATCTCTTTTCTGTTATCAGCACAAAGGATGAGCTTCCGACATGGAGTGATAATCTGAAGAGAGAGAGACTATTAATGAGTACACTGGGCAAGTCAGTGAGAGCCAGGGAGAGAACATGTTATTGTTAAGCAGAGCTTACTGATGCCATTTCTAGAGGTAACAAGCTGTACAACACAAGTCATTTACATCTTTCAATTATGTTTCTCTTCTACCATAGCTTACATTAATTCTTCTGCTAAATTTATAGAACCATAGAGATATTAGTTCTCATTCTCAATGCAGAACTGAGTAAGGAAATGTCTCACATCAGTAATATCACAACACCAATCAAGCACAGAACAGAAACAGTTAATATACTGCACGTGCAGATCTTCTCTAAGTTGTTTTTTTTTTAAGTACTTTTTAAATTGGCAACAGCATTAAAATACTTTGTTAACAGCACAATACACCACTTTCTATCTATTAACAAACTAGATAACATTTCGTATATCAGACCAAAAGTACAACATTGGGCATTTAAGAGGGCAAAATCCTAAAACTGGTAGACAAACCAACATCTCAACAGCTCAGTGACTGCCATACCAAGAGTGATCCCAAAGGAACATGTGTTTCTACCCTGGGCTGCTGCTCCATGGTAGCCAAACCCCTGCCAAGGATGCTATCGGCCCAGGGAGGCAGCCATGCTTCCACACAGCTACCACCGATGCTCTCTTGGTTTATCAGATTATTTTCCCCACACTTCCTAACACTCTCTTATGTGTCAACTCTAAAACCTTCCCTTCTGTATCCCCTGCACACTGTATAACTCTTAAGAAAAAAAATATTTGTCCATACGGTTTGCTTTTCCAGCAGATTGTGTCCATCATCTGAAACTCAAGATAAACACGAAGTAGGATGAGGTGAGGTGGATGATCTGTGTGCCCCCCCAGGCACACCAATGGGTGCTGCTCAGGAACATGAAGAGCCCACACACACCCCTGTATAAGACCTGCTAACTACTTGTTTTCTGCACTCTTTCTCACTTCTCTCATTACGATCCATACAACAGATTTAAAAACACTGAAAGTTGAAAGTTAAATTTCTTGCTGATGTCCAAATGGCTTGGAGTGCATGGTAAGAAGTATAGATGTAGCATCAATACAAAAAAAGATGCATCTAGAAGATTCTGCTTTATTTTAGTTTTCAGAATCTATTTCTTTTTGTAGGACAGACTGTAGCATCCACCTGCAATAACAAATTTTACTGAGACGTACTGCCAGCCCCTAGAAAAACACACTACAAGCACCAACATTAATGAGGCCCCTATTTGAAGCACAGTTTCAGCATGCATGTTGTAATTTGAACAAAACTATCCAACAGAAATTAAGCAGAGCAGGGCCCCATGCTTGAACATCCATAACTGCCTACGTACAGCAGTATCCTATGGAAAGTCCAAGCTTCCAAGGGCCTTTCATTGCTTCAAAAAGAGCAATTTTGGATGAGGAGCTACAAGTTCACTCAATAAGTCACTGGCATGCTCTTGGGCAGAAGGAAAGAAGTAATTTAAAACAGCTGGTGACACTAATTATCAACAGAAAGCACTCATTCAAGGCTGTACTTTTTCCTGTTTCTCTTTTCAGCTAAAAAAAAGGCAAATGCACAGTATTATTTTTAAGTCACTCTGGCAGACGTGAAGTCTAAGCCAATGGGAGAAAAGACAGAAATGCAGAGAATTTAGCCAAGAGCTCAGTGTGAGTATACAGACTTCCTGGATCACTGGAGAGAGTCAAACAGAGGAATCGTCAACACCTGAAAACATCCATGCATCAGCTTTAAATCTCCATGCACAGCATCAGACAACTTTCTGCTGAACAAATAAAGTTATAAGCTCGTAAGGCAGAGGACAAACACGGAGATCAAGGTCTTCATACTTGAGCCATCCAGACAAAAAGTCACAGAATTAAAATAAAGGGTCTATTGTGTAACTACAGAACTGTAAATAAAACACCTCTTTGTGAGAGATGAATTTATGAACAACATTCACCATCACTCAGCACTAAACCAACATTTGCATTGGGATTTAGCAGTATTATCAGAGATGGGAAGTAGAATACAATCCCAGACCTCACTCTTCTTCTAAAGAGGACCAACTGGGGCAATCAGGCTTCACTGTGAAGGACAGATAAGACTGAAGCATAACTAGTGTAACGACTCTTTCGAGAAATGAAACAAGCACACAGAGCTGGTTTTTTGCTTAACCTGCAGTGGTGTTACACTTAAATGTTTTACTGAGGATAATAGGAATCCAGGAACCATTACATACTCTGTGCTGGCTGGGTGAGGCTCATCAGTCTGACATCACACATCAGCAAGAAGCCATCCTCCTCACCACCAGAAGGAGCCCTGGCAATCTTCCCCCTAAGAAGCTGTCCTCCCCCAGGCAGCTGCTGCTCTGAGCCATGTGGCCGGGCAGCCCCTGGGGCACATGCAGCCAGCTAGGAGCATGCTCTGGCTATTTTTTATGTTCCAGACACAGCTTTTGACTAACATCCTGGAACAGTGTATTCCACAGGATGACGACGCACTAGGTGAAGTAGCATTTCCTCTTATTTGTTCTAAATTTACAAAGCAGTAATGTCATCCACTGACCTCTTGTTCTCATATAAAGGGAGAGCACAATAACAACGATCTGATTGCTTCTCAGCTAGGACGGGGGGGTGCCTTGATAGGAGTCAGAAAGAAAATAAATGTAATGACAATACAAAGTCTTAGGATTTATTTATAATCTCATAGAGTTTTGGCCTGCCTGGGGACTGACAGAACTCTGAGTGCTCCTGTGCTGAAACAGCTCTGAATTTTATCTCGATATGAGCAATTACGTAAACTAAAAATGCTCGTTCTTCCTAAAAAGGGAATATGAAGAATGAACATAACTTTTGGATCCCAAATGCTATTGAGCTCTCTGGGTGTGGCTCTCCAGATTTCGGTCCTTGCAGGAGCCGGGTGCCCACCCAACTGCAGCTGGGCCCAGAGCTCAGCACGCAGTGACTTCACTGAGTCCTGATGCTGACAGCAAAGAGCTCCTTAACAGCCACAGAACAAAACCTGCTCCTCAGCTATCAGTCCTGTGAGCCATAGGGCAGTCAGGAATGCCTGAAGATATTTCCAGTCAGGAACAACTTCGTTCACAAAGGCTTTGCTGCAGACAAAAGCCCCCAAGCAAGCACTGCTGCGCAGAGGAGCTGCCCAAGTCTGCCCAAGTTTTCAACGAGCCAGATCACTCAAAATCCAAAAAAAAAAAAAACCCAACAAAACTACAATAACAAAAAAACTAACCACAGCTTCTCCACTGTCTTGAAATACTGATATTCCCCTGATGCTTATCCATAGCTACCCTCAGCCCCCCGTCCCCTCCCCAGCAGTGCCTGCCCCACAGCAGGCCGTTCATCTCACCCCACACCCCATGTTGACCCACACACTCCCATCCAAAACTAACACTGCTTTGTTACTGACATTTCAGACCAGGCCAGCTGGCAAACAACAGAGCCAACCCCCCAAATTTTCTCATTTTACATTCTAAAAACGGACTGGATGTCCCTGGATGTCCTTCCCCAATGAACAGCTGTGAATAATTGGATTAGAAAGGCAGCTCAAAAAAAAGACTACTTATGTTAGACCCAAATTTTAAATAGAAATCTGCCCCCTGGAAATAGAAATTTCACCCCCTGGTGCTTTCTATCCTGAGCAACCACCAGCTGGAGGACAATCCTCATCTCTGCTCTTTCTGCCACCAAAGGCAGCTTTGCCACCTCTGCCCCCTTCCCCTTCGGCACTTGCTGGCTGCCCAGAAGCTTCTCAGCAAAAAGCAACACCCTGTCTCAGTGCACGGTTTGCTATCAGAGCGGTGTTGGTGAGTTCAGAGACTGCAAGAGACAGCAAGCCAAGCTCAGATCACAGTGCCCAAATGGCAGAGCTGGCTGGGGCTGTGCTGGGGGGGGAAGTGGCGGCGGGGGGGCACCCAGCTCTGCTAAATATAGCTTTTCTGATGCTATACATTTCTCGGATGAGCTAAAAGTGGGTGCATGAGAACACCTGCTCACTCTGACTGCTTCCTTTTTACTCATATCCCGTTCAAATATAGTTTTGTGTTCAAAGGTGTTAGCTATAAATCCCCCAAAGAGATCCCAGATTATTCAAAACTGTTGATTTGGATACAGGGAAAGCAGGAATTTCTGGAGCTCGGGCCAAGGAACTCGACTATAAAAATAAAACAGCCAAGAAAATGGTGCTGGTGCAAGCAAAAATTTCAGCTTGATCACACATGGCAAAGGCAGGGACAACAGCCAGCAGCTGTAACTAACTACTGCCTCTGCTTCTGTATCTCGGAGTAAGCTCCAGGCATCCCATGAACACAAACACTCAGGAAGTGACTGGGTGAAGTTACAGTGAGGATGAACAGCCATTTCACCCACTTCAGCTCCTGTTCAGGCAGCAGTGAACGATAGCATATGTAAAAACACATCACCTATGCCCATCAGCAAGGTTCACAAGCCAGCAAAGTCACCAGATGCACTGAATGTGTTCAAAATGGGCTGAGTATATATATATATAATATAAACTGTAACTTAAGTAGGAAGGGTCAACAGCATGACTCCTGTGCTTAATGATTTGCTGCATCCAATCTTAACTTCTGGAAGAAATCAAACAACCCACGTCTCTCTCCACAGAGCTCTCTCGGGTGGGATCTCAAAGCACTGCATAAGACAGGCTGGAAAGTGCAAGTTGAAACCCATGTAAAAAGTGATATATGAGTGAGGGTGAAAGTCCACACCGCCATTTGCAAATGCTAAGTAGAAAACACAAAAGCACCACATCAAATTACATGAAAACAAAACAGATGAACCTGAAAAGCAAGTGCTGCCTCCCAGATAAATACACTAGGTCAAAAAGAAGGCTTGGATGGGGTTTTAGGCAACCTGGAGTAGTGGAAGGTGTCTCTCTCCATGGCAGGGGTAGAGACTGGCACAACTCCAAGTCACTTCCAACCCAAACCCTTCTGTCATTCTATGAAATGGAGAAGAAAGGAAAACTAAATGGTGAGTTTTTTGCTCCAACCAGTCCCTGACACTTAAAATAAAAGCCTACAATGCTGTTGTCAATTCTAAAACAATGAGACGCTGAGCATTAGGGTAACAAAACTTGGTCAACATGATTTTAGTGGCTCTCTGTCATATGAAGAGAGAAATAATACGAGTATCAGCCCTTACATGCATGGGGGATGGAGACTTGTTCACCTCCACAGAGAGCATCTCTCTTCCCATCTGCAGTTCAGCCTTCACCCAGTTTTGCCAGTAAATTCAGTCCTGATAACCCATTGCTGAGGTTAGTTACAACTTCCTAGACCTAAGAATCACAACATATTTACAAACATCAAAGCACACCTGAACATGTATAAACCTGGATGCTACCCTGAAGGGGAAAGAATTGTACTAAAACACTTCAGGAGTGTTTTTTTTTTGCATTATTAGATTCATTTCTTGCAGTATGGACTTCACCTGCCAGGTGGCTGCATGCTGTGAAGCCACCTCAAAGCACTGCCAATGGCCTGTCCTGCTGCTGTGCTGTGCCTGCAGATAAAGCCCAGCTCATGCTGACCCTCTGTCTGTGTTTTCTCCCAGTCCCTATCTATCACAGCAGCAGTGGGAAAGCAGACCAGACAGCAAGTTCCCTGGGAAAATGATCATCTCTCATACCAGGGTCACATTCCTACATGCTTCTGGAAACTCTGCTGTTCCTAAACAAGGCACATTCCTGCTCTTGGCAATTGGTGAGAGGAGCACAGACAGATGGAGATTGTAGGACTTCTGGAACCACTTAGTGGCTGTCAAAATTTACATTATGCAAGAAGAACACTGTCACTGATAGCAGGTATAAAATGCAGACAATCCTGGTAGTCCGTGCATACTAATCACAAGAGATCTACATGGATGACAAAGCACCAACTGGGAAGGGCTGCCATGCCAAGTGCCAAAGCATCCCAGCACCAAGTGCCAGCTCCAATCCTCCCCTGCTCTCCTCCTCATGAAGCAGATGTACACATGCAGCCTTATCTTTATCTGCTTCCAAAAGATGCAGTCCCACCAGGAACAGTTCCCAAACACAGCCATGTTGCTCAAAGACAGCAGTGCACTTCAGAAGGATATTGTAGAGAAACTTTCCTGTTTGTTCACACAGGAGCAAAGACATGAGGAACGGAGGGGCAGGTCAGTGCTCCCCAGTGGTACAGCTGCTGGCTCAGTGGTCTCACACACATCAAGGCTAGCAGCCAGTAAATCACAGTATTGAGCAACAGAAGACCTTGCATACGGCTGGAAAATGACCTGTTACTGACAGCCTATTGTTAGCAGCTCCTCAAAACCCCAAACCTCTGCTGAGATGAACAGGCTGGTAGCTAGCACAGAAGGAGAGGAATCGTCTTCAGCAGCCTGAGGAAGCCAGCAGCTCTGCACCCTGGGTTCACCACCCCATGTTCTCTTACATGCACAACAAAGGTGGAAGCACTGCAGGCACAGCAACCAGACAGAGCTCCTTCTGTGATAACTCACAAGCCTTTCCTTCCCCATCAAAACAGAGCAGGATGCATGCAGCAAGAAGTCTTTCTTCTACAGCATGTAAAAACACACCCACCACACACCCAAGTGACCTCTGGTGTGCCAGTTTTTCTGCCTATGTCCTCACCTGCAAGGGGAGAAAGTGCTGGAATCTGCAGGCTTGTTCAGGGAACCAGAGAAAACCCCAGCCGCGGCACAAAGGTTACACAGAGCAAACAGGCTATCAAATACCTGCTCCCAGTGCTCAGGCACATGGGCAGTAACAGGCATTAACTTCAGAGCAGTGAACTTCCCTCCAAGGAACAGCTCTTCACAAGCAGCCTCCTTCACTTTCCAGCCCTCTATCTATCCCATCTCACAGCAAAGTTCATAGCTCTCAGTCTGACCTCTTTCACTTGCAGCAGCTTCTTCTCTCTCAAAACTTTCTAGCAGATTGCTGAGCCATTCAGTAACAGACAGCAATCACCAGATCTCCCCACCCAAAGCAACTTCTTCCAGACTCTCTGACTCTCCTTCCGATGTGTCCTCCCTCAGATGTGTTTTTCTGCAGAACTGCTGTCTCTCCAGTGTGAGCAGCCTAATGACCAGTTCCTGCAGGAGGCTGGATTAGGAGTTCTAAGAATCCTTGACATGAAAGGATTTTATATGACTATTTTCACTGACTAACAGTGACTCAGAAGGGTCTGTTTACCAAAGGGCTTTTTCTCAAGCCGAAAAAACTGTTCTGAAGTCTGGATTACAAACGACTAAAATAGCAAAGTATGTTGAAATTGCAGTGGTTCTGATAGGAAATGGGGACTGAACTGCACTTAATGAAAGGAGGGGGGGAAAAAAAAGCAGAGCGATCCCAGGCACGGCAATGCACGGCTCCAGTCATATTTCAGTTGCTTGTAAAGGAAATTCTGACAGCTGCCAATATAAACAGATGAAGTGCACTAGCAGAGAGCGTACGATTTCTGAATGTGTGCACACATGGGTGTGGAACAGACAACAACCCCCAGCAAAGGCTGACTTGCCAGCGGGCACTGTAATTTTTTCCAATTTAGAAAAGACAGTTTAAAGAGAGGAGGGAAAAACCTTCTTGCCTCATCTTTCTCTTCTCCAAACCTTACCAAGGCAATCCAAGCCTGCATAAGAAGGAGAGGGGTGGGGAACCACCTCCCCCAGGACACCTGGTGACAGCCTGGTGTAACTAAGCACGTCCCGTTATCAGGAAGTCTTTCTGCCCACTTCTGAGAGTGGACATCTACTCTCTAGGTCTCTCATCCCATGCTGGGGAGGAAGATGTAGCAGCAAAGCTATAAGTCCAGTTACTCTCTACAGGGTACATCTAAGGCCCATCTTTTTCAAAGTGTTGAGGTAATATAGGGCAGTTTGGGGAACCTGAGCACATGCCAAACTATATAGAATTCCCTGATCCCTATGAGTCCAAGCTTCAAGTTCAAGCCTGACCTTCTGCAAGCAGCAACAGAAGTTCTTGTGTTCTTTCTCCTTAAAAAAGTCACATGCTCTTTCTCAAAGCTTGTATTTCAAACCAGCACAAGTAACCTCTGATCCAGGTTCTTCCTGTTTCTAGCTCATCTGGTTTCAAGTTCCTCTGCTTCAAGTTCTGTGCTATACAGGCACACAGCTCCTGAACTCAACACGCGCTGTCTGACAGGCAGCTTCAACAGCTCTATCCACTCCTTCAGCACCCAGTTCTGCAGAGAATACTTCATTAAAAGCACTAACATGAACAATTTGATTTGAGACAAAATCACAGGAGAGACAAAGGTACTCTCACTTCATTGTAAAACAAATCTGCTCTCCCCAGAAGGGTACACCTTCAGCACTTCTGTATTTCGTTCAACTCCAGCACTTTGCCCTGAGTTTTTAGGACAGGTTAATTACCCTCACCTGAAGATTTACACTCCTTCTCCACAACATCAACAAGTCCTGAAACAATACAGCAAAAGCACACAGTTTGAAAGAGAACAGTCACTCACACAGAACTTCACAAGACAAGATCCAGAATCTTTGCTGCTGAATAAAGTCATTTCTATGTAACAAACTGGCAATAATAAAAGTTGCAGCACACCTCAGGCTTCCATCCAGCTGGAGAATGATACCTACACTGCTTCTCCGAGGTGATAGTGTGTTATGGGAGCACCAGCAGCCTCTGCTCCTCAACTTGCCACAGCCCTCTCTGTCTCCAGTCATACAAGTGCTCTGAAGAAGAGGTACTGCGCTAATCTCAGCATTTCCTCTCTCCTTTGACATTGGTTAGGGTGAATCATCAGTTAATAAACAGCATTTCTTAACTGATAGGTGCAGTGTTTCCAACACTGCAGACGCATTTCCCTTTACACCAGTTCTGGAGAACTTCAGTATGTAGTCCAGACAGGAGAGATCACCAAACAGTGGGAGTGCGCCACACTTAATCCAAAGAACCTGAGCTCCTGATCATCTTTGATGCTGGAACAGGTGCTATTTTTCTCAATGCTCTATCCAGAAAACTCTAGACTCCTGCTCTTACCTTTAATGTTCAATCGTCCTCTGAACTAGTGTCCAGAGCAGCCTACTCCTCAGGAAGGCGACTAACCAGATGGCTTGACATGCGATGGACAGGATTAGTCCCCTCTGTGGTCAGCCTGACCGAGCTGTGTTCCACTTGCCAAGAGCTTATTAGCTGTCTGCTTAAGGAGGAGCTGGGATAAGTCTCCTTCTGCTGGCAGCAAAGCAGAGGGGCAGGCGCTGACTGTAATAATACGCTGCTTCCTGTCTGTAGCTGAGCTGAGAGGTACTTTCCAATAGAAAAGGCTTTGCAGGAGCACAGGAGTTCAAGCTCCACCTCTTCCACCGAAGAAACTTTAACTTATGTAGGAAGGGTCAACAGCATGACTCCTGTGCTTAATGATTTGCTGCGTCCAATCTTAACTTCTGGAAGAAATCAAACAACCCACGTCTCTCTCCACAGAGCTCTCTCGGGTGGGATCTCAAAGCACTGCATAAGACAGGCTGGAAAGTGCAAGTTGAAACCCATGTAAAAAGTGATATATGAGTGAGGGTGAAAGTCCACACCGCCATTTGCAAATGCTAAGTAGAAAACACAAAAGCACCACATCAAATTACATGAAAACAAAACAGATGAACCTGAAAAGATCTAAGGGCTCTTCCTAGGTCCCTCCTGTTTATAAGTGTTTTATTACTATTATTATTACATATACTAGATTTTTTTCTCCCTTCAGTTACACATAAATCCTGCTCAAGCCAAGGGTGAATGAACTGATAAGAACTCATTCCATCAGCTTTGCTCACCACATTGGAAGCCGCAGGACCCATTCATTTGGCACCTTCTAGAAAAGAGCAGATCCTCAGCCAACACACCAACCTGAGAAGTAAGGATTTGTTCACCACAGAAAGATTTACAGAAGTGGGCTTATGGAGGTGGCCCTAAGTCCTTTCCAAGGCTCTCGAGCTACGGTGGCAAAATGCCAGCTTGGGTAACATACAATAAAGCAGTCTGTCTCATCCACATTTTATGGGCTTTGTATCAGAGAACGGGGGTGCTAGATAGTTCAGGCCCATGACACAGGTAAAGCAGTCATTTGGAGAAAAGTACCTCCAAAAGAAAGGTTTCTTGTCATCACCTAGAGAAAAAGTTATAGTGGGTTCAAAATGTAGAATGCATCCTCAGAGGTATTTTGTTTTCATGCTCTTGGAGCACCTGCAAACAAAACATCAAGTCACTGTGAAACTACACCATGCGATTAAAAACAGTTCATGGAAACAGCTGACATCTCAGAGGAAAGACTCAGCACGCCACTGTGATCCCAAGTCATCTGCTTCCTAGAGCTCACAAGAAGCTCTGAGGATATGGCTGGGCAAGCTCTGCTCAGAAGTTAGTGTCAGGCGTTGAGCTCACCCACTCAGGCTGCTGACCTCCATTTCACAAGGCATACAAGCGGAGGCAAACACTGATGGTTAGCATTCAGGATGAAAGCTGACCACTCTCTTTGAAATAAATGTGTCTGAAGTGCCAGGGCAATACGCAGAACTCTTCCGGGAGTAATAAGGAAGGCTCTGCATTCCCTCAGGAGAACATGTTTTAAATCAGTGTGTCCCACCACACTGCAGATGAGAAGCTCTGCTTTCTGCATGAAACCAAAGGCACGGAGAACTCCCAGCCTCACTGTGTCTGGCCATTACTGAAGGTCCTCACAGAATGCAAAGAAATTTTATAATGTTGGTCTAACAAAAACAGAGCTCTTTTCTGTTCTCAGTATGAAGAAATGGTGTCTGGAGGTTCAGACAAACGACTGAATAGTTTTAGCACTGCAAAATACTGCACTGCACTTATTTTCAGCTCTGCAAAGTGGCAATCACCCTTAAGTGTCTAGAATATCAGTAACCATTGCAGCCAAGTGCTGCACAGAGAAAACTACATCTGGTGCATCATGAGAACGAGCTAGAAGTGACCATTTGCTCAAAAGTTCACCAGGAAGACTGCTGCTATGCCTGCACAAAGCTGAGAGTGCATGCCATGGTTATCCCTGGGTAGCACCACAGCAGATTCACTCTGAGGCATTGCGGAAGATAGCAGTTGTAGCAAAATCCTCTGGTGAGAGACCTGTACAGCAGGTACTGTGGGATTGTACATGGAAAGAACCAGTCACGTAGAGCCCAGACATCCACAAAGATTTAATTCTGCCTTATAATGACAGAGATGTGACAGAACAAGCAAATACTGCATCTACAATCCTCCTGAGAAGGGAAGCCTGCTGTGGGGCTGCTATACGATTTGTTCCTAGAAGCTTCCTGCTAAATAACTGCAGCTACTGTGCCTGACCTAAAGGAACAATAGCTACATATAAAGCTTTTCCTTACACCTCTCAAGGGACGCAGCTGCATAACATCTTATACTCAGAGATGCTCTTAATCACATGTTCCCACAACATCTTATGGTCATGCATCCATTCACTTTGGGTAGCAGTCCTGAAAACTGTCGTGACTACAGCCTGTGCAAACAAGATATAAACACTGAACGACCAAGTAAACAACAACAGAACCCGTATCATATGCTCTCCTTTTTAAAGGAAGAGGTCTGCATCTTAATACTCACTTTTCTCTCTCACCTGCTGGCTGCCAGCACTCCTATGTAGAAAGTTTACTAGCAACTTTATTTTTTAACTGTATTCTTTGTTGAATGAGGAACGTCACTCATGCAGCTCTCACACAGAGCTGATCTACTCTCCAATGCCTTCACTTGTATCTTTCCATTTAAAGTAGAATCAAGATCAAGGAAAGTCCAAGAGACTGAAAAAAGAACAAGTAGTAGCAATGACATTCCAACAACAAAAGCACAGTTTGGAGATCCAAAGCATTTATGTAATGCAAATTGTTTTAGGTAAAGGAAAGGTAAGCAGAACAACAGATACAGAACAAGCAGGCAATACCCAGTGTGAGCTTATTCCACCTTAGGAACTAATCAGATACTTCCTGCTTGATAGAACCTCTGCCTTAAGATGCATGGACAGCAGATTAGTTTACTCACAAATAAATCAGTTTTTCCTAAATCCAAAACTACCAGTCTCCCTTGAAGAAAAAGAAAGGCAACTAAAACATGTCCAACTCCAAAGTAACTGTTTCTGTTTTACAGCACTGACTGTTTGATGTTTCCACTTCAGGGCAAAACCTCATCAGTGAGTCCCACTGATCTGAAACAGGAAAGAAAATGCCAAGAACTCTGTGTTTTAGAAATGAACTAAGCTGGGAAGGTATGGGAGGGAAACAGAGTGCTCTCAAAACAAAACAAAAAACAGTAACAACAACAACAAAAAAACAGCCCAAGAGAAAATTGCAGGACTGCATGGAATCCAATGCAGTGATGCGGCAGATCAACAGCAGTAACCTTCTGATTTTCCAAGCATTTTTATAGCTCATGGTAAACTGCAGTCAAGGTTCACTGAAAGGCATGGTAGACAGAACAGAAAGACATGAAGAGAGAAGAGACTTTTTCCTGTAGTTCAGCTGAGCACCCATGATACAGTGATCAGCTGGAGACTTGAACATTCAAATAATCTTTGAACTCTTTACCCCTTAGGAAAGGCAGGAACCGGCAGATAGCGACACTTAGTTATGGAAGTTACTCCTCACTTCTGGATTCAGAAGGGGACAATTTGAGAGCACAAACACAGTATTTCTTCCTGTGCATAAATCCAGTGCTTCTGCCAGAGATTACCTCTCTCTCAACTAGAGTAATAAGCAAAAGAACATTTTTCGTAATCTGAAAAATCAGTCTTATCTTACATATGACAAAAGTGAAGCAAGACCCTACAGAAAATGTATTACTGACAGGAAAATAACTTTATGTTCTTGAAAACATATCTGCTACAGAAATTGCTGCGGAAGTCTTCTCTCTGTGCACATGCACTGACACCTGTTCAGTCTTTACTGTCAGATGCAGATGGGCACTTGTCCAATTACTGATGCATAAAATGTTTCAAACGTATTTAATCTATAGATGGCACCATAGCTACTTTGCCCAGGTACAACAAAGCAAAAAGTTACAGCTGCATGATGGAAATACCCTTTGTTACACATGTCAGTTTAAAGTTGTGGGTCACTTTTGCAGAGCAAGACACACTGCTCAGTCTTGGTCACCAGCAGGTTCAGTTTCACTGTCCACCTGCATTGCTCCATCCTTCATGTTGCCTTAGACCAATGTTGGTTCCTTTCTCCACTTCCTCCTCCTTCGTGAATCCACAGGAGGCTGTGTGTTCATCTCTATGCAACTTCTTTCTCTGTTCCTCTTTTTGCTTTTCTGTGTACGTAGCTTGCATGTATAAACACATATACATCCACATACTAATAAAGTCAGTGAAAAAAGTTCACATATTTTCAGAGCTGAAGGGAAAAAATTCTTAAGCAAAACTTCCAGTATAAACATCCCCCCCCACCCTGAACTCCCTCAGCATAACACATTTTTCTGTCCCACAGTGTATATGGATTCTATCAAACCCTCCTAGCGTATAGGTAAGAGCTTGAATGCAAAAGCAAAGTTTGTTCAGATGTTTTTAAACTGTGCAAATGAGAGTGAAAGTGACTGAAAGATGTAAGAAGAATGGAAAATAACGTGACAATCTTACCGTGAAGCTGTTGTTGACGTTCTTAGTGCTGGATTCTGCCACACTGGCATCTGTCAGATCCACCTCATCAAAAATAATGGACTGGAAAGAAAAAATTGAAACTCTCAATGAATCCGTGAATCCAGTGTAAGCAACAGACCGTATGTCTGCCTAGTACACTCCATCAGAGCCTTGCATGATTTAAAGAGAAGGTGCAGTACAAGCAGCACAGGGACCCAGAATCCTGGCTCCATACAGCAGTGCTCACATATGCCTGTCTTCAGACAGTGAAACCAGTGACTTGATTTTTATTAGGGGACTACATAGAAAAATTAAGTAAATAAACCAAAAAAACATTGTAGGCTTAATTCTAGTGAAAGGAGTCGGAACAGTGTCTAGAGAACTATCAATGTACTAAATGTATTAAAGTAGATGCATGGCTGCCCTCTGATTGTATGATAAGTTCTTGCCTTCCTTGTCCCCTTCATTTCCTCCTTTCATTCATGTCCTCTCCCTCCTACTTCATTTTCTATAGATTTTCTGCTCATTTCCCAATAAAATGCGCTAAGTGGGAAAAAAAGGTATTGCAAATCTACGTGATGCTTTACTTAAAAAACCTCTGGGAGGTCAAAGTCTGAGGTGAAACACAGCGAGCTTCCAGCAGCTGCAAACCTGAAGACAGGTGCTTTCAGGGCACATGACCTCTTCTCATGGCCCGCCTCCCAGACTCATACACTGACTTTCTTCCCGTGGAACAAAATGTATTTTCAACACCTTACCTTAGCAGTCTTTGCATAGTAGAGCGTTCGCCCTCGCAGCTTAAAATATCGTCTCTTCCATCGCTGGAAGGAGCTGGTCTGTTTCATCAGCATCCCCTCTTTGATGACAGTCTACAAAACAAGAAGAGGACAGAGGTGAAGCACTCATTTTACTTTCCAGAAGTTTTTACATTCTCCCCATACATACCAACAGCGACTGCAGCTTGAGACCAATGATCTGAGTGCCCCCTGCTGGAAGTGACTAACAAATTCATTCATATAAACAAGAGGAGCCGATCAAGATCAAACCATCCCAACACATAACCCACACGGGGTGGGGCCTGATCTTTGTCTCTAGCACTATCACTGTACCAACACAGATAAGTCACTTATGACTGAACTAGCATTGCAAAGTCTAACAATGACTCGGGGCCCATAACAGTTAAACGCACTGAGGTCAGATTTCAGGTGCAGCTAATCGTGCCTTTCATCTAATTGATATTTCATTACAAGCACGGCGTTTCTGCCCCTGTCTCCAGTTCTGCTTTGTGATATCATCTGCATCTACCTGGCCAGGAGCTGGCAAGCTGCAGGCACACAGGATGGAGTGAAACTGGAGCGAAGGAGCTGCATCCAACCTCAGTGCTTGGTGTTCTTCAGACAGCCTTGGCTCTGCCTCAGCATGCTCTGGCCGCCTGCCATTTCCCAGGGCTGCAGTGCCAAAATTGTCTACGCACATGGCTTTTTTTTTCCCCCCTTTTCTTTTTTTATTGCTTTATAACTAGATTGTCATACCAGCATGCACAGTCCCATATGCTCACTCACATACTACACATACATGGGGGTAAGTATTTAATCCACATGCACTTCATTCTACTTTGTCGAATACATCTGATTCATTTGCTGAGGACACACTTGGAATACCAACAGTTAGAACCAAACAGCCTCAAAAACTGCAGCTTTGAGAGGCAATGAGCAGAAAAGCCAGAGCTGAGGGTTCCGCCCCAAGTTACTGATGGGAGGTACTGCCTCAGTGCTGTGTGGCACCATGAGAACCCACCTCCCTCCCCAAGAAACAGCCCCTGGAACCCACTTCAATCTGAGAGAGTTGAATGTGATAAGCACCCAGTCAGAGCACAGGAAACAAATGGTCCAGCAATCTTGTAAGACAGGTTATTCTGTATCTTGATGCCAGGAAAATTACACCATTCCAACAAACCCGAGGTCTCCAACCAGCTCAGGTTTGTCACACAGTTAGGTCAACCGATGAGCAACAATTAATTCACCACACAGCACTGCATGTCCACTGCCAGGCTACTACAGAGCACAAAATAAATACTCTCGCTGATCCAAAGGGTTTACACTGTTATAGAAATCCTTTCCAGGGCACTAAACTTGCTTTTAAAATGCTATATATATTTCTAATGTGGGTCTTTCCTTTTTGAAACAGCTGCAAATTTTAATACTTTCCACACGCACTGGCCCTTGCCAAGCTCAGAGTTTCCTCAAAAAGCACTTGGAAGAAAGTGCTGACTCTAAGGAGAAACATCCGCCTGCCGACACGACTGCTCTGCTGCTGAACGGGGCTGTCCCCTGATTGCAGGGCCTGCAGCACGGGCTGGAGGGGAGTGGGTTCTGTGGGATGCTGGACTCAGCAGCCTCCACTGCCTTCCTGCACTGGGCTGGAAGCAAGGGAAGAGAGATAGCAAAATGCACAAGCAAAGGCTGAGCTCACGTCTCCCACACATGCTCTTGCACCTCCAAAGGGCGCTCTGCTCCTGCTGTCACTGGTACTGCAGGGATAGGGCTGTGGGAACACGCTGCACGCAACTGTAAGGCATCTGGCAATGCCTTTAGTGTTCAAAGTTAAAAGCTCTGCAGAGATACTCAGAACCAAGATTTTAAGCTAACTTGGGGCTCCATATTACTGCGCAGAGAGTCAGAAGCTCAGCCACGATCTTAATCTGAAG
The DNA here is from genome assembly GCF_019232065.1 of Centrocercus urophasianus. NCBI lineage: Eukaryota > Metazoa > Chordata > Aves > Galliformes > Phasianidae > Centrocercus > Centrocercus urophasianus. The sequence goes on along the minus strand of NW_024884744.1, from coordinate 21,062,469 downwards.
CATCAGCATAACAGAAAACGGAAATCAAAGGCTGACCCAACAGCACCCTCACTGCAAGGACGCTGACCAGACCAGAACTAAGAAACCGAGACAGGTACATTCACCCCAGGGACTTTTCACAAGATACCCCACAAGTCATTCGCACTCCCCATGCCCTCATCTGCCATGCAGGACATCAGCACTGCCCAGCTGCACATGTACTGCATGGTGTACATGTACTGCAGGTGAGCTCCTGAGCCTCCAGCGCCCGGCTCAGAGACAGAGCAACTGCACCTGACTGCTCTGTTACACATATCGCACTCCACAGTTTGCCTCAGCCTTACGGCTACAGGGAAGGGAATAGAAAAATGGCAAGAGATCATTCCAGATTAAAACGTAAACATGGAGGGATCTTTTTGCATTTCTTGGCCAAAGCACATATCGTTAAAAAAAAAGAGACAGAGAAAGCAGCCACTGAGTTCTGCAAAGCCCTGAACTGAAGGCAGAAAGGAATGGGGAAGACTCCCAGGATGCAAAGCCAGAAGATAGCAACTCAGCCAGCAGCGTGAGCAAAAATAGCAGCTTGCAAGAGGAGATGTCAGACCTTTGCTGCTCTGCTTATTCACAGACATTCTTGCACTGGGGTCAGCCAGAACCCCACGCTCCTGCCCGGCCCAGCAGATCTGCGACGCGCAGTGCAGCGTGCCCTGGGCTCCCGATGCTGCTGCTCCTCCAGCTGCAGGGCTCACTCACCTCTGCACAAGCCGTGCATTCCTCCATGCCTCATTTAAACAGCATCCTCTCTTTTTTTTCTCTTTTTTTTTTTTTTTTTTTCTCCAACCAAAAGGCAACAATTCCGGAGGTCAGTGTGCCCCTCCCTAACCAGCGGTGCGTGTCACTGCTCAGCCGCTATCTATAGCAAACCTCCCTGCTGCATACCTCAGACATGAAAGGCCGGTGAGCAGCGGCTCTCACACACGCTGCTCAGATACAGCCTGGGTTCCGAGCTGCCCAGCTTCGCACGAGCTGCTCTTCTATTTATAGGCACGTCGCTCGCTAAGAGTTTGGTGGGTTTGGGCGGAAAGGGCTGGAGATAAGATCAAGATGACTTTATGAAATGATTCAGACATCGCTGCCTTTCTCCTCCTCTGTTCTAATTTTACAGCCAAAGGACTTGCTGCTTGCAGAGGAATGCGGCTGAACAGAATGAGCTGGGGAGAGGGCCTGGCGGCGGGGCGATGGCTGAAATGAAAGGGGGGAGAGAGAGCTGCTGCTGCTCACAGCCCCGCTGCAACACTTATCTGAAGATCTCCTTTGATCAGACTAAGAGCCACGTAGCTCACTGAGACTACAACAGAATTACTTATTCCATATAGGAGAAAAAAGAATTGAAGCCATTTTTAATGTCCATTTTAGTCGGAATCTATGGGAAAAGCTACTGCTCTGAATCATGTTGAGGTGGGGAGCAGGAGCCCATCCTATCAGGATGAACGTAGGGCCCCCTGGTAGCGTTGCTGCCATCCAGCTGCATGTCTCTCCCTGGTGTCCCGTGGTGTGCCACGGGTGGACAACACTGTGACAAATGCACACCTTCCTGGAGCAACTGCAGTGATGTGCTGCTGGCTTCACCAGTGACCCCTTCGTCACAGCACAGGATGGCATGAAAAAGATTGCTACACAAATGTAAAGCAACAATCAGCGCACAGGGCAGGGTCTTCAGCATCTCTGCAAAGAACACGACCTGACAGCTGGAAGGCCTAAGAAATTTCTGGCATTTCATTATTTATCAGCGGCCTTGAAGAAAAGCAACTTCCTGCAGGCAAAAATTCATCCCACCACAAGCAGCACAACCCCTGCCCCCATATCACTGACCCCCACATAAACAAGAGAAATAGGATGTCCTCAGATCTGTCCTGCCAAAACGGGCGCAGAGGTGTGGCCTAGCCCGAGCTCACGACACAGCAGCTTTGCCACTGCCCTTGTGGGGATGGTTTCAGAGGGCTCCAGGGCCCAGTTTGTCCTCATACGGCCCTGCAAAGCAAGAGACGAGCAGTAGGAATGCACAGAGCCAGTCAGACACGCTTTTTTTTCTTGCAGTATTGCTTGTTTGAGGTGCCTCTGCAACCCATAGTCCACATCAGAGGTCCCAGAGCCAGCCTACACAGACGAAATGTTTCTTACCCCAATAACACGAGTAGTTCTAGTAAAAACAGCAATCACATCGTGCCTCAGCTGCTCGCTGGGTTACTCCTGTTCCTCCCGCACACAGTATGCCCACATTGCCAAGCGGAGGCGCAGCCCCCCCATAGGCCTGAGCCTCCAGTCACTGGCAGGCTCCTGGCACACCCCAACAACCCCAGCCCTGCTCAGGCCCAGCAGCACAGTGCAGCTGACTGCACAGTGGGATCACGGCATGTTCTCAGGGGCAGCTGCTCAGGGCAGCATATGGTCCAGGCTCCATAGATCCAGAGGGACGGGGAAATGCAGAGGGTCACAAAGATGGTCAGGGCCTGGAGCATCTCCCTTGCGAGGGAAGGCTGAGAGACCTGGGATTGCTGAGCCTGGAGAAGGCTGAGAGAGGATCTGATCAATGCTTATAAGTACCTGAAGGGCAGAAAATAACTGCACAAGAGTACATTCAAAGCTATCTAAGCAGCAAGAATCCTACATACCAAAGTCTTCAGCATCTGGATTGCTCTGCTGGCCATATGTCTTCAGAGCATTAAAAACCGTGGGATGCAGATTGTTTTTATTTGTGTACCCTGCAGAACCACGAGCTGGATGCTGATGCCAAAAAACAAATAGCAAGCTAAAGAAGCAGAGCACAGGAAGGAGAGAGCTAAATAACCAGGCATGTGCAGAGCTAACAGGCTCACTCTGCATACACCCACCAAAGGATCATGCATCAGCTCTGGGCAAGTGGGGCACTTCAGCCCCATCAAGGTGCTCTTGGTGTGCCGAGGCAAGCACGGATCCAGAGTGGACAGACCTATAAGGCTCCCTGGGGTCATCAATACAGAACAGGTAATCATGTACAAATACAGAAAATCCAACAAAGTGGCTGTGAGAATAAATCTAACCAAGCCCGAAGAATAAGACATGAGAGGTCAAAAGGCTGGGGGTTAACAAGCTAATCCGAGAGCAACATCCTTCCAGCAGACAGTGGTCACACCCTGGAAATTAACTCCAGGAAGCACAGGGGGGGAAATCTGGTTCACTAAAGCAATCCTGAGTACGGGACACAAAGATCTGTAGCACAGCACAAGCACTAAAAGGGTGCTCAGTCCTGCTTGTCAATTCTGCATTAAAGGCACCGGATCTTGCACAAGTGAAAAGTGTACTACCACTTCTTATGCAAAGGACAAGATAGTAGGTGCACTCATTGCAACAAAAAAACACTTCAGAAAAAGGGGAAAAAAAAAAGAAAAAAATCAGAGGTCAGGCACAAGGACCAAATGCAAAAACAGAAGTGAGGGCTGGGAGCCTGTTGTGCAATGACAGAAGCCACGCTCATGTTGATGAGGGGCTGTCTGGGCCCCCAGCACACACCACTCAGTACCTCTGTGTTCTAGTAACCTGCGTGCTATTCACTGGGAAGCCCCATGCCAGGCTGCAGCACAGACCTCAGCAGAACCATGCAGGAGCAGGAGATGCCCCATCCCTGGAGGTGATGGTGACCGGCGCTGGCACCAGAAATGTAGCATAATTCTTGGGATCATGAGTGAAAAACAGGAGCCTGTAATCAGGCAGGCTGCAGTTAGAACCAGCATGGCACTGGCAAACAAAAGGCTCAAACACCTCGTTCTTCACCAGTTAGCTCTGCAGCTGGTGGACACGGAACAGTCTTTGAAGCAGCTCCTTTCAATGCCATGTTCCAGCTGCTGCTACTGTGAACAGTTCTCCTCTGTAAGCGCTCCAATCTATCAGCAGAGATAACCACAGCCAGGAAAAGCAAAAGGTTTAAAAGTTACCTGAAAACTTTGGAACAGGATACAATTTTAAGGGGTACTGATTAAACATGACCTTCGTACACTGAAGGACAAATATAAAAAATACGCTGCCAGCTTTTCCTGCCCTCTTAAATGACACATACAGAACTACATCCCTCCCCACATTGCCATCCCGTCCTTCTCACCCTGCAGGCCGGTGAGGAAGGAAAAGGCAGCAGAAAGGACAGGTCTGGGAAGTGCAGGGTGTGAGAGAGCAAAAGCCTTACCTGGAGGACGAGGACCAAATCCCAGCAGGGGGAGGCACTGGAGCAGCCCTCACGTGCCCACAGCAGGGCAGTGGTGGCAGAGCAGGGCCAGACTCTGCACCTTCCATTCCAACTGGACTTCCAGGAGGACTGCGCCGCTAAGAGCAGAGAGCAGCTCTTGGCCCCCAGCCACTTCATTAATACTTAGGGTATCACAGGATTTATTTTCATCTCATCTGTAACAACTGTCGCTATCAGATTTTCCATATTTATGTATTAAACAACCTATGCTTTTAAGTTTTTTTTCCCTCATCCATCCAACATAGCTTTTAAAGGATACTCCAAAGTTTTCCATTTGTTTTTCCACTTTCCCTGTTTTAACGTCCTGCAGATACCTTCGACCATGCCAAGACATCACAATGAGCACCAGCAACAACAGGGGAGAGGGGTGCAGCCCTGGGAACACCGCTTTAACTCTGAGCTGAGCAGAAGAGAAGGCTCTGGCATGCATTCCAAGAAGGCTGATTTTTAATAAAAGCTCAGAATAGATCTTTCTCATTTCTCTCAAGGGCCAGCGGTGTGCGTCAGGGTGCAGAGCTGCCCCACTGCCCTTCCTGTAAGGTGCATGCACCCACTCTGTGTGGGGGAAACGGAGATGGTGTCACCACTCCCCATCAGAACGTGACATGGCTGAACTGATCGGAACTCACGAGACTCAAATACAATGTGCCTGATGCAAATATTATGCAGCCAAGATGGTGTTCCCTTTTTATTTAAAAAAAAAAAAAAAAAAAAAAGAAAAAAAAAAGCAAACCACAACATGAAAATAGTTAGCAGATGTAAAGCTCGTCCAGCTGCAACGAAAAGAGAAGATTTCCCCCAAAACCAAAAGGCCTGTTGGCACACTAGCCAATCACCAGCACAGTCAGGCAGGTCCCCCCGCGTGCACTGCTGTCGCAGGCGGGCAGCACAGCCACAGCATGTGGGTGCATGGAGCTCACACTGAGCCTGCAGGGCCACCTCCTCCATCAGGAGACAGCTGCAGCCATTCTTAGCACAAGCAGAACCACATAGGGACAAAGCAGAATGGTGTTAAACTGAGACAGGGGAGGTTTAGGTTGGATATTAGGAGGAAGTTTTTCAGCCAGAGGGTGGTGAGGCACTGGCACAGGTTGCCCAAGGAGGCTGTGGATGCCCCATCCCTGCAGGCATTCAAGGCCAGGCTGGATGTGGCTCTGGGCAGCCTGGGCTGCTGGTTGTTGACCTGCACACAGCAGGGGGTTGGAAGCAGATGAGCACTGTGCTCCTTTGCAACCCAGGCCATGCTGTGATTCTATGAAAGTCAAAATCCTTGCAATAAAAAATACTTATTTTGTCTCTAATTTTGTTTGAAGGAACAGCCACACGCCTCACAGCACGGCTTGTGCAATGCAGCCTCATTGGTAAATCTATGTTCTCAAAACACGCAAGGGTTTTATGTGAGCCCTTTAGTTCCTGGAACCTGAGCTATAGTTAGAAGGAGAAAAGCTACAAGCGCGTGTGGTTTTGTGCTTTGTTTTGTTTTTAGAAAGGAAGTAACAGCTGTTGATTTCACATGGCATCCAAAAATCTCCAGCAGAGAGGCAAACTGACAGTGCAGCAATGGCAGTGTGGCGCTGGGAGGTTTCCCAAGCAGTGGAGCCCAAAGAGCATGCAAAGCGTAGCACAGATGAAGGGGCACAGGCATTCTTACAGCAGTGTACCATCCCAAATCCCACCCTTCTCAGCACCCAGGGGAGGAAGCAGCCTGCTGGTGGTGTTAGCCTGAGGACATCTGTACACTCGCACCTGTGCAACGGACAGAAGGTGAATTAAGCCATAAATCCCCGAAAACGCCCTCCTGATTTGTGGCACATCTCTTTCACACTGTCACTCTAGTGAAATGCATCATTTCTTATCATAATACTGATTTCAGTGCTTCTGCAGAACCAGCAAATGGCTCTGTTTCCCAATTCATTTCATCTGAGCAAATCTTTAAATATTTGCCCTCCAGAAATAAGAACAACACTTCTTCACCTAGAAGGAGGACGTTCCTAGCCATGAGGCCACTCAAGGAGAAAAAAAATTGAGCTTCCTTCAGGTGCTCACGCGCCTGCTGTGTCTGAGAGCACAGCTCAGCCTGCACACCAAGGTGGGGAAACACTTTGTCCCCCCCACTGCATTTTGTTGCCCACACATCAGAGCTGCTCAGCAGAGAGCCCTGGCACAGAGATCCATCCACACAACAGCCAGTGTGGCATAGAGATTGGAGCCCCAGCAGAGCAGGCACAGTGAGCACAGCTCCGCTCATTTATCCTGCTTTTCAGTGTAAATGAACCTGACATCTCTGCTACCAGAGCACGACAGCTTCCAAGAGCCAAGTGAGCCTGGAGAGCTGCTCGCTGTTTGTGACTCTGTTGAAATATATACTGCAAACTTGCCTTAAAAAGATCAAGGTACTGATAAATGGTTATAAACCCTAAAAAAAATTATGGAAAAGTTCCTCATAAGAGCAAACAGAAGTCAGACTGATAGTCTAAACAAAAGCTCCTCCTGATGCCACCCAAGGACGCCACTGAAATCCTGTCTGGTAAACAAACCGAAACCTTGCATGCCCAAATCACACCACGCCGATGAATGAGAAAAAAGACCTATCCATCCTTCCTCTGCTTGCTGAGCTTCATAATGTGAGGCTCACAATGAAAGATCAAGTGCTAAAGGAGGAAGGGCACGGTGCTGCCGGACCTGCAGAGCGCAGCGCTCCCCATTCACAGCCACACCTCCCAGGGCCACTGCTGCCCACGGTGCTCCATCTCCTTGCTAGCTCACCACCAAGACCACGCAATCCCTGTGCTGGCTGATCCCCCAGCAATGCTTGCAAGCAGGGATTTGGGGCTTTTGATGCCACAGGTAGCACCCTTCCCTGTTTTATTTCACCTCCTCCCACCACAGGAGCCTCTTCAGCTGCCCAGCAGCTCCTGCAGCTCCAGCAGGCCATGCCTGGTGCCGAGAGAGGGGCTGGAACACCACAATGCTGGTACAAGTCCGACAGGTCTCAAAATGGCTGATGAAGCACTCTGTGCTGCCTGCTTCTTCGGCAGCCAGCGCAATGGCAGTCACCCTGTGAGCTACACCTTATCATACCAGCGTTCTTTTCCGTCTCCAGAATAATCACGATGAGGCTGATAACGCACTTCCCATCTTCTCCTCTTCCTCTAAAATTCTTTCTAGCTAAAAATAAAGCAGCTCATTAAGCACAGCACCTGACTTTGAACGCTGAGCTTCCTGCTCCTGCCCCACACTTCACCAGGGCCGGAGCACTCAGCCCCCAGACACCAGCCAGGAGCTGCCCCATTCTCTGCTCAGCACTCACTGCACCTCTACACCCACACGGTTTGCTGTATTGCTGCACCAACATATTTCAGTAGAACACACCTGGGCTCTCAAACAAGTTCAGCAAAGTGCTACGGTCCTGTCAGCAAGCAGCTGTATTGTACACTTTTTCTTGAGAAAGCAGAGGACGAGACCAAAGGAAGCACGATCAGACTGCTTGCAACCAACCCTGACAAGTAAACTCAGAGCAACTCATGGCTACAGCAGGTTTCACGCCTCAGTTCTGATAACAGTAAACTTTTATTGTGATTTAACTGCGTGCACAGGCATGGTCTTCAGCTAGCTGCAGCAGATGTGTTTAGATGCAGCTCACACCCTCAGGACACAGTAATAGCATGCCCGCAGCTCCTGCTGTCACTGATAGACCTGTCCAACAGCTCCTGCAGCTCACAGTAGTCAGTAGACAAATTAAAAATGAGGTCTGCCATTAAAAAGGAAGAAACGTCCTCAAGGTCTCATCAGAGCAGTGAGTACCCAAGAAGTTGTCTTTGCTCCCTGCCCTCAGGGCAAGGAAAAGCTCCACATGCAGCAGAGCACAGAAAAGGCACTTAGGACGTAAAAAGCCATCAACAAGCATCAGAACAAATCCATCCCTGGTATCATAGTACCTGGGCTAACTTAGAAAATGTGACACTGTTTAGTGGAAGGTCTGCAGATTAACACGAGGGAAGTTTAACAGCTGCAGATAATATCTGTTTATAATCCTTGTTCTTAGCATGTTTACGTTCACGTAGTTCAAGTGGCTGATTTAGGCTCTTTCCAGCCATGCTGACGCAGGAAGTGACGTAAAACAGGGCAATGATTAAGTAAGAAGATGGGGATGTGCTCTTCTTTATTAAAACAAAAGTAAAATCCAGTGCATCTTTTGCCATAGCATCTTTAACAGCCTGCCAGAAGCACGAGTTCCTGCTCTGAGAAAGCCACAGACACCACACTGGTCAGTAAGGGGCACAAGGTAGATGGGCATCCTTCCTCCCTGCTGGCATGGGACACCTGCCCCAGGTGGTAAATGCCAATATGTGTTTTAAATTAGAGCAAACCAGCCAGCAGAAAAAAAATCCCTACGAATATACCTCAGACGCTGCATCACATGGAGATTTCACTCTCCTTTGCTACAGATGCGAGATAAACATCAGGAGCAGCAAGCAGCCTCCTGCACCCACACAGCTCCAGCTCCAGAGCAGACAGTAACTAACCTGGTGTTTGTAAACACAAATGCATCCATGAAATCCAAGGGTTACACAGGGATTCAACAGCTACAAAGAGGAATCATGCAGCTACAGTAAAAATAGTATAGACCAGGGCAACTCCCTGTGGGTGGTTCCCAGCCTAAGACTGGAGGAAAACTTCACATCTTCTTTCATGTTAACAATGCAGAGAAACTACAACTACTGTTCCTCCCAGAGAGCAAAATACTGTCAGCGCCCCTAAAAAGGGCAGAACTGTTCCAGAACGGGCTGCAGAGGGATAAAGCCTTACGGGGCTAAGGAGAGCGGACAAGGCTGCTCCCTGACCAGGGAGGTGATGCGAGGCAGAAAAAGCTGGGAAGTGAGACAAACCTGCCATGAGACCAGCGCTCGTCCAGCCAGGAGGTGAAGCAGCATCACTACACGGCTACAGAAAGGAACGAGAGTAGAGCACAAGATGGGGAAAGACAAAGATGAGAACGTGCAGGGGGAGGCACGCCACGAGCGCAGGGGACAGCATAGGGGCTGCACCTTCCTTCAGAGCACACAGCTGTGGGTACGGGACAACTCACAGAAAGCCAGCGGGGCCAGAAGGGGCAGAAAGCGTAACGGAGGAAGGTGCGGGCTCTGTGCTGGGCTACTGAGGGGCAGCCGGGGGTCGTAAGGGCACCCGCAGGAACACATCAGGGTGATCCATCCCTCAGGGGATCGACGGGCGCTCGGAGGACGCCGCAGGGAGGACTCGGGGAGGCCGCGGTGAGAGCGGGGAGGGGCGGCCGCCGGGGTCCGTGAGGGCCGGGCTGCGGAGGTCCTCGGAGCCGTGACGGGCGGCGGGGCGGCCGAGGCGGCGTCCGGGTCCTCGGGGCGGCGCGGGGCGGTCGGCGGGTCCCCGAGGGGCGGGCCGGGGGCACGCGGCTAAGGGAGGGGGGAGGACCGGGAGTAACGGGTGGGGGGGCGGCGGCGCTGAGGAGACGCGGAGGCGGCGCCGGCCACAGCGCTGCGGGAGCCCGAGGCCCTGCCCGCGGCCCCCGCCCGCCGCACGCACCTTCTGGCGGATCTGCCCGGACGTGGAGACTTTGCGGATGAGTTTCTGCGGCGAGCCCGGCTCCTGCTCCGGCTCGCTGTCCGACGACTCGTCCGCCGCGGCGCTGGCGGCGGCGGCGACCGCCCCGGCCTGGGGCTGCATGGCACCCGCCGCCGCCATGCTGCACCGTGCGGGGCGGCGCGGCCGCAGCCCACCCCCCCCACCGCCCGCCTCCCTCCTCCTGCAGCGCCCCCTGGCGGAGATGAGGGGAAGCGCTGAGGAGGCGCCCCCAGCAGGGCTCCTCTGCCTCTCCCTGTGGTGCAGTTTTGAGAGAGCGCGGGAAGAGCAGGTGCTCCGCGGCCGGGAGTCACCGCAAAATTAGTAATGCGAACAGCAGAGCGTTCGTTAGAAAGGCCTTTGCCTTACTCTAACCCTCCCCTCAGAACCAAAGCTGCGCTCAGCTAACTGTGCTGCTAGGTACACCTGAGAACGGCTGCAGCGATGCTTCAGCAGCTGAGGGCACGAGGCTGGGCACGAAGCAAACAGATCTCCTCCTGTGGTCTCAGCCCAGGCGAGACAGCTGTGACAAGCAGTGCCAGGTGGAGCCGTGGGCTCAGCTGCCCTCAGATGCCTTCAGCATCTTAAACAAGCCCCGTTTGCAGAGCATCATTCAGCAAAGCAGGTTCAGCATTGCTGATTCAACAGCAACTTGCTTCCTGCAGGCTTTCAGAGGTGTCCTGTGCCCTCTGGGAGGAAATGGGCATCTCCAAAATGTGTTTTTTCCTCTGTGAAGTGACCACTGCTGTTAGGATCAAAGTGGAAAGCTCTTGAATTCGTTTTTTGTTGCTAGGTTCAGAAACGTATGTTTATAATAATAAATGTAGGCCCAGCCTTCAGACTTCCCAGGAGAATTTTAATCCAGAAACAGTGAAAAACAGAGCAAAAATGGGAAAAGGGTAACAGCAGTCCTTTTACATGCAAAACGTAACTAGCTGACGCAACTCATTTCAACCAGAGCCTGTGTGAGACCCAGAAAAGGACCTCGTGCATTTGCATGGATAACGAGAACATGCAGATCAACAAGGGAGATCAATGTTTGCAGACTATGTTCTCATTTCTTAGAGTATAAGCTGATCTCTGGCAGAGCAATGGGGATTCTAAGGGCAGTTTGCCCCATGGTTTCCTCCTTGATTTCATTGCACATTCTTTTGAAGCACTGCCACATAAAGAAAACTAGATTAGAGAACTAGACTAGCATTTCTCCGGTTAGCATTGCACATAGGGAGCTATGTTAAGGAATTCATGCACAGAGCACATTTTTCTGTTCCTTAATAACGTGGCTGTTAAGTATAGAGCTAGAAAGCTAATGCAACATCTCAGCAATACAACTGCTGTGAAAGAGGACTTGCAAGACATTTAGTGGTAGAGAGGGAGGATGTAAGCCATACACATGGTCAGTGCAAGCACTGAAGATATTAACTAGATGAGTGGATAAAGCAGAAATGCAAAAGCAAACAAAAGGAAACAAAACCAATTTTATATAGCCCACTGAGGATCTTTAAGTCAAAGGCAGCAAGCCAGCCATTCAAACTAGGACTCAGTTCACTAGTGAAAAAGACGCAGAGAAAAGACACAGAGACCCCAGCTGAGCACAGGCAGGCTGCACAAGCCCTCATGTAAGCTCTCATCAATGGTAAAAGTAACCAACCACCTGAACAGGTAGCTCTGAAGCAGATGGTGCAGCCTTCCTGGCCTCCTCTGGTAGGTACAGTAAGCAGCAGGTATGGAGTTTGCTATGTTCTTATGAAGTGGAAACTTTTAATACGTAAGAGAAATTTATGATTTTACGTCTACTGATCGCTGACAGCACATGCACCAAGAACCACAGTTTACTCGAAACCTAGCTCCTAAATTAATCATTGGTGCCAGGCTACATAGCTTCTCCATCAGCTCGTGCTTTTCATCACTCATCAGTTGAGGAAGCATTCTTGTTTTCTTCTTCATCACCCGTGTCTTTTAGCTGTTGACGAGCAAACTCCTCAAATACCATCTCTGCATCACTGAAAGGGAAGAAGCACAGGTCTTTCTAAATGGGGTCAGCCACTTTTTTATACCAGCAGACTGAAAAGCAACAAATTGGAAGAAGAGACGCCTGGAGCAATCTCTGGTGATATTTCTTTTGTCTTCAAAGGGATTTGTATCGCATCCCCCCCGACACTGTCCTCATTGGTGCTGTTCTAGGTAGCATGAAAAGGAATTGACTGAACAAGTCAGGACACAAACTGAGGAGGTTTTCATCTCCAAAGAATCACGCTCTTTCCAGCTAAATATCTACATATCAGCTAGCTGAATAGTTTGCAGCCTGAAAGGGTCTTTGTATTGAGATCAAATGCGAAACCTTTCATCCTTCTGCACTTAAAATACAGGCATGTGGTTGAACTCATTGAGTTCCTGAAACTACAGAGCTACAGAGCATCAGCTGACCATCTCTTTCTCTCCAACTGCTAGGCAAAATATGATCTCAAACTACTTTCACATGGTCAGTCCTTACTGCTCAACTGATAGTGGCAATTTGTCAAGCCGCAGCAGCTTACTCACTTTTTTAAGTTCATGCTCTGTGAACGCTGTGGATTTTCCTCCTTTTCTGAGGAGCTTTCAAAGAGGCAATGTGCAGCAGCAGCTAGAATGTGAAATACTGTTCAAAGAAACTTACCCATCCTTTCCTGCAGTCATCAGCATGCAGTAAGGGAGGAAAAGAGAGACACCAACAGTTAGAACAGTGGATGCTAAGAATAGCAAAACGTTATAAAGCATCAGGATTTGCAGCAATACAAGAATTCCGACAGTCTGAACACGTGTGCATGCACCTGCCGAAGCAAAACCTGATCTCTCTCAAATATGATTTAAGTAGTCAGCTGATGAGGAGGTGTTCTCATTCAGTACAAACAGAGGTACTGAAATCAGAACAAAAAAAGGCAGCCTCTCAGCAGACAGAGGCAATACTCCTGATTTCATCCCTGCCTAAATATAAACCTTTGGTGCTTGTGTTCCTTTGATAGGATCTTTGCTGACTACGCAGCAGTGACAGCAGCATTGCAGCTTGCTAGCAGGATTCCTTGGAAGGTGCATTCAGCACAGCCTAAAGTAAGCAAAACAGATTATACTGCAGGGAAAAGGTGGGAAAATGGATTGTTTTGCTCTTACATTCACTTTATCAGGTAACCATTGCACCACTCGCTTATTTCTCATGAATTTAAGTGAGAAAGCACAGTGCTGTAAAGCCAGCGTTCTACAGGAGTCATCAGGGATTGGTAATGTTTCAGTGACTGGATGACCTGGGGAATTCCCACCCACAACAAACACTGAAATCAAGGGCAACAAGCTGTGGTTAGCACTGCTGGAAAAGTCAGTTTTAAACTGTGCCAAGTGGGGCACTGTAGCCAGAATGCCTCAAACGATGGGTCACGTAGAGGCTCCCCTGGTGTATGCCCATGGTGTGAAAGGACAGCTTCCTCTGCTCACAAGGGCCAGGATGAAATCTGGACAGCCTCAGGGCAATCGTACTTGACTGAAATGGATTTAAAATGAAATGTTTAGAAGTTGCAAACTTCCTTTAAATTTTCCAACACCAAAGCATCATTTTATTTTCCTCCAATTTTAATTCTTTAAATAGTCTGTTCTCTTTCCCCTCTCCAAAGTACACTCATTACTATGGGAACAGTGACATCAGAGATGTGGGCAAAGCGAGCGATCTTCACCAATGTGGTTTGAAGCTGATTCTACAGAATGGCTTGAGGGGGGGAGGAGGGAAGAGGAATTTTTGGGCTTAGGCATCTATTTTGTTGTCTGATACTTACCGAATCAACACACAGATATTGTAACAGCATGGCAATGCTTGCATAGCTTTGATGTAAGATACGTGCATCTTTCAATGCGTTTTATCTTCAGGCTGCTACATTACATCCCACTGTAGGGCTGTAATGCCTACATCAGCACCCTAACAGGAGTCAGGCCCTCCCCTCGTTGCTACCTTGCTGTCCTGTGGCTTATTGAGCATTATAACACTGAAAGAGTCACAGGAACCTAAACATAAGGAAAAAGCCAACCTATTTCCAACTGGCATCCCTGTAATTGTTTTGAGGGTTAGGATGGGAGGGGGTTGTGTTTGAGGACAGATGAGGCTCCAGAACATCACCATGCTCTCTGCAGAGGGTTTTCTATAAGCTCTTATTATGCAGCCACAGAAATGACTCCATGTAATTAAAGTTGTGACATATGGTAATTTTCATTATAAGCTTGCTTTTAACTTCTTTTAACTTCATGATGGAAAAAAAAAAAAAAAAGAAGCTGTGTAACATTCTAAGGCATGCAAACCCTTTTGAAAATTCACTAATTTCTGCAAGTTACAATATCAATACGGGGTGAGCATAGGGTTAAAGGGACACAATATTTATGGGCTTCTTGAAAGCAATCCTTTCGTGCAAGCTTAACGAGGGAGCAGATAAATGACCATTTGTTGAATACTAGCCAAAATAAAGGTCAGTGTCCAAGACATAGGCCCACGAAACGTAAAACATCAGGACAAGAGCAGGAAAACCCCAGAGCAAAGAACTCACACTGAGCACAGCCTTGTGAAAATCCCAGCAGGAGCTTCTGGGCGGGCTGCTGACTGGGAAAGGCCTTGGAAGCAACAAGAGACGCAGCCCAGTTGGATTCTGTCTTTAAAAGAAACTGCTCTCTATCCATTTTTGTCAATGGGTGGAAAAGACCGACTGCCAGCCGATGGGACAGGAGCTGCCTTGCCTAAAAATAACCACCTGGGAACCACATGGATCCAAAAACAGTTGCAAAACCAGCACACATGAAATGCTGGCCAGTGAGAAGTCCAAGACAAGGACGCCATAAATAGACATGGAAAAAGAAAGGCAGCAAGCAGTTCCATTTCTGTCTCTTCCAGGTGCGAAAAAGCGAGCAAACAGCAGTGGCCATGCTATCTGACAGAGCTGCTTTTTACTGAGGGATGAGTGCTCATACAGACAGATAAAAAAAGGTCAAATAACATGCTGTGAAAGCACAGAGCAGCTAATCCACTGTCCACATTTGGCCCCAAAATTGAGTCATGTTCTCCAGAAGTTTACCTTATATAACACTGGGGTTCTCCACACTCAAAGAATGGCCTGGGTTGCAAAGGAGCACAGTGCTCATCTGCTTCCAACCCCCTGCTGTGTGCAGGTCAACAACCAGCAGCCCAGGCTGCCCAGAGCCACATCCAGCCTGGCCTTGAATGCCTGCAGGGATGGGGCATCCACAGCCTCCTTGGGCAACCTGTTCCAGTGCCTCACCACCCTCTGGCTGAAAAACTTCCTCCTCATATCCAACCTAAACCTCCCCTGTCTCAGTTTAAAACCATTCCCCCTTGTCCTATCACTGTCCACCCTCATAAACAGTCAGCTCTGCATGATTAAATACACTGATGCTACATGTTTCATTTAATTTTGCTGTAAGTCACTTTAGCTAGAGAAGGGAAAAGATATTACCCCTCTGCAGGGAATAAGTCATTGTATGTGACATTTTTAATCCACTTTAGCTTCAACTCTCTAAACTGCTTTGACTTTTCCTTTCTCCCAGCTGCATCTTAAGATGAAGTGACAACTCAATGGAGAAGGGAGGTACAACAGACAAACTGGTTGCTACTGACTCATCAGTAAAAACAAAGGGGAATGGGTAAAGGAGTGATCTCAAAATTCCCTGTGCACGTACCTTTTTCTACACTCATTGCAGAGGCTGCTAAACAAGCCAACAAATTAAAATTGTACCTTATGGGACCCTTAGCACTCTAAATACTGTTTGTTGAAGCTCCATCTCTGCAATTAAGACTTGATTTGCTTGATTACAAATTCAATGTTATTTCACTTCAGTTTATGAACCGAAGCGGTAGAAATAAACACTGCACCTCCAAAGTCTGAACGGTCCTTCCAGCAGTGAGATAAAGGCAGAGAACGTGGAAAGCCAGAAAGAATTTCAGTTTACCAGCTTCATTTGGAAGCTGTTTTATTCCCTGTAATGAGCTCAGACACTGCGCTCCAGCACAGTTGCCAGATCAGCTATGCAGGCTCCTGAGGGATTTTCTTCCGTGTTAGTTTCCTTGTTCAAATAGAAAGCACTTTTTTCCTCCCTCCCTTCTTGTAGGCCTTTCCCATGGGATAGCTCTTGAAACTTCACTTTTTTCCTCCCCTAAAATCAAAAGAAACCTACAGTTTCCACCTGCACATAAAGCACGACGCGTAGCTGCCTCCTGACAGCAAGCTCCCAGATGACTTCAATGTCGCAAACAGTATGTGGGCTGCATCTTTGGGGAAAGGATGTGTTGGGGGAAGTGATCTGAGAAATACTGCAGTTCTCTATTTCCCTTGTAAAGTCTTCTGCCCACATTCTTTTGAGTGTGCTACGCAACAGAGCGTATCAGCCATCCTTTCAAATGATCTTAAAACTGAGAACCGACTGACTTCCATTCTTCTTCATCCTAGCCTACAAATGCTTCTGCCAAAATTATCAGCCCAAAGCACAGGAAATAAAAAGGGAGTTGTGGCATTCACACCAAACACAGTGTCACATCCAAAAAAAAAAACTCACACCATTCTGCAAATATACACAGAATTCATTACCGTTCCCTGAGCCTTTGGATGGTCCTCATTTGAGGTTGTTAAGCTTCTCTCTGGATCCACAAAAGCTCAGTTTTGCAGCCCTGGGGTCCAGCAGCACGTCTGCCCTGTGAGGCTCACTGCAGACACCAGATGGCCCTCACCAACCACCTTTCCTAGGCAGCCATTTAAGAGGCAGGGGGATTCCTGCAGGAAAGTCTAGGGGAAATACTTCAGGATGTGCAAGCGGAACAGAAGTGAAGACCCTTGGCAAAGCTGCTCTCCTACAGAGAGTCACAATTTGAGACTATGATCAAGTGTGCAACAATGTCAGCAGGTTGCTAGCAGAGCTGTGCAGGCATGCAGCATGGAAGGGAAACCCACCGCATGGGCACAGCATTTGCCTCACAGCAACTTCTCCAAGGCGGTCCACACTTATCAGTCCTACAGACCAACCCTGAGCATCCAATTTCCCATCTCACAGCCTGCAACCTGCATGCATCCGAGGAGTGCCCGTGCTCCTTCCTGGTGATGCTGCTGCCTTCCATGTGGCCACAGCAGAAAGGCAGTGAGGAGGGGGACAACCGTTGTGGTTCATCCTGAAGGCACTTCCTGGACTCACTGTGCTGCTGACGGCAATGCAACATGCACCAAAGACTTCTCATATGAGCACATGCTCACAGCAGAGGTTTTCTCGGGGGGAAAATGAGTTTTCATTTGTGCATGAGTGCAATGAAGGAGTTAAGAAGCCCTCCTTAAGCCACTCGGGTATGTCCATTGCTAGAAAACACTGATTCCTAACCAGAGACCTGAGGATCACCAGTTTTTCCTCTCACTGCTCGTGTCCAAGTCCCCCAACAATATAAAATGCTATGATTCAGTTGGAAAGGGGGGATAACTCCTGCCATAAACTCCTTTCATAGACTCCTCCATAATCTAGTGGTCATGCTCTGAGATACTGCAACTTGAGGTAAGTTTTAGCCCAAAGAAAAAAATAAAGAAATCACAGTGCAGAAGCAGCCATGGGTTTCTGCTTGAAGCCCACATGACTGCATCCAAAGACAAAGAGCAGGGCAGGCTGACTCATCTAGAAAAATCCCCACGCTGGAAGGCACGCATAATGTTTTGTGTTCATTAGCTGCTCCAGATGCTGTATAGGAAATCCTGATTCAGTGCACCTTGCAGTTTCTGTGTGATCACCACTAGGAAACAGATACAGTCAGGGACTATAGAGTGGGAAGAGAAAACAAGCTTTAGACAATCTGAAGTTTTTCCATCCAATCATCAGACTTTATATACCCAGGGAAAGCTAGTTCTTTACACTGGCCTATGATTTATACAAGTAACCAAGACAGCAAGCTGGTTAACCTTCAGGATGTTTCTCACACTTCTATTTTCTGACCCAATTCTGAAGAGACCACTCCTCTCATATTCCTGTACACAAAAATGAACGTCAAGACCACACCACAAACACCATGGGCAATGTTACAGGTACACAATAGGGATTTTGTAAAATCACGAATGGCTTTGTCACCTCTTAACTTTGCTTAAAAGCTTCTTTTTTTTTTTGGTACATTTTAGGCGTTTTCTGTGACCTTATTTGCTTCATTGCAATCTGGCTAGAAATTGTTGACAGCTGCATTCAGGAGCCAGTAGTGACGAAATTTAACTGTGCTCCCTCAAGTCCCTGTGCTTTCAGTTGTGATTCTACAGATGAAAGAAAGGAAACATGACCCAGCTCTGCTTTTTCTTCCATCTCAGCATCCCTTCTCCCTGTTCCCTTGTGCCTTGAGGTTCACACAGATGCACACGGTAGTCCCCTACAGGCTAAATCACTGCAAGCCTTGCAGTAGTAATAATTCACGTGGGACAAATACAACAACAGCAATGAAAAAAGAAGGCAAAAATGAGGTATAACTGACCTGCTGGGTTCTTTTCCTCAGGTTTGGGGTGCATGAGACGAAATGGCAGCTCTGTGCTCACCTCACTATGGGCAAGAGAGAGAATGCATCAGATCCACAGCCCCCAGCCGTGCCTGGTTCCATGCTCCTCTCACCTCAGGCCAGCCTCGGCCCAGAATTCCAGCTTCGCCTATTCCTTCAGCTTTTTTCTAATGAGCAACCATGGCTACATGGTCTAAAACGAAGATGGCACTTACCTGGAGGTGATGTCTCCCAGCAGGCTACAGAAAGAAACAGAATAAAACACACTTATGTTTAGTGCCTTCCTGTTTGGATGTTCCAGCAGTAACTTTTTAGTTGTGGACCATCAAAATCACCTTCCTACAGACCATAACATCATAACACACTTGTTTTTAATTTCCTTTTTTTTTTTTTTTTTTTTTTTTTTTTTTTTTTTTTAGTTTTTGAACTTCTGACCAAGTGTTAGCATGGCTCCTTTGCTGAGGGCCCGAGTACAAGGGCAATCCAGAGGGACCACAGAAAGCAGTGGTCGTTTTATTACTCTTTATGCATATCACTAGCTTATATTCATTTTTCTATTAGGAAGAGGGATGAATGAATAAATGCAAATGTAAATAGTGACTATCAGCAGCAATTATGCTTGCCCTCGTTTGCACTGTATGCTGGGAACCATCTCATGCTGATACCACCAGCATCTCGCAGGAAGTTGGCTCAGTACAGAACCTCAGTCTTTGTGATTCTCAGAACGATGTCTGGGAGAACAACACCAACACAAAAATTCAAGCAAAGTTTCACTTAAGCTCTCACAAAATCAAAATTATAACTTTGAAATGAAATTGCAACGTAAACCACAGGTTTATACAACCACCTCTGCTCATATGGTCAAATTCTTATTGCAACAATGGGAGGTATAACACCTCAGGCTCAAGAAAACTTGTTTGGAGAGGCTAATGCACAATTTTGATGAAGTTTATGCAGGTGTTCTACAATATGTGCCCTTTTTTTTAGGGTGGACTGTCCCACCTTCTCCGGAATATCAGTGAAATACACACTTCACTCTCTTAATTCTAAGCAGATGCAGCAAGAAGTCTCTTACCCCGAAACAGTGAGCTTCACTCTGACCTTGTAGGAAACCAGAATCCCCATCACTGTCTTGTCTATTCCATCCTTAACACTATCAGAGAAAACAAAGTGGTGTTTTAGGTGGTACAGCAACAACTTATGGCAGGAAAAAAGCAACTAAATGAACACCCCATTGTCCTAAAACAGCCTCAAGGACAGCTAATACCTCTTTCCATCCCTGTTACCATTTAGCCTGAATGACTACGACAGGGTAAGATGTGCAGTGCAGATGCACCCATCAAGACAGATACAACCATCTGATAGGTCAGATCTTGTTCTCTTCTTTACACCCTCCAACAGTTGAGACCCTTTAAAGCTCTGCTCACATAGTGCTAGAAGCCAAGTTGGTATCCTCATCCTTTAGCTTGCCATCCAGGGCTATTTCCCGGGTCTGCCGGTTGTTTGCCAGCAAGGGCAAAACTGTCAGTGTTGTTGTCAGGCTGCTGTTTGGCTGCACCTTTTCCCTGGAAACAAGAAGCAGGTGAGAGTGGGAAAGCAATACACTCTGATTTGCCTCACAGACCCAACTAGGATAACCTCAGAACGGATCTCAAAGCCATCCACAAGGAGTACGATTTATCTGTCCAGACTTAAAAGTCTACAACGTGGACATGTGTGCCTGGACCAGTCAGAAAAATGTCCTTTGTAATCAGCAGAGGGAAACAAGCATTTGCAGAAAATGATCTGTTTCACATTAAGGCAGGTATCCAAAAGTTGGTCCAACCATGCCACAGACCTCTGTACCTGGATGAAATGAATCCCAGTTCAGAAGATCAGTACTCAAAGGATGACCTGCTCCTAAACAGCAGAGCAAAACCCAGAAAAGCATCAAGTGTCTGGGTGGGATCCAGTCCTCCTCACAAAGCAGAGCCCACTGGCAAATGCACTGCATGGCGTAAGAGCAGGAGGTTCTCTGCACCACCACACTATGGAGCCAAGGGTTTGGAGAGGGTTCTGATCTCATCAGAGAAAGTGTTATGAAAAAGATTGACCCCAAACTAGAGCATCCAGCGCTCCCAGGCACACAGGAGCAGCTTTTAGAAAAGCAGTGCAGATCCTTTCAAAGATTTCAAGCAGTGGGGAGCAATGCACCCTTGTTAAGTGTTTCTTGTAAGTAATTACACTTCAAACAAAGCAGCTTTTCTGTAGCCTCCCCTGTTCTCTGAAAAAAGGAGCAAGGTACCTACTGGTACAAAAAGGGGAGACCAGCTGCACTGAGAGCATGGCTGGCATCAAGGCCAGGAGTGCTGTAACAGCAAGCAACTGCCATGCTGCATCCAGGAATACCTCCCTTAACAGAGGAGAGTCATTAAGAGGCGTGAAGGTGCGTAGCAAGGATGGATAAGCAGAGTGTTCACTCACGGTGCTTCCTCAGCAGCTACCACTTTCGTGTAGAAGTCACTGGAGTACAGAACCACGTTGGCAACCTGCTCCACTGAAGTGAGAAAGGGAAAGAGGGACTATCAGTTGTGCACAGGCATCAGAAACAACACAGCTGCTCCACAGTCTCAGGAGTGGAAAATGTGAGGATGACAGCAGGAAAACCCAAATATTTAGAGCCTGAAGGGAGCACCAGGTCAGGCAGCCTGATCACAGACTTTGCCACCTTGTGTTGTTAGTCTCTGTCTTCCCTGAAACACAAATCCAGCTTTGATTTGGAGGTGACAGAAAGCGTCCATAGCCCATGGTATCCCTGGGGAGCCTGCTCTTCTATTACAAAGATCTCCTTCTCTAAACATGCTTGCTTTCACCTCTAATGCACAAGAGGTGCTAGTTACATCATCATCAAGCAGACTGGATACCAAACTGCAGCCAAGCTCCTCTGACAGCATTCTCCAAACAAACACCAGAAAGCGTATGGTAATTCTGATTCAATTTCAACAGTGATATACTGTTGAAATAAGGTCTTTTTAAGCTAGACTGAAGAATGTCAGGTTAAAAAATATTGGGAGTAACTAGATACTGCATGCAAGATATGCACCAAATTGGCTTTCTCTGCAGTGGAGTTTTATGAAACCTTCAGCAACTTTGTTCTTTCCCTGCTCTCTCTGCTTTCTCATCCTTTGTCTCAGTCTGCCTTCCACAGGCCCAAGCAGTACAGTGCTTGTGGGATGAAAGCATGCAGTGCTACAAATAAAACACAGGCAGTACTGAACCTCAGGAGGAATTACACCATCGCTGGCAGAGTGGCTGTTTCTCACCCTGCAGGGCATTTCTGACAGAGTGAAGCCCACCACCTGGGCACATTCCCTGGTAGCTGAGCATTATGCTGACAGAAACCCTTTGCACCCTGCCCAAGAGGCAGATTTCCCCCAGATCTGCCTTGCCTGCCACAATGCCAGCCCTTTCCTATGTAGACACGACATACTGGGGCTTGAAATTAAGCCAGGCAAGTAACCATGAGTCAGGAAAAAAGGCTTGAAGCAGCAAACAAACATCAACAGACAGGGAGGAGGGAGAAATTCCTGATGCACTCCATACTGCCTGCTTAGGCAGTGCACAAGCACTAAATTCTGGCTCTTTCAGCCCTCCCACCATGGTGTTCTTGTCCTACGAGAATCCAAGCAGTGGTAAAAAAAACATACCCTGGACTTTGATCTTCTTCACTGTTTTCTCTGTGCTGTTGGTGACCATGACAGTGACTGGAATGGGCTCACCATGGTAGTACACCTAGGGGAAAACCGATGCTCAAAAACCCAGTCAAAAGGCTTCTCCCAGGCCATAAACCATTCCAGTCCCAACAGAGGCCAGATAAAGCAAGGTGGCCCCTCCCCATGATCAATCCTGCCTCCGATGCCCTCTTGGCCTCAAATGACTCTGATAACAGTGTCCCACCCTCCTCTAGCAGAAGCTATTGCCAAAAACACCTTAGAAGTCATAGAATCATAGAATCACCAAGGTTGGAAAAGACCTAAAAGATCACCCAGTCCAACCGTTCACCTATTCCCAATAGCTCCTACTAAACCATGTCCCTCAACACAACATCCAGCCTTTAAGAGTGCAGGACAAGTCTGGATCAGCTGAGACAGTTTGGTAACACACAAAACAGCTGTTCGGGTAACAGGATGCTTATTGTTATTGAAGTACAATGATGTCCCAGGGGCAAACTCCTCACCTCTTTACTGAGGCAAGCTTTCAGATGCAATGGCTTGTTGGACATGAAGAACTGCCACGTGGTCTCTGCACAAGGTTGGGGTCCTGGTTCTTCTGGAGCAAACTGTACTTTACGGATCAACAGCCGTGCGGAGTTCCTGGGAAGCAGCAGAAGATACCAGGATGGTACCTTGTGTTTGGCTGAGGCAGGAGTTTTGTGCTCACACATGCTTAATTAAACTTAAGAAGCCCACTGACAAGTGGAACAAAGGTGAATGAGCAACCACGCTAATTTTAATTCCTCCCTTCTTTATAAGGGCACAGTTGAAGGCATACAGAAATACGTGCGCTGTTACCTCTTGTGAATTCTCTCTTCCAAATTCTCTGTTGAGAAAGCTTTCACCTCGAAGTCCACCCCACAGCTCTGCCAGAGAGAGAGGGCAGCTGTGAAACAAGCCACACCTGCAGACGTTCAAGCATCTTTCTGTATCCTAGAAACTGGCAGATTCCTGCCAACTGCAAATCCTTCTGGCCTATGACCACCGTAACAGAGATTCCCACCACCCAGTGTCTCAGCATCCACCTGTTCCATGCTGCAGGGCTTAGCTCCCAGCCTCTGACAGATGACACTCCTTCTAAAATGATACGAGAGCAGAGTTGTAGAGGTCACAGCACGCTGCAGGAGGCACCACCAGCAGGCCTGCAAAGTTCTCCAGTCCACCTTGGGTTTCTGAAACAGCTTCGTAATGCCAATACCTGACTCACAGTCAAGCTCCCCTCTTCCCAGTGTCTAAGGACTGGGAGAGATGAGGCCAAGCAGACCTTTGCTTTAACAGGTTTATATTGCTATGCCTGGCTTTAGACCTAGCCTAGCTGTTCAGAGAAGCATCCTGTGAAGTACAGGAGGACTACTTTAAACAATGCCAAACCTAGCAGAACATCTCACTTTGGTGATATATCCTCCAGAGTTTGTTTGTTTTTTTATATGCATATACAAAACAGACCTTCTCTGCATTTGTTTTAACTCAGAAGCAGGTCTAACAGCTGTTAGTTACACCCATCAGTGAGATTTCAGGCACTCAGCCTCCCCTCTCTCACGTGATTGATAGCTAACACAAGCTTGCTCGGATCACTTTGCATGTCCAACCCACAAATCATGCAGTACCCTTAAGGAAATGACAAGCACTGCAGATTTAGCACAGCCTTGCAGCTATTGGACTAGATTTTTTTTCTTATTTTGAGGAATTGAATTCCAGCTCCATGATGCATGCTGTAGCTGAGGTTCCTGCCAGGTTCCTGACGTTTGTGGCACAACACAGTAAACTCCATGATAAGCACCAGTGTACCAGTCTCACCTTATCAACATCACGAGGTGAAGGCTGCAAACAGACTGAACAAGGCAGGTAATCTGGGAACTGTAGGAACAAAAAGAAAAAGAACCCAGAGCAACATTATGCAGATTTCTGTGATATTTTAATTAACTTAATGATCACAAAGGGTACAAGGTAGCCCTGAAGACAACAGGTCACTTCCATACAGCAACCCTTTGAAGTTCCAACTCAGAGAGAAGCTGGATCTTATGCTCACCATACATGAACAAAGCCTTTTAGGAAGAAAGGGACTTTAGAATGCTAACAACAGAAAAATGCAACAGTGCAAACACAGACAAAAAGTAAGAAGAGACCCAGAAAAGAAGAGACCCATAGAGCTTCTGGGCTTATAATCAAACACTAGAGCACCGGAGACACACATCAGGAGCTGGGATATCTGGCTCCCACCCAGGATTACCAGCATGGCTCATAGTAGTGCAGATCACTGTTCACATGGGCTTGAAGGTTGAGCAAGGCATCTGTTCTGGAAGCACAGCTAAGGCTATCAAACCAGCCAGCCTCCAGGCAGTGACCATTTGCTCCTGGTCTGCACAGGGCCAGCAGCTTCTCCAACTGGAAAGGCTGCAGAGCATCCTGGAGATGGAGCACTAGCACTCCATCAGCGAATCCAGCAGCTGGGATCACTGGATTGTACCTGAGACGTCAGTAACACCCAGCAGGCACCCACCCACTGAGCAGAACCTGTAATGACTGACGAGAAGAAGGTCTTAAGAGATACTCACTGTAAAGAAAAAGGGGTAAGCATTTTTCCCCAGCTTCTTTAGCAGAGATTCCTGCAAGTGGGAGAGAGACTCTGGCTTGTTTTCAGGTGGGTACACCTGGACCCTAGAGAAGAACAGGTCTCTCCGGAAGGTGAGGCCGATCACATCAATGTCCTCCTGGCCATACCGGAAAGCACAGGTCAGAGTCACATACACTGGAAGGAAACACAGGCAGGTAAGGCATGCAACAGACTGACACAGCCAGGTGATGTAAAATCCTGCACCGGTCATGGAAACTCGTCTCAACACTTGTATAACCCAGTCGGTATTCATATTTTAAGTCTTTATGCACATTACTTTGAGTAAGAAGTCCTTTCATTGAGGAGTTACATTGGTAGCCCTGAAGCAATGTAAAAAATAATTCTATCTCAGTATCTCACTTGAAAAGAGGATGAGCAAACTAAAAGCTGCATTGCATAAAACCTCAAACCTTTTTTCCCCTTGATCACTGTAGGATCCACCAATACAACACCATCTGAAAGAAAGGAAAATTAAAAAGATTACCAGAGGATAATCAAGCTTAGGAGAGCAGAAAGGGCAGCTTGTACACTTGTGGACTTACCTACAGGTTCCACACTCCCTATATTGTCAATGAAGTCACGCTTTCCCAGGTAGATGGTCAGCTGTAGGGAAAAGATGACCACAGTTGTATTACAAAGTGTTGTGTGCTTGCGGGTGGGAGAATACAGTCTGGAGCTGCAAATTCCATAGAGAATGGAGCAATTCCATTTTCAGCATGTTTTTTTTTTTTTCTCCTCACCAAACAATTCACACAGGCTCTAAGAAGTCTCCACATCAGAAGAGAGGACCTGACGTGGAACAGCTCCAAGAAGTAAAACACAAATACTCACAGATGGGACAGAGCTACAGATTCAAATATTTCTGATGGTATCAGATTTGCTATCAAACAGTGAATCGGCTTTGTTGCAGTCATTTACCAGCACGGCTACAACCTGGACGAATGAGAGGGGAGTTGCCTTTTATGCAAGACTGCAACAAGCTCTCCCATATGAGCTTTGTTTACATTGTCTGCTCACACTTTGCACTAAATATGGATCGTGGTCCTTAAGAAACATGAAAGGGGACAGGAAAGAGGTTTGTATCAAGTCTTCATCTCAACTATGAGTGAAACTCATAGAATCATAAGGTTGGAAAGGACTTACAGGATCATCTAGTCCATCACACCTATCTATACCCATTATTATGGTACTTACGGCTTTGTCACGGGTGCTTTTCTTGAAGATAACTTGTTTTGGAGAGGAATCAGCATTCCTCCCTGTCTTCTGAGATTCGGGGCAGCTCATGACTGATGGGCAGGTAGGTAACTGTGGATGAATGAACCTTTTCTCCCTCAAAGGTTCCTGGGAGAAATGTCAGAGGTGAGGGGTGAAAAAGATAAAAGGGTGAGGTAAAAACATAGGTACAACAGTTGGGTAAAACATTCTACTCCTATGGTATAGTTTACCAATATGACTCTTCCAATGGATACTCAAGTTCAGTACAAAGGTGGGCTCCTTATAAAGAAAAAAAACCCAGAAACACACAACTATTTAAAAACAGCTCTTCAGAAACATTACAGAAAACAGAGGACTTGTTTTTCAGTCATTCAAAACATCATTTGGCCAGTAAAAAAAATCCAGAGGTGAAGGGATAGTTTGGCCTTTACAGAGAGATTTGTAGAGAGATTTTCTGTGGAGTACACGAGTAGAGATGAAGGTAATCTGATCAACACAGGTACTTCAGTTTTCAAAAGGTTCACCAAGATTTGTCACCAGAGGCTCTACATTGCCACGTGTCAAGAAGGCAGGTCAATCTCAGTCAATAACTAAATAAGGTATAAGAAATAAACAATACAATTTCTGGGAATTTTGGTTACTTTCAGGTTTGGGATTTATTTTTCACCATTGCAAGTATACACTAGAGCTCTTTCATCTGTCCTGGGACATCTGCCACTGAACGTAGGGTGAATGCAAAGAAGCCTAGATAAGGAGTGAAGAGGCTGCCCACAGGTAGAAAAACACCCTGGGATCATCAAAGAAAAAAGCTGTCTGTGCTAAGTTGGAGGAGTGCTTCACAAAGCAGAGTGGATAGGCGCTGAAACACCATGGCAGTAAGTGCAAAATATCACACATGAGGAAAACACAACCGCTGTCTGATACGCACAGTTACAGTTGCTACCACGTAGGAAGAAGGTCTTGATGTAAGCAGGGAATTTATGTTCTTGATTCATTTCCTTGTAACAGAGCATGTGATTGATGCTATTTCAGAAACCCTGATGCATCCACATCTTGGAGCCAGGATGCTTTTAGTTTAAGATCCAGAATAGTGATACTCAGCACAAGGTGCAATGGGCACAATTTGGAACACAGGAAGTTCCATAAGAATGTGAGAAAACTTCTTTACAGAAGAAGCTCTGGCACAGGCTGCCCAGAGAGATGGTGGAGATGCTCAAAACCCACCTGGATGCTTTCCTGTGCCAACTGTTTCAGCATGGAGTTGGGCAAGATGGTCTCCAGTCCAACCCCTGTGATTCTGTGAGTAATGAGTCAGACCCAACCCAAAATGAGATCTCAACTCTACCACTGTATTTTTCTAAATCAGAACTGAACCGTTACTTTCAGAGCATCAGTGAATTTGAAACATGAAGGACCTAAAGAATATAATGGTCCAACTACCTGGCCCAGAAAGACGTTAAATGTAGCCATAGGTGGGGAATAGCCTGGATCCAAAACACAGACAGATGAAGTAAGATTCTTTCAGAGAAGCAAAATATAAAGGCGTGGGGGAAGGGGCTACAAGGACCAAAAGGGCACAAGAGATGTCCAAAAAGAGATGTCCAGAAAGCGAGTGGTACAGAATGGAGAGATTATTTTTCACTCTGTCATAAGTAAAAAAAAGTGGCAGCATTGAATTAAGTGAATAAACAGCAAGTTCAAAATAAAATGTAGCATTTACTCATAAAAGGTACAGTAGAGAAGACTGCACATCACCATTTTAATAGATTTATGGGATTAGACACGTCCCCAGGGAAAAGGGCTTTGGCAGCTGTTGGGCAGATGATCCAGGTGCTGAGGAGCAGCAGCAGGAAAGCACGATGCTACGCATTCATACACGTCTCCTTTCTGGATGCTCAGTCAGAGTATATTTAGTCTGATTGTACGTTGCTGCTTCCAGCTTGTCTCCATTTTGTCTTTCTACTTGCTTTCCCATTTTAAAACCGTTTCGGGAGAAGAAAGTTCCTACAGCCTATTTGCACACACTAGACAGTAGAAAGAGGAAATCCTTTCCTTAGGAAACTTGAGAAAATTGTAAGGCAGAGGTTAAAGACAGACACACGGTTAAGAATTTCTATTTCATGAAATACAAGTAGGTTTTCCAAGACCAGAAGAGTAGCTGTGGTTGAGCAGTCACCTTATTCCCACTGCAGACCATAAGGAGAAACCGGCAAATAACGTTAAATACCTTGCTGTGTTCCGAAGGGCACGGGAGCCACCACAGGGCACAAGCATGAACTCCTAAGAAGCAGAAAGATGAATTTTCCGTGCAGTCACGTCCTGTGTGTCTTCCCATCAACCTGAGAATCACTGACCTCTTAGCAAGGAAGGAAGACAATTTGTAGAGGATTTTAAAGCGCGTCCCTGGTTGCGTCCATCCAGGATTTCAAGAATTAATCCCCCTCCAAGAGCAAATATTGCACCTGGGCTAAGATTCAACCGGAAAGCGGTTAAGTCAGCAAGAAAAGCATTACCTAAGGAAGACCAGGTCCTCAATGAACAGGTCTACAATGTCATCCTCACATGCTTTACAAAGGCAACAGACTTACACAGAACAGGATGGTTACTAAAGGAGCTTTATTCTAAAGCTCTTCTTCTCTCTTCTCCTTCCTAGGGTTTCAAGCATCCAGCCTGATAAGAAGCTAAACATAGAAGAGCTGTTTATGAAAAAGAGAGTTTACAAAGCAAGTCTCTACAGACAGATGCCATTATAAAGGACTGCCAGACATTCTGAGCAATGTATTAATCACAGTCACTGAGCTTTTTATGAGTTGTTTCTCCACCAATACCTCGCTGGCTTGCTCTTCAGAAGCAACACGTTGTTAGCTAGCACACCTCCCACCCTCAATGCACTTACAAAAAGAGTGAAGCACAACATTGAAGGAAACACTTCAACAGAGATTTAATCCATTTAGCTTTACTGTTTGTGACTGTCCCAAGAATAGCATTCTTCTCCCCACAACGTTGTAAATAACATCAAGACCAACAGTGTGTAACTTTTGCTTTGCAATCTGCGGAAGCAGCTGTAGCTTTCCTCTGGGCTGCATCTGTTAATTTAATTAGAAAGACCTCACCAGACCCTCTCCACTTACCAGCCCAAACTGCCTCCTCTGCAGGCAATCTCGTGCTCACAGGTCGGGTTTGCTTTTTGCACAGTCACTGGTGAATGAATACAGTTGCCCAGGCACACAGATAAATGAACGCAGAGCCAACGTTCCTCAGCTCTTTCCTAATTTCCAAAATTCCTGCAACACTTTATTAAATAGGATTTATCTGGGGAGTTTAATCGCTGTTCTGGAAAACTCAAACTCACCTGCCCTACAATGTGGAGAATTCACGTGTGCTCGAGGTGCTGTTTGGTGAAGGAAGGAAGAGGCTTCACAAATGAATCCACCTGTATTCAGTCTCACAGTGCAAAAAGAAAAGTGAGCTTTGTGAGGTGCTGCTGCTGCTGCTGGAGGATTACGAGCCCTCCAGGAGAGGAATGAGCATTCTTGTTACCTCCTCTGCTTCTCTGAAGGCCTGGCAGATGTGGGCACGCATCTCCTGAACAGCTTGGAGGCAGTTTCTCCACAGTTCACACTTTCAGTATGTGGAGAAATGGCCCCTTGTTACTCCCAGCCACAGGAAGGGCAGCTCCACCATCAGCACAGAAACAGCACGACAGCACCCTCGCACAGCAGCTACTTCTCATTTCTCTTCTTCCATCTACAGGTTGAACCATGAGTGGGCAACAGAATTAATTAAAAAAAAAAAAAACAACCTCAGGTAAAATAAAAAAGCTAAAATTGGCCATTGGAATTTCAGAGAAACCATGGTCCTAAGGAATTTCAATTTAAAATGATTAAGGTTTTAGCTAGCTAGCCATTATCACTGCTTCAGCGTTAATTTTTATTAACCTACTTTGTAACAGCACAAACAGGCAAAACAAAGCCCTTTGAGCAAGAATCTATGTGCATGATGTGGAAAATAGAAGTCTGATAGCCTAAGTTATAGAAGTCCTAAACCCATTCTGATCCCCCCCATCAGAGCCTGCGGAGTTATTATGTTAGCCTAATCTCCCAATAATCTTTCATTACGCTGACTTGCCATTCAGCAGTCTGTTTTTCTGCAGCAACCCAAGGTCACCTGGGATCTTGGTAGGGGCCTTTTGAGAAGCACCTGCAGCCACAGCAGCAGGCAAAAGGAGAAAACTCAGTCTCCAAAAAATGCCTCAAAATGCCAGTGTGGGTTTTCTCCTTTTTGCTGTGGTTCCCACGTCCAAGAGCTGGGCACAAAGCTTCTTGTCTCAGCAAAAAGAGGAGAGCAGTCAGTTAAGGTTCATGGTTGCATATTTAAATCTGTTCATTAACAAAAACAGCCGAAGGCTTTGTTTCATTACTCTGAAGTAGCAACCAGAGCTTTATTCAATAAGGGTTTTGTGTTTTTGGAAACGGGCATTTCCTATCACTGCCTTAAAAATCCAATAAGGTGCCACAGGATATAAAGCCTTCTGTTCTCAGCAGGGTCTGAAACACAGATGATGATTTCCTTAGTTCAGTAACGTATCGAAAACCTCCAACAACACACCCATCTGTCAAGGACAAGGGCACTTGTTTAACATGGTGAGACCTCCTTCATTCTCGGGCAGTGCTCCTGAGACAGGGCAAAGCAGGGCTGCATCTGCAGGTTGCCCAGCTTACTGCTAAGAGCAGCAGTTATCCTCCTTCCCCCTCTACACCAAATCCCACAGTGCAGCTGAACCCAAACCTACAATTCACCAAGAAAAACAAAACAAAGACGTTTCCAGTTCCCACTCTTGGCTCATTCAGAACAAAAATCTCACACACGAACACAGACATCAGTGAATCAGAGCAGCGTGGGGTTTTAAAAGCAGAACATGGGTTTATTTACAATCAAGTTCTTATGGGCAGCTGAATAAATAAAAAGTTTGCCCAGTATACTCTAGTTCCCTCTACAGAAGGTGCCTGAACAAAAGGCTGGGTTAGAGAGATGCCTCAGAGAGCAGCTGCCCCCCAGCCCAGCCCCTCCAAACAACACGCTTCCTTAGTAAAACACGATCAGGAAAGATGAAAATAAAGTGCAAATAAAAAGGCAATACAACGCTGGTGGCTTGTCTAGAGGCCCAGACCACGTGGAAAGGTTTGGCTGGATGCAATTGTACCACGTAGCTCACAGCCAGCCACACTGTGGTTTTTGGATGCGTAAACGGGGACAGGAAGATTCTGCTCCACAGCACAGAGCACACACAGGAGTATTGCACGTCTGCTGAAGAAGGGCCAGTGGCCTGGAACGGCCAGCACCAACAGAACGCATTTGGGATTGAACCCCACTGACCCTGTGTTCTACTGACAGCCTCCAGCAGAGGACGGATGAACCGAAAAGGGGACCAAGCATCTGTGTTCAGGAACTGAAGTCACAGAATGACTGCATTCCGCATCGCAGAAGCACAGAAGCTGAACTTCTCTCTCCTCAAACCCAGTAACCAAATTGCCTGTGGAGTAAAAAGATTAAAAATCTCTAATTTTGTGATACCCCGACCGTTGAAGGGCATTTTAACAAAAGGGTGCGGAAGTCCCAAAGAATGGACAATGTCCATTAAAAACTGACACGAGGAGTTTGCACGACAGCACTGGAGAACCTGTCAGGATCAGAGCAGCTCTGCATCGAGTTGGGAACTCAGCAGCAGAGCTGCCAGAACCATTGGAAATTCTCTACAAAAGCTTTTCCAGCACTTCAGGCTGCCCAGGACCCGTCCACATTCCGGGATCTTCTCACTCCACACCTAAACCAGGCCACAAGAACAGAACACAGGAGACAGGGCACGCATTAAGTCAGCATACACTGTAACTTCTTTCCAACATTTCCAACTCAGAAGTGCTGTAGATACATTTGTGTGATGGGGTATTTGGCACAGCTGCCTGGTGAGGAATCCCACGTATCTTCAGCTCCATTGGTGCATAGATACTGCATGTAAAGGCATGACTAAGTAGCATTCTCCATCCAGAACAGCTAATCCCTTGCTGAGTCCGAGTGCCACAGCGTGGTTACGGCCATAAGAAGTCTCTGACTCGGGTTCCTTCTCCATTGCTTTGGAACTCTCCTCCAGAAAGCGAAGCCCACGCACTTGTTAATATTCCCACTCAGGATGGATCTGGGCCGGGGTCTCCATTCTGTTCAGCCACGGACCGGCACCACCACACACAGAGGCACGGGAGCTCTGCCTCTCACCCTCCATCCAGTCAAAATTCAGACCACAGGACAGCCTTGTTTCCTTTGTCCACACTGACCACATGGGCACCCGCTGGGGACCACGCGACTGCATTGATAGAAGAACTGAAACAGAAGCCAGGGGTAAATTTAAAGGAAAAAAAAAAACTGAATTCCACTTCTCCACAACAGCACTTCATAAGAATGTGAAATAACACAGTATCCTGACTACGACAGAAGAGCACTTTCATTCTCACCTCCTAGGAGAGTCCTGCTTTTAATAAGCTTAGGAAGGTTATTGTTTCTTCAGAATACATGAAATATGTTTTACAAGAATCATACACCAGTAGTCTTTGGCCAATCTAGAAAACAATGCCACGCATCCACAAAGAACCTGCATATAAAAATTCTCACACACCAACCCAGCTCTATGACCACAAGTCTTTCTCATCCATATTCACAAGCCAGATCCTGCTTCAGATGGAACGGGCAGCTTTCCCTCACCTGTGATGCTTGGCAAGAGTTCTCTCCAACTTCCCAGTGAGTACATTCCAAACATAGAGGGCACCATCAGCTGAGCCAGCAGCCACATAGTTACCATCAGGACTACGAGATCAGAGAAGGAGTTGAAGGCACAGAACAAGTTTTCTTCACACCAGCAATTTATCAGCTCAACCATCATTCCAAATTCAGCTTCCTCAGCAAGCAACTTGATATCACATCATTTAAAAAAAAATCTCTGCTACCATTATTTAGCACTAACAAGCAAATGAATTCATAAATCAGGAAGCTTCCAAGACAGTTCATCAACATCTACAGGTGCACTGTCTTGACCAAGAGGTAACTGTGGACAAATCACAAACTCTGCCCCAAGTTTTTCCAGCTGTAAATGAAGCTGGTGCAGCCAAGCATCATGAATCACTCACTTCTGGGGATAGGATTCAATCAGACAATATCTTCCTTGTATCCAATCTCACCTGAACACAACTCTTGTCCAGTCAGAGCCACATTTGAATCCCTGGGCACTGAAAAGATAGAATCAGATAATTGAAACTTCATTTATAAAGAAGATTGATCTCCAGATTCTTAATGAACAGCACAGTGAAGGTTCTGGATGGCTCAGAATAAGCTCCAGTACCCCTTCATCACAATTCCTATTTTTCATACACCAATACTCCACACATCTGAAGCAGCTCCTTCCCTTAGGCCAAGCACTTTGAAAGCAATCCACCTCCTTTAGAGAAGCAAACAAAAAGATCTGCCATCACAGATTTTTGCTGTTAGACTGCAGAGAAACTTGCTATTCAAGTGAAAAAAAGTAGGTGACTTCTTTCTCCGTGGAGACGCTGAAAAAAGGCTAACACTGAGAGCTACCAGCAAGCCTGACTTCTGAAATTCATAGTGTTCTTGTGGGCACACTCACCTGAACGTCTGCTTGACAGCACCAACCCGCAGGTCAATGATCTTCAGCAGATCATCACGGGAACAGGTCAAAAGCTCTGTTCGCTCCGAGTTCAAGTCCAGAGCTGTGATCCTCCCAAGCAGCTCCAGTTCTTTTACTATGCTTTCAGTCCTAGGAAAAGATGGGGAGACAGTAGGGGAAAAAAGAAAAAAAAAAAGACTAAGTAAAGCAGGGTGTGGAAGCCAAACCACTGCATCCAAACTTGTACTTGTCCCAGTGTGAAAGAGGAGGAGACAAAGGATTCTGGGCTTATTCTCACATTTTGAGTCTTTCCCCAGCAAGATTCCACTTGGTGGAAAACGCAACCAGCTGACCAACAGTCAGACACTCCCTTACTCCCAACCCTATCCTCTGGAAAACTAAATAATGTCTAGAAAGCAAACTAATGACCAGTGCAAAATATTTACAGTGAAACAGGCTGCCTTCTCAGGAAAAAAAAAAAAAAAAGCAATCCAAAACCATATATAAAAACCCAAGCTCTCCCCTCCTCAACCAACAGCAGTAAAAGCAGTAATAAAAGGCACTTTCACTTTCATCAGCTCTCTGAGACTTGGAACAGTCTCTCCAGCTTCTCCACTAAGGAAGAGAAGCAGCCCAGAGTTCAGAATATACTTGGACAACAATTCTATAATCATCCCTACTGTGTGTAAGCCCTCCCACAAGTTTTACCTGATATCCCAGAAACGGATTTTCTTATCAAAATGTCCACTCATTACACACTGCTCAGTGCATACGATGTCATTGCAGCTAGATCCTGCAAACACTGTTTTTATACCTAAAAAAAGGATAAGTCAGTGGTGAGGCACTGAATTCCATACAAGCTGATGGAAAGGGAATCAGAAAATAATCACTATGCCATGCACACACCCTGAACATAGCAGCTGCACAGTGCTGGGCCCATGGAGTGCCACAGGGCAAACTGTCTTAGTGTAATCCCGAATTAAGTCTTTAACCTCCCTGCCCTTCTCAATCTCCTTTGCTAGATCTAATATCTCTTTAAATGTTCCTAGGACAGCTGCTTTACTTCCTATCTAGCCAGCTATAATTTGCCACTGCTAAACATGAAACTGCCAACACGACCTATGTTCTTGGCTCAGGTATCAAAGCAATCCTGATTTTTCTCTCAGTGCAAGAAGGCTTAAGAGCCATCAGTTGAAGAGCAGACCAATAAAAACGTCTATCCCAAAGAGGAACCAGAACCTGAGCATCTCCTTCATTCACGATGCTGAAATCTGGCACATTTCCAAGACAATTCCATCCACCTCCAGGTTAAAAACACTCTGAGCTGGCTCCACGCTTTTAGTGGAAGACAAAAATATCCACAGCGTGGACTGATAAACAAAGAAAGCTCATAGAACACAGCTGCTGTGAATGTAATAGCATTAACAAGTGCTTTCTGCATACACGATTTCTTATTTCAGGTAACAAACAGAAGGAATCTGATTACTTGAACAACAACAGAAGATAGCACCGCCGCCACTTTTTGAAACTAGCAAGAAGATCTGCCTTATGTAAGGCTCCCCTTTACACCCAGTAGGAGCACAGCACACG
This sequence comes from Centrocercus urophasianus, assembly GCF_019232065.1. NCBI lineage: Eukaryota > Metazoa > Chordata > Aves > Galliformes > Phasianidae > Centrocercus > Centrocercus urophasianus. The sequence goes on along the minus strand of NW_024884744.1, from coordinate 21,027,246 downwards.
GATGAAAGAAGTGAAGCTTGCTTACAGACTTTGCTGCGGAGGTCCCAGAGCTTGAGGGTCCGGTCGTGGCTTCCTGACACAATGCGCGCGTTGTCCAGCAGGAACTTGGCAGACAGAACCTTACCGCTGTGACCCGTCAAAGTGTGCTGAGGAGAAGAGACTCGCGTTGGCAAAGCGCACAGCTCCACCTGATTCCTTTCCTTATAGCTTGCTGCTTCTATTCAACAACTTCACAACGAATCTTTAAAGATAACTTGCACCTTTACTGCCTTGCTCGAATTTCCTTTTCTTTGTTTCCACCCCCATCTGCGACGTTTAAACGGTGATCAACACCGCGTTGGAGTTTTCAGTACCACTGAGCTCAGCCTGAAGCCCTGACACATGGGTCACCTTTGGCTGCAGGGTCTCCAGCTACCAGGGAACCTGTGAGCTCTCCTACTGCAGCGTGCCCACACTTGAGGGGTAGATGGCAACTGCACCACAGCCTCGCAGGAGAAACCAGGAGAGGGAAAGCATGCTGAAAATGGTTTCCATAACAAGCTTCTCTCAAGGATACAGCAGGATATGCCTCACCTCAACTGCTGTTATACCCTCAAGTCTGAAAGCTGAGACAACCAAAGGTTTCAGAAACACTCCCTACTGCAGATTCCATAACTGCTTTTGTTTTCATCCAGCACAGAGGAAGGCTCAGGGGGGCTGAGGAATATGAACTGCATTCACTTCCAATTGCTGACTATGAGGTCCCTTCCAACCCCTACAATTCTGTGATTCTGTGTGATTTACGTGCCATATCACAAAACAAACAGTGAGTGACTGAAGCAAGAACTGGGGAGGGGAGAAAAAAGCCACAAGAGAAATGCCTGGTATACCTATTTTTTGGTTGTTGTTTTAAAAGCTCAGAGAGTATACCACAATTCCCTGCATTAGACCTGATTTCTGCACACTGACAACCACCCAGTGAATGACAATGTTATACTTGATGTGTGAAATGCCAGAAGATTCAAAACCTAAATAGCATCTTCCTAAAAAAAATTGATGAGAAGTGTCAACAGGAACAATAATAAACAAAACTTTACGGAGAGCTGATAAGAGACTATTTTTTCCCCACAGGTAAATCCTTCCTTAAACCTGAGATAAACTGTTGGATAAGAACCTGAGTACAGAGGAAGAAGGGAGGGATCTTTTGAAAGGTAGAGAATAACTTCACAAATCCTTCAGTTTGCTGCCTTTAGCTGCAAGGTCTAAGATTCCTTTTCAAGAATGTTACCTCTGACTTAAACAAACCCAGGAAAAACCACAAACCAACCCTCTGCTGCAAGCCCTTCTTCAGCTGTCCTCTCTTTAGATGGAGGCTGAAGCATTAAATTGATTCTTCAAGAACCATAAGAAACATTGAAGTTTCCACAGAGAGGGATGCAAAGTTGTGTATTACAAACATGTGGCAACTGGAGTTTCCTGTGAGGCTGCGCAGAGACCAATATTAGATTTTAGGTTTCGCTGCAGAGCCTCTTTAATCTAAGAGAAATAAACATCTGTATAATAAAAGGAATTGCTGAGTGTCTGTAAGTGCACAACAGCAAAAATCACACTGCCTCTGTAAGACACAAAGGTGGAAATGCAGGACAAAGCTATCCCAAGCATCAGCAGACTCACCCGTAATCGATTGTCATCAACCGTCCAGATTCTGCTGGCAAAGTCATTTGAAGCTGCTAAGAGGTAAGAACCCTGTAAACACAAGTTTAGTTTGAAACTATTTCTGCTAGTCAGTATGGAAATTAAGCTCATATCATTTCCAATTAGTGATGGAGCTGTTTTAGTGCTATCACGCCAAGGGAAAACACAAGGATAAAATAACTAGAACCTGGTAGCATATAACAGCATGGAAAGCCAGTGTGACAGCCTTCAGAAAGGCCACGGCCTTTTCTTCTCAGCAAAAGGTGACAGCAATTGGTGCAACCATGACTAGAGATAAGAGGAATAACAGTGACCAGACAGCAAAGTACCTCCTTTCTTCCCCTTCTGCCCACCATTACTGCAGCGAGGATGTGAACTCGTTTGCCCCCACCTTTTCCTTTCACCTACACTTTGCACATGAAGAAAGCCCTGCATCATCTACCTTAAGCATTCCTCAAAGTGGAATTGGCCCAATTCTTGAAGTTTTCGTTATACTTGTAATGCTTCAAGATTCCAAGAGCTAAATGTGCTCAAGGACAGGTAGATGGGTTTGTTCATGACTGTAGGCTTAGTGCTTTTCCAAGTCACCCACAACAGGAGAGATCTATCCTTAAAGACCTGCTCAAAGACTCCCCTGAAGCTAAAGAAGAATCCTTAAGGCCCACTGGCATCTCACCCCAGGCAGATGTCACCTCAAGCGTGTTCATCTTGACACACATAACCTCACAACTAGTTTATCCTGCAGATTAACAACCCCTGCAAATCTCATCAGCTGGTTGACGTCCAAAAGGACGACGGCTTTGGGTGTGTGTCAGGAAAGTTCAGCATGCAGAACCAGCGGGTGGAAAAAATTACTTCAGCTTCGGTCTTACTCTGCAGCAAAACAGTGGGTTATGGAGGAGGTCTCAGCAGAAAAGTCAGATCACACGTCCAGATACAACAAGCCGAAACCTCAACTCCTTTGAGCAGCTCTGTGGGATGCTGATCACAGTCATGTCTCCAGTACTCCAGGTTAACATGAACTGAACACATCACATGCTGTCAGCAAGCACTCCCACAGTCACACTACACTGCTGTGCCATGACTGGGGAGGAACTGCTGGGAGAAGAGGCCATAGAAGAGCAAGTCTCGGGACAATCAGACCTTTTACTATTCATCACAGACCTCAACAAAGCACTCGTGAAAATAAAAGCTTGGCAGAAATAAAGCCCCAGTGTATTTTCTTCCTTTGTGCTGCTGTGTCAGCCTTAGTGGGAAGCTGAAGATTAATGTCTCATATTAGACAAAGCCTGATGCATTTTAGTCTTATTATAACAGCCCCATACTGGCCAATGTCTGAGCTGCTTATCATCTGAACTGCAAAGTCAAGATGAGAATTACACCGACTGCAGCTTCTGTACTATTTTTCAACTATTTGCAGTTACTCTCCTAAGCATTAACTCCTATCTTAGGTAACTTCTCAAAGCATCAGAATGGAAAGTGGCAGCAGAGCATAACATACATCAATTAGCTTATTTCCAATTACAAACAGTGGATATTGCACAGATACTCACAGCACTATCAAACTCTATGCTTGTAATCCCAGCATTACTACCAGAGAGGGAACCTTTGGGCTCACACCTATCTGCACAGAGAAAGACGAACAAAACTTAAGCCATGGATTAGAACAGAAGCTGACACAAAGTGAACTATAATATGAGTTTCTTTCATACCCCACGTTATCCCAAAGCAAAAACATTTACCTCCCAAGACTTCCCAGAGCTTAACCCTGCGGTCCATGCCTCCTGTTGCCAGTAACCGGGAGCCAGGGCTGAACTGCACCGCGTTCACCTCCCCGTCATGTGCATCCTGGGGGAGCAGAAGAAACAGAACAGCTACCCAAACTGCACAGATCTGAGAGCACTGACTAGAAAGCGACAGAGCTTCAAGGGTTACACCACAGCTGCAGCTTTTTCGGCAGTGTATAGGAGGCTGAATGCCTGCTGTGGCTGTCTGTGCACAAACAGAGCAAAAAATGCTGATCCCTATCTAAAAAACCCAAAGGCACATGAAGGAGAACACCAGCAAGGACTCACCAGGGACAGTACATTACCAAGAACTTGTCAAAGCTTACACAGACTGAACTTACAAAGCAGAGGCTTTTAAGTTATACCAGAATAAAATAAGGAAAGGACAGAAAACATTAAGAGGTGACACGCTGCAGAAGAAAATCAACCTTTTATTTCTCTGTCTAGAGCCAACAGAGGAACATAATCCAACCAGCTTATGCAACCACTAAACACACGAGTCAGGTTTGGCCTTGGAAAGCCTGCTTAAAAGCAGCATAACAAATAAAGTGCGTTCACTTACAGTATCAGTGATAATGCTGCTTCATACTGGCAGTTAAGTACTAAAGGCACAGCTGCAGCTTGGAACAGCCCTCCTCTCACTGAAAGCTTGGGTTTATGCCATAGTTCCTATCAGCAGGCCCAGCGACACCTCTGCTTTTGCACAGAGTAATACTTGAAGGTTGAGCTGCCTGCTTACCTGTGATTCTTAGCCTTTAGAAACCTATGAGGATTTTAGCATTAAGATATCTCTTTTTCCCGTCAATTTTACAGACTTGCACTACTTGCCCATTATTTCCCACACTAAGGAGTATCATGTCCTTAACTCATTTGCTGCCTTCTTTTCCTCTCCCCTGCAACCCACCCAAGAATTTTCACTAAGTGCTCCCTTGAAATCAATTTTCAGGAAGATGTTTTTCTGCTAGAACTTGCTGTTGGTCTGTCAGCTCATACTTAGAGGTCATCACACTTCAAGTCTGGTCTTCTTGGAAGTGCTGAAGAAACACTCTAAATGAAGCTAGCCAAAATCTTTGCCCAGCAGCTACATCCCACTGTGCTGGCTAACACAAGAACCTTCTGCTCCCATCCAAGCTTTTTCTATTCAGCTCTACAAAAAGAGGCACGGATCGCTGTTTGGAGTAACAACCTCCCAGCATCTGCCAAACTTCTGGCACGGAGTCCTTGCATTTGTTTTAGGAATGCTCTGCACTGCTCCACTGAATCTAGACATGCGTGAGGCTCCAAACACAGGAGCTGAAATACAACACAGATCATCTCCAGAAGGCCCATAAAAGCTCCCACGCAAGAAGCAGGGAGTTCTTTCTTCCAGTACTGCACTGCTAACTAAGCAGCACCTCTCAGCCACTGTGACAGGCTTGCTACTGCAACTGTTCCTACTGCAGCAAGGTGGGAACTGGAATAGGAGAGCATTCCCTGTGTTTATGCAATTAAGGGTCAGCATAACTTACTCTGGTTTGTCCCCTGTGTGGGACTGACTGGCTATGCCACTCTAGGAAGTTCAGATGACATCAGAGGCAATTCATAGAAAGGTGAAACAGGTGGCTCTTAAGCATCTCAGTCATACGTAGCTTTGCAACGTCCTACATATTTAAGTGTTAATCATAAGTAATTTTGTCAATCAACTGGACTTGCTGTATACAGCCAGAGGTGGAGGGAGGCTTTTACCACATAGTGTAGCCACAAACACCTCCTGATAAGTGCCCTATTCAAGCCAGCTGCAGGCTGTCACTTAGGCTGTGATCTCATTCTCAGCTTCGGAAGCATAACTACTCCTCCTCCACCCCATGGCCTCCATTAGAGACAGTAACAGGGCATGCCAGGAACACACAAGCCTCCACACCATAGTAACTCTCTTCTTGTGGATGAAAACAATCATTTTGTATCCATGGAGAAAGCACTTGATGGACTGAGAAAGTTCAAGAGAAGCATCCAAACAAACAATTGCTCTGTGAAACAATTTACCACAGTATCTTTCATCTCAGAAGTTTAAGTTCAGCCTTGTGAGGCCACAGCAACACATAAAGGAGGTCTCAGCTTGAAAACTTTAGATCACGCACAGCCAATGAAGGCACACCACTGCCATGAGCTCCTCCCAACCAGCTCTGTTGGATGACGTTCGGCACCAAAACCCCCTTCACTGTGGGGAGCTGGCACTGAATTAATCCCAAACTGTCAGCAATCTCTTTCTCAGTCATAGCTCTACTATGGCATGACAGAACAAAGACTGCTGGGAGCCAAAAAGGTAATGGTGTGCAATTTCCCAGTGCCATCAGACCTTTTACTAAGTGTCATCATCGACCTCAGCAAAACAGACATCAAACACATGCAGAACAGAACCACACCTGGGAGCACGCTGGCTTTAAAAAGCACTTGGGCTAAATTAAATAGGATGAACCACGCTGCCAAGAATTTCTTCTTGTTTGGCAAAGTTAATGGCAGTGGTTTCAAGAGACCAGGATCCAAGATGCAGACAAGATTGGCTTCCTCCAAAGATACTACAAAGGATGGTAAAAATGGTAATTCCTTCCATACTTACAAAGACACAGATGGCAGTAGTGGGCACTCTCACTTCTTTACTGGCACCTGGATGTGGCTCTGCATTGTCCTGGGGAGCAGGGAACGAGGACAAAGAACGCCTCCTGATATGAAACACAGTAAAAAGATTTTACAAACAGGAAGGAATGCTTCCTCCTGAGTCCACCCAGATTTGTACATGTCACTTAACTACACTGAATAGTGATTAAACAACAGGGTTTTTATTTTCTTTTATCCTGTCTTTCAAAAATGACATTTATTGCACAGTACTACATCCCTTATGGCTTTTAATATCTCACAGAATGCCAGATATTTTACCAGATGTGATTACTGACCTCATTTTGAAGCAGTCATCTTTTTCTATTAGGAAATAAACATGGCAGTGATTGCAGCTGAGTTTAGCAGGAAAGACTGCAACTCCATCATTCTGTCTAGGGAGAATGAGCACCACTGCAGCTCTACATTCCAGGCAGCAAAACGCTCCATTCCAAAGCTCAAACAGCACCATTTAAGCAAAGACCATCCACCTCATGTAGGGCTCAACTTACAAAGGCTGGCTCTACTCCTGATACCAAGCACAAAGCCTAGAGGCTTACTTTAAAACAGCTCTAGTAAAGGAACTAAGCACAGTGGAAAGTAAGAGTAACACCCATGTATTCTCCCCACAAAGAGGAGTTCATGGTATCTCTAACAGCAGATAATTCCTATCCAGTAATACTGACAACTGACATCTAATCAGGATAATGCAACTTGGTTCCATGTTAACTCGGTGGAATACATTCACATGCTGGACTAAGAGGGATAATGTTTTCACCTGGCAGCATCGGAAGACTGATGTCCCAAAAGGGGAGATTCAGACAGACTGGAGGGAAAGGTCAGAGGTCAGCACACGGCAAGATGGAAGAAACAGGAAGTTGAGGAGAACAAAAAAAAGAAAAAAAAAAGGCAGAAGCTAGAAGAAAGGCTGAAAATATTTGTTTGCATTCCTTGCATCACCAAGATTTTTTGTATACATTGAAACCAATACAAAAAACAAAGAGGAGCAAGTGTTCTAACCTACCCAAAGATATTAGTGATAGAATCCAGAAGGCCTCCAGCTGGCTGGGAGAGTCGCTTACTGAAGGAGGGGAGGACAGGTATAAATCTTGTGAAGAGCTTCTCCAAATAAAGATCAACATAAATACAGTTCATAGCAGCAAGTATCTGGAAAGACTCCCTCCCCACAGACCCAGTCCCAAGGCAGAAAAGCCCAAAGGCAGGCAGCAGTACAAAAGTCACCAGAACTACAAATCAGAGCATCACTTGTGGGTGGTGTTTCTTCATTTTCGCCTCAATGTCCACCCCATGAATTACAGGGTTCAGACATAACAATTTACCAAGTCTGTAGTTCCAATAACGTGCTCTCATCATTATCTCTTACTTTCCACTCACTGCTACTTTAGAGGGAAAAAAAATGCATTCAATCTAGGTGAAGAGATTTTCAGTATTTCAATAGAATTCCAAAGCCTAGATGCTTGTAAAACCATGTTGGTGTCTTCTATAAATACAGAGAACACAGCTGGCACTGCAGTACTTACCTTATAGTCTATTTTTGTTTTTAAATCTTATTTTTCATCATTATAGATATTTAATATCTATAATAAAAAATAGTTTTGCTTGGTTAAAACAACAAAGGAAAAACATAGCCAGAACACAGTGATAGAGAACACAGTATGCAATCAGTTCCCCACTGCTCTGGTGCAAGCACAGAACTGCATTCCAGACAAAGAAGAGTGAAAACCAGAAGCAATATCTCAACACTGTTCCTTTAGTTGTTCTAAATCTATTATACCCCTTGTTCTTCCCCAGGAACATGGAAAGAAAGATGTCTCAGGCTACAAACCTGGGTGTTCGGCTGACAGCTCGCACTGGAGATGTCTCCTCAGCTGTGTCAGAGGTTTCATCTGCAAGCACTTCAATATCATCATCCCTGCTGAAGTGAGAGAACAGAACACACCTCATTTTCAGCCAGCAGCGCCTTTAGGAGTGACCACCTCTGAAGTATTTGAACAGAAGGGTTGATACTGCTCAAGGATCCACCGGTGCCTGACCCCAACCCCACTCAGCCTCACTGAGCTGCAGTGTCACAAAGGCAGCTGCAAGTAACACAAACACCATCTGGCTGCCCCTACCAGAGACAATACTATCAACTGTAGGAAAACAATTATGTGCAATGTCTACACTTAAATTTTCTCTTTTGAACTGCCAGTTATACTCTTCTGTGACAGTTTTTTCCTCCATGTTGATGTTGATAGCACCCTTTCCAGATTCTCTTTACTACAACGTTACGTTTCAGCTTGCAGCCCAACACACACTATAACGACCCACGAGGGTTTGAACTTTGTCTCTTCATGAATTTAATGAATTTTTTATACTGTTTGAACTTCAAGTGCTGCTCCAGTAAGCAGGAGGGATGTTTTGGCCCATTCTGTTATCTACATGCTAATGTGTAACTGAATATAATGGTGAGGTTACAATATAAATGCCATAAAAATAATCCAGCTAAGATGTTCAGCACGTGCTGAGCAGTTATCATGGGCTCTGACAGTCCAGCAGTCCTCCTTCAAAGCACTGCTGATCTTGCAGGACAAGCTGTTTTTAAACACAGTATCAACCTGATGACACATGACTAATCAGGGTACTAAAACCCAGCATTTAACTACAAACCAGTGTCTGCCATCTGACAAGACTATTCAGCTGCAAAAGAGCCAAAGAGGATAGGCTTTGTTTTGACTCCTCAGCAGCTCAAAACAAAGGAAACGCTGAGACCACCATCACCACCACAACAGGAAGTAAAGAGGCTGTTGAGCCACAACTACCTGTGCAATAGGAAGGTCTCACTTTGGGAAGTGGAATTAGCTTTGCAGGGAAAGCAGCCACAGGCATGTGCATTTCCTCTCTCCATACAACACTATTTACTGGAGAATGTAATGCTTAAGTTGTGCGTGTGTTTACATCAAATAATGTGTGGCACTGGCCACTGCTCTGGGACACAGAGGTTAGTGATAATTCAGAGAGACCCAAAGCTCAACAAGCTGAGGGAATGGCTGCATTTAAACATTTCTGGAAAAGCTGCAAACCAAACTGTGTGTCTTAGCTGTATTGCTGATTACAATTTTAAACCTCCCTCCAATTACTGCAAGTTCTCTCATATTCCCTACATACACGCTCTTCCTACCTCAGATTTCTGCCTGGGCCCTCTTCCATTACTTCTATCATGTGCAAGGACTCGCAGCACAGAGCTCTAGGGTGACTCCAATATGCTGCAAAGGGAATCAAGAAACCTGCACAATGCTCTGGCACTGAGTTCTGCAGACTGTGTCAGTTGTAACCAATGGCAGTGCACTGAGTGTAGACTGGCTAGATTTGACTAACCTAAATGCTAATAACCTCATCAACCTGGCACAAAACACACATCACCATCTGCACACTTCAGTCAGCTGATGACAGACCATCCAGGAATAAGCAGTGAATGGCAGTGAATATCTACGTGCTGCTGGCTGATGCAAAGGACAAGAGACTCAAGCTGATCATTTTTGGCCTGCCAGGAGAAGTCAGTCCACATTTTTCTGGATTGTTTTCTGCAGTAGAAATTTACTCCCATAACTTCTTAAATTAAGTGCTTACGGTTCAACAGGCAGGGGTTCTTTGGCAGCTTCTGCCAGCTCCTTTTGCAGCCTGGCTTGTCGCCTCCTAAGAAAAGAAAAACATGATTAATGAAAAACAACAACAACACAAAGCCTTCTTTAATCTTATTTCAATGATCATGTGCAGGTTTGATGGATTTCGTCATACTAAAAACACCACACCACTGGCACTCTTACAGCACACCTTCAGCTCACCAGCTTCTTGTGGCCCACAGGAATGCAGATTTGCTCAGAGCAAACACTTGCAAGAACTTAAAAAGATGTTAAGAAAGATAATACAAAACCACCACATACTATGTGGTTTGTCTTAAAGGCCTCAGCCTTCAAATATTGTCAGCTGAAAAGTAAACAGAGGCAACTCAGAAGAAAAATTATTTGTTCTTACACACAGTTTAGTCTCACAGCATCTTCTCCTGACAGCAGGATGTAAAGAAACATTTAAATTGGTTGTATAAAAAAAGATAAAACTGTCTGTATTATCAGAATGCAAGTTGAACAAATCTTCAGATCTAGTACTAACAAAAGGAGTGTTATTTATGACTGTTAGGCCACGGTTCACTGTTCAAGAATGAAAAACACATGTTTTGTTCATTTAAAAGACTGAAGTGTCTTCACAAAGCATTCCCCTGTGTTGGCCAGAGGAAGGAATGCAAACTTTTAGACTCTCATTGCGTTGTGCAAGAATTCACAGACCTCAAAGTTGAAATTGAATTGGATGTTGTTTTATTCTACACACACAGTTACCTATGAACATACTGGGAAGCAGTTTATCAAACAGAGATCATCTCACCTCGAATCCTTTTCATTTTCTGCATTCAAGCGATTGGCTTCCTGTGCTTTCTCTGCCATCCAACGTGAGACCAGCTCCTGGTTATCTTCAGTTGTTTTCCTCAGTTTCTCCTCCAAGGCATTGAAGGTGATCTGGAGAGCATCATATTCATCTTTCAGCGTCTGATTAGCTCGCTCAAGATCCTGCAGCTTGCTGCGTAGTTCCTGGCACTCTGTTTCCAGTTCAGAGATTTTTTGCAAATACTCTGCAATCCTGGAAGGACAACAAAACATAAAACAATGAGAATCTTTTCTCAAGTATGTACCTATTTATTTATTTGTTGCAATACAGAAAGGAATTCTTAGCCCATGGGTAAGGCTCCTGGAGACTATCATAACAAATAACCCAACCAGAAGTCTCCATCTCAAAACAATTACACAGAAGAAACTGTTCCTACTCACTTTGCTTCATTCATCTGCATCTCTTTGTCCTTCTGCTGCATTTGGTTATTCAGATCAATTACAGACTGGGCCAACTACAGAGAGGAGAAAATCACATTACAGAAACGCAGGGTTGTCAGCTGGACAACATATGCAGAGCAGCTCTCAGTGAGAGCACAGACCAATCTACAAGCATGAGGAGCATCTTTCATGTCTTCTTTCTGCTTTCTATACCTATTTGTTTGTTGCTTCTACAAATAAAGCTACTGATGGAGTCTTTGCAGAACACAAAAAATAAGAGGGGCAGAGGCCAACACTAATGAATTCTGTTATCAACTCCCAGCTACCCAGCCAACAAACCCCACAGGGCGCAGTGCCTCAGCTGCCCCTGGGAGGAAGACTGAGCCCTGAGAAGCTGGGCAGGTTGCTTAGGATACTGGGCTGAGTGGGAAGCAGGAATCTGTGGTGCTTTGTGTAGTCAATGCATGTTTCCTGCAGAAAGCTGCCTACTCTTTGAAAAGCTCATGATTACAGACATGGGAGCTCCTTTACAGTTCCAATGAAGTGTGGTCAAAGGAGCCAAACTTTCTCCAGGTCACTCCCATCTCCCTGTAAAAGGCTGCAGGAACTCTCAGGTGCTAGCTCCCAAACTTACTCTTTCCTCTGCTGCAATTCTCAACACCCAAATCTGTTGGCAGAGCCCTTGTGTTTTCCTATCCAAAGAAAAAATACCCCCAAAAAATGAAGAAAAAAAAAATAATAAAACAGCCCAACTCATTCCTTGTGGAACTCCCAAGCCGCCTACTGCATTTACGTAGAAGAAACAGTGATTCCTTCCTTTGCAGTCTAACACCAAAGTACTTCCAACCTCTGCTTGCACTTGTTTTGTCCACTCTTACCTAGCAGTGCTCCTGCAAAGCAAAAGAGCCAAGTGGAACCACCTACTGCCACCTATTCTCTCACTTTTTACTCACTGAAAATCTTTCCAGCATAGAACTGGTGCTCATTTGCAGCTCTAAGCTAGATCAGTTCCTTCCTCCTCTAATAACTACAGTTAAAAACGTTTGTGAAATGCAAAATTAAGCTCTTCTTAAAAACAGCACTATGCTGATAATGAATCCTCTTATTTCTCGGCTCTCAGTTTGAACGACCAACCATCTCCAAATTTTTTTAATCATGAATATGAATTGCTTAGAAAGACTGCATGTGAAATGATGAAAAAAGACAAATGATCTCAGTAAAATTAACACCACGTTCATGCAGGGCTACGTTTGAAGCACACAGAACACAAGAGGATTTTCCAACCTCTCCACGTTTCTTATGTAGCTCAGTCAGCTCCTCTTGATGCTTTATCTTCAGCTGTGCCAGTTCCTGCAACTGAGCATCATTCCATGTGCCATCGTGTCCTGGACTGGAATAAGACAGGAAGAAGGTTATAACCTAGAACCCAGCTGCTTTCACGCCTTTGACCAGTCAGTTTCAGGACACCATCTCCCTCTGATATTCTATACCACATGAGAGATGCAGTCCATTCATTGCAAACTAAACCACAGCTAACTCCACCACAACTCACTCCTCACCAGCATTATAGAGTATCAAAAAAACTGATTTCCTGAGGGTTTCATTTACTTTTTCTAAAACAGACTTAAAACCCAAATGAAAGACAGCATTTAAGAGATGTAGATCCACAAGCCAGGGAACCTGGATCTCTTCCCAGTCCTTTGGGTTTTCCATCCCAGGTTTAACAAGTCCCTTCTTCACTGTCCCAGCTACATTCTAGCCTGTGGCACAAAAGAGGTTTCTTTTAACTTCTGTTTGCACTTGCATATCCATCTTCCCACCTCCAAAACAGCTACAACTGTAATGCATATAGGATAGGAACGCAGATAGGAACAGAAGTTAGCTTTTTAAAAGCATATATATGTTATATATACACACACAGATTCCATGCAACTCAATTTGAAATTACAGCTTTTCCAAACAATAATTTCAAGTTGACTGCTATAATACCAGACAAAAAGAACAAGAAAATTGCAAGCATCTGTTTCTGCAGTCATTCTGTGTTAAAACAATGCCAAGGGGAAGACCACGTATTCACAAGCTGGAAGGTCTCACAGTGGTAACAATGAGAACAAACTGTGTGTCTGGACAGCTGAGAGGCCAAGTCTCTGGTAATACCCACCAGGCCCTACAATGCTGGCCACTCTTGCACCTGCAGCCAGATCTAATACTCCTCCTTGCCTTTACAGCTGATTAAAAGCATTCTTCCCCACCTATTTAGTACTAGAAAATTTGCTCAGTTTGAACAAACTGCTACATACCAAGGACAGTGTTATAATTCAGTTCAGTATTTACTTGGAATATGTTCTTTCTGAGCATTTCTTCTCATCCTCCTTTACTCCCAGTCTCATCTCTTGGAATAGATTTTCAACCAGAATGAAGGGATAAACCTATTTGGGTTTCACCAGATTCCAATAAACTAAAGATGGTTTAGGACAACTACAGCCATCAAAAAACTCTTGACAGCTTTCATATACGTGTTAACTCCAGGAGAATCGGTTCTTCCTTCCTTACAAAAACACAAACTACTTGTTTCTTATTCCAATTAGACACATGCATACAGTATTGAGTCACGTAGCAAGAAGAGTTTCAGCAGAGACTGCAATTCCTACAGCAGTAGGTAATTCTGAGCTAATGAGCAGCCCTTTCTTCAGTCAAGACAAGAGGAAAAGCCAGCAGTCCCTGCCTGCTGGCATTTATGTGCTCTCCAGACAATGGATACACTACCAGCAAATTGGTTTGCAGCGCATTCAGGCTCCAACAGAATAAATAGCACGAGTGCTGCCTGCAGCACTAGAGTGCCATTCCTGCATTAGAAGGGAGTTTCTGATAAAATCCTGCTAAAAGCAGGCAGATGATATAGCTCTTGTTTCTTAAGTGTAGGAAACACATTCAGATTGACACTTCACAACCATGTTTTGCTCCACTCTACCCAGGTATCTGCCCTGGTATCACTGAACCTCCAGTAAGACAGCTCCAAGTAAGACAGCTGTCCCCTTCTGCACTGCAATACTTTGCTGCCTTCATGCACCTTTCAGTTAATGGTTTTAAGAGTCAGACAACAATCATTAGGTAGTAACAGAACCAGCAGCTCAGCCTGGTCCACCTTCACAGGTGGAGCCTGTGACAAACTGCTTTCTGCCCAGAACTTGGACTGATCTTTCTTCATCAATTAACATAAACACATAGAATCACAGAATGGCCTGGGTTGCAAAGGAGCACAGTGCTCATCCAGTTCCAACCCCCTACTACGTGCAGGGTCACCAACCAGCAGCCCAGGCTGCCCAGAGCCACATCCAGCCTGGCCTCGAATGCCTGCAGGGATGGGGCATCCACAGCCTCCTTGGGCAACCTGTTCCAGTGCCTCACCACCCTCTGGCTGAAAAACTTCCTCCTCATATCCAACCTAAACCTCCCTGTCTCAGTTTAAGACCATTCCCCCTTGTCCTATCACCATCCACCCTCACAAACACCATCCCCCTTATTATTGTTTATACACTTCCTTCAAGTACTGGAAGGCCACAGCGACGTCTCCCCAGACCCTTCTCTTTCCCAAGCTAAACAATCCCTCAACCTTTCCTCATAGGAGAGATACTCCAGCCCTCTGATGTGGTGATAGTAAGTTTCTCATACTTCAAGTTTTATTTTAGTTAAACCAACTTCCCACTTTACTCAGCTGTAAGCTACTGTCATAACCTAGAAGACTCTTGTACAACACATCAATCCACGGTTTGGGTTAGAGCAGGCAGGGCAGACAGTTGAACAACAAAGTAATCACAAATACCTGATTTCATGTCTGCTCTGCATGTCATATTTCTCTGCTTGCAGCTTATCAGCCAGCACAGCGTGGAGATCCGACTTCTCTAGCAGCTTGTTATCTAAAAGAACAATAAAGAAAAATAATCAAAGAGCAATACCAGATTCTTTACCATCTAAAGAAGGTAAAACGTGCCATAATCCTGTAGGACAATGAGGTGTGCTGCTAGGGCAGTACTCAACTCCAACACCAGCCCCTGGTTGGTTCAGCAGCTGTGCTTGGCAGAGAGGCTGCCGTGGCTCACAGGTAACGATATCTGATAAACATAAGATGGCAGTGAAAGTCCAAACCCCTCACAGCTCTGATCCGACGGCAAAGAGAAGAGCCGGCAATCACTGCACACAACACATGGCTGTATTGTGCGGGAAGGTGCTGCGAGAAGCACCTACTTATTCTTTCAGATAAAACAATACAAAAAACTTAAGCTAAAAAAAACGAAACAACGCACGACCTTTCTCCGTTGGGAAACCCCCTCACAGCGCTCTCACGGAATTGAGATAAGCAAGCCCCCAACCCCGCGGTTTCCCACCGTCCCAGAACAACCCCAGGGCACAGAGCCCGCGGCAGCCGCTCACACTGCGCCACGATCTCCTCGAAGGCCTGCCGTTGCAGCCGGTCCCGCCGCCGCAGCTCCGCCGCGATGTGCCGCTTCCAGGGAGGGAAGCCGGCGGCGCGCAGCCCCGACGCCATCTCCGCGGCGGGAACGGACGTCTAGAGGAGCGGCGTCCGCTATGAGAGGCCCGGAGGATGGGCGGGCTCCCCGTGGAGCGGCAAGCGCCGGTTCTCAGCCCGCAGTGGGCCGAGAGCCCGCCTCTCACGGCCGAGTCTCCACTGGCCCCGTCCGCAGCCGCCGCCCCACGCCCTCCATGGCGCCGCGGCCGCGCTCCGTCAGGGGTCCTCGCGGCTCGACGGCGCACCGCAAACGCGACAGAGGCTGTCCGCGGCGCTGCCTGACGCCGCTCTGCAACCCGACGGCTTCCGGCTCCGCCGACCCACAGCACTGCCTCTTGACTCGCGGCGGGCAGCGCTACGAACGCAGTCGGCCGCCACGGGCGCGCGGGCGACACCCCGCTGAGGAGAGGGGGCCTCGCGCGGCGCCATTTTGCGCGCCCACCCATGAGGCGGGCCGCACGCTGCCGCCATCTTGAGAGCGGCGCGTGGTTACGGCATCCACCCCGCGCCGCCATTTTGGGAAGGGGCCTTCTGCAGAGGCGCATGCGCATCAGTCGGGGGTTGGGGGGGGTGTCTGTGTGAGGGGAGCGCAGCTCGGGCGTGTGCTGCGATGGCACGGAGCTGGGAGTTGATGTGAGGGCTCACACTGTGCCAGAGAAGGGACAGGTTGGATAATAGGAAACATTCCTTCTCAGAAAGAGGCACTGCACAGCTGCACAGGGAGGTGGGGCGGGCACCTGGAGGTGTTCAGAGCTATGGGGATGTGGCACTCGGGGATGTGAGCATGGTGGGGTGGGCTGGTGCCCGAGAATGGTGACCCCAAAAGCTGTACGGTGGGGTTTGGGGATGAAATTGCTTTGGGACACAGCAAAAACAACAAACAGCCTTTGCTGCAGCAGCACAGCCTGTTGACTCTGGCCAATGTGAAAACACACAGATCTTGCTTCGTAGCTTCGCTTTTAACTGGTTCATATCTCTGGTAACATGTTAGGCAACCCTGTTATTGTAACTTCATTTGAAGCCGGGCAGCCTTCATCAAGCTTTCTGTCATGCACGATGCTAAATTGCTTTGTTTTTCTTTTTAAATAAATGAATGAAGGTGAAACTATTAAATTGTAACAAAATCAAATGGATGATTCACCAGGTTGTTACACCAGAGGAGAGAGCAGTGCTGGCTGAGTCAATAATAGCTCATGCACAGCTCTGTCCTACTGAGAACGTGGTGCAGAAAGTTGTGTGTGTTCTCTGCACAGCCAAGTGTGAGCACACGGCCTATTTTTCCCTCTGTTTATACATTTATAAATGATAAAATCAAATTAGATGTTGTAAAATTGCTTGTAATTGCATGCTTCAGTCTTTGTGCCGCTGATGGAATTACTGGACTCCTGACAGGCGGTGCTGAGAAATTCATCCATTCCTATCTTCCATCCATTTTAATCCTCTGCAGAGAAAGAGGAAACCAAGCATGAAAAGTTGAGAAGAGAGAAGACAAAAATACAGAACAGGGATCAGACTCAGTTACTCCCTTCTCGAGGCTTTTACTTTGGCCTTAATATATAATCAGCCCCGAAGTCTTTTCGCATTACCTTTGAATTGCCAGCCACCTGCTTTCGTTCAGCCTCCCCAGCAAAAGTCCTTCAGCTCATCTCTCAGCGTTGTCTCTTCTCACTGAAACTGTGAGAGAAAGTAATTGCCCACTATTTCTTTCAGCAACGCACAATAGGGAAAAGAATTGGTGTGAGCAGAAATGGCATCCAAAAATGAAAAGCCCTCAAGCATTACATAAGTTATTGGAAACACTGTATAGGCGTCAAGTAGTGGCGAGACTGCTGTAAGGGAAGGATTTAAATAGGCATCTGCCTCTGTCTGAATCTTGGAAAAATCACAACATGCAATCTGTAATCTATGATTACAGAATCACTGTGGGCAAAACATCCTGATTTTTACAATAGCTGCTAGCACCACTTTTCCCACTTCAATACAAAGTTCCTTTCTTCTTAAATTCAGCCTAGGCCTCTGGAAAATCTTTCCAGTAACAACACGTCTCTGCTCCTTGTCATCCTAATATTGCTGCCCTTCTCTGTCAGCAAGGGTTGCAGGAACACACAGGATAAAACAGCTGCTTCAGGCTGGAAGTGACTCCACCACAGCCAATTTGTTCTAACATCTAATTCACATATAAAAATTTAAGAAAATTAACAAATCTCATGTTTTCAAAAAACTCATTCTGTGTTCAAAAGTAAAAATAATACCTGCAAGGACGTTTGTTGTATCCTGTATTCATATGGGCTGAAACTTTGTGTGCCATGCAAAGCATTCTGTGGGATTGGTACTTCAACATCCAGGCAAAGGAGAAAAAATCCTCTTCAACAGACACAAAATAGATGGATGGAGAGACAGGGAGGGCATTTCAGATGTTAAAGGCTGTGAAGGAAGAGATGCTCACATGGGACACGCGTACCTAAATGTAGCCTAATGCTGCGTTGTATCATCCAGAAAGTGGCACTACAAATGAAAGCATTACGCTGCGCTCTGTGTGTAGGAAGAATTTCACTTGCAGTCTTTGCGCTTGGCCCTTTGTGTAAGTGCAGCACCCCTGGAAGATACTGTCTATTTTGGGAGAGTTTCTGAACCCATTTCTGTTTCTGATGGCAATCTGCTGACATGCACACAGGAGTTTTGCATGGAGGTATTGCAGACTGAGGACTGCAAGGATGAGAGCAGCTTTCTAGTCCAAAACTCTCTTGGCAACCAGGGTGCTGTTCAAAAGCAATAAATGCAAAGTACTGCACCTCAGGCAGAAGGAATTCAGCAGACAGAGGCAGAGAGATCTGTAGGAAAATATCTGAGGTTTGTATTGGTTTACCAGCCCAACAAAAGTCAGACGAGGCACGCTATCATGAAAAAGACAAACCTTGTGACAAAGAGATAAGCAGGACCATCATCAGCACGAGACATGAAATGATCCCTCCACTTTGATCAGCAAAAGCAAGGTTTCTGGCGATTTGTCCAGCTTTAGCCATCGCATTTCAGGAATGATGTGAAAAATCTAGGGTGACCAAAATACGACCCAGAGGAAAGATATAAACAGTTGGGATCACTTACTCTGAAGAGAAGGCTGATGGGAAACATGAGAGTAGAGTGCAAATATGAGGTGTCAGAAAATGAAGACAAGTGATCTGCTTGTTCAGGGGAGTCAGGGCTAGACTGAAAGGTCTTAAAATCCACCACAAATGCACATCAGAGATTGGGAAAGACTAGAGAAGCTCAGGAAACAGACTGCCTGAGGAACATGGGAAGCTCTCGTGCTGGAGCTACGTCAGGCCAGTTAAACATTCCTCTATGAGAATTTTGTAGGCTACTCTTTGCTGGTATGGTGAACAGTCGTCGTGACCTCCCAGTGCCCTTTGCAGCCTAAATTGGCAGGGGTTCTGTGCTGAGACATCGTGTTGTGATTTCTGACACTCAGAGACCAAAACAGATCTTTGCACAGTGGTGAGTTAAATTGCTTCTGACCGAAGGCTTTCGAATAGTTGTGAGGTCAGACTGAAGCTTGCTGCTCTGATTCTGCTGCTTCCTTTACCACTTTGTGGCTTAAAATTTAAAACTTCTGGGAGAAGATGCTGATCACCAGTGCCCTTACCAAGCACTGAGTTAGGTTGGGAGATTTTAGAATTAGGTTGTTCTGGATCTTCAAGTTGACGTTTGTAAAGAGGGAATATATCCCACACTTGGTTGCTTTATTTATGCTTACAAGCTATGGTGGTGAAGATGCAAATGGCTGCAGAGCACAGAGCAGGCGTAATTTCTGTGCTGATGCTTCATCCTTCCTGTTGCAAAGGTCTATTGTTTCTTTTCCATTTTCCTAGCTGTGTCTTTTCTTCTTCCCTCCTCTGGGCCAAACCGTTTCTGTTGGATACTGCTCTCAGGCACCCCCTTCTCCTGAGTTCTCTCTCATTCCACAGATTCCCTCCTTGCCTTCCTGCAAACCTTGCTGCTGCAGCCTGTCTCTTTCTTCAGCTTCCATTCATTCATTTCTTCCAGAGACCAACATTTATTGCCGTGTTGCCATCTCTATCTCACTTAGTTATTATATAATATGATGTTTTATGATGTGCAAGATTAATTTAGTCTGCACATAATGCAGTCCAGACCTTGACAAACAATGCATTAAAGTGTTAATCATATTGTGTAGCTGATCACCGTCAGCAGTATCATTTAAATACAATCACAGAAGCACAGAATAGCTGAGGCTATTCTCCCAGCAGGTCTGCATGGCATCTCCTGCAGTACAGGAGATCTGAGAGTACAGGTTTGATTGTGGTTCTCTGAATGCTGCTGCAGAGTGTCAGTTAGTTTTCATTTAAAAGGATACGTCGAAGCCCTTCTGCACGTTTGCAGTGACCAAATCTCTTTGGGCAAAGCTTTATTTTATTCATTGTTAGAGGCCAAAATCAAATAAAGCAGAATTGGGACAAAAATAAACCCTGGCTTCACACACATGACACTGTAAGCCAGCGGATGGTTCTGCAGAGCTGAATTAAGCCCCGCATGTCTAATGCACCCTTTGTTTAGTTGCCTTGGGAGCTAATACAGAGATGATCTGTAAATAATATTAATAAAGCAGAATCGTGGTAATGAACTGAGAACAGAGGCTCAGAGAAATTCGGGGATGCATAATGAGATCAAACGCTCCTCTGGTAACATTTTATCTCATTACGCATCACAAAAAGTGAAGCAAATTGCAGTGGGTAAAAAGAAATGTCTCATCCATCAACCTGGGATCTGGCCATGAAAGAATTTGTGAAAGACTTCAGAAGTCTTGATCCAAATGCAATCCTAAAATACTTCTTGCCAAGAGCCGCGTTTGAAACCACAGCATGCGCACTGCGGAGCTAGGAAGATCTTTTTCATATTCATGCGAATAATAATCTGAGGTTTGCTTATATATATAGAAAGAACATCGCGTACCTCCACAGTTAACACCTCTTCTACAGTGGGGAAACGCGGCGTGTTGGAAGGACTGTTGGCATCCTGTTGCTGTTGCATAATGATCCCCTCAAGGAGCGCTCGCAGGAGCACGCTGGTGACAGCAGGACCCGGAGTGGCAGATGTGAGCAGCTGGGTGAGACGCAGCTCCAGCTGAACTTGCCTCTTGCTTCAGCTACGTGCAGGAATTAGAGAAAGCCATTAAGTCCTTCATTACACATTTTGTCCTCAACAAAATGAGCGTCGTGCAGATGCAGCTGGTGCGTATCGTGGCACCAAACTGCTGATTCTTACCGCAGCTCAGCAGGAGCTCTCACTGTCACCTCAGCTTTCTGAATTCACAGTCCACCTGCTGCATCTCTAATTTGTGTTATAGCCAGGGGGGACAACAGCTGAGGGAGGGGTGGAGTCCCTTCCTATGTCCTGAAGTGGGAAGTTGATTTCACTCAGGCAGAGATGAGGGAAATAGCAGATAAGCGTTTGGATATTGTGCAGTTCCATCTGTTGCCATTGGTTAAGAGATCTCTGGGAATTGCAGTGGATCACCTTGGCCAGGAAACCATTCCTGGCACCTACTGGTTCATCACACACAAATAGCTCAGCCTTTAGAATGTCATATTGTTATGGGGCTGTATGTGGGAGAAGACAGTTCATCCTGGAGAATACCTCCTTCGGTTACGATACGGACTAATGTAAAAACTGCCAAAAAACAGCAGAAACATGGCAATAACTTTAGTAAAAGTTTCCTTTGGCCCCAGCAGACTGGAGGCCTAAGCATCATCATTTCTAACTATGTCAAAACTACCCCCTTGATATTTTGGGCGAATAACTCACGTTTCTTTCTTCCTTCCTCTATTCTCATCCCTCCACAGGCCATTTTCTGTCAGACCCTACACCTTCACCAGGATGGAAATAAATTGCCATTACAGCATTTTAGAAGAAGCCTTCGCATCGCCCTGTGATGATTTCACAGCTAAGAGGACAAGCAAACCTGTGTCAGATGTATCAGGTGCAGGCAGGAAACCTGGTGCTAAAAAGTCACCATGTTCTACAACACTACATGCTGTAGCCAGGCAATTAAAACATTTCTGACATCTGGGTCTCCATGGAAATAAGTACACCAAGACAGCAGCTATTCTAAGAACTTAAAATAAAGGATGCAGGAAGTTTTCAGATAGGTACTGTGCCTGGGGGACAATTCATACCCTTTCCTTCTTGTCTCCTACCTGTACCTCCTGTGCAAAGACAGTAGATTACAGCAGAGTGCAGTAAAATGTGCCTGCTTCGTCCAAAGGGAGTCCTGGAATCAGGGACGTATGGGCAGAAAGCAGCTTGTGTCCAGACCCAGCCATTTTCATTTGGTTCAAGAGATGGGCACGGAGACTGGGAAAGACAATAAAAACCAACCAACCAAACCATAAGCATGAGAACTGTGGCTCGGGCTTTCTGTGGAGCTACAAGTGATAACTCTCAACTTCTGCACAGTAACACATGCTTTCTTCTGACAGCTCTGCAGAGAGCTTCTCTTCTTGCCTGGCCATATGGACAAGCCAAATGAAGAGCCTGGGTTTTACATTATGCCTTGGTAATACAACTGTGTTCTCAAACTGCTTATCTGCAAACCTGGGCCAAGTTTCAATAGCATTTCCAATTAGGAGAATAATTTTGTAAGAAACTATCCTTGCTTTATGGCAAGCAGTTATTTTACAAACGTTGAGGAACATGCTCTCTTTTTTACAGCTTAGGAAGTCATTGGAAAAACACCTCAATCACAAGCTGAGTCGGTCTCATGATTGAGAATCTAAAAGCTTCTCATAGAAAATCGGTCACGTTTCTATCTCCAAACACACATGAGCATCCCACAGCATCAGTAGGACCTGATCTAATGTTTCACATTGGATAGAAAGCTCAGCGGCCCCAGGAAGGTTTATTCAGTGGCTGGATGAGTTCTTCTGGTACTTGGAATAGAAAAGGGAACCCCCCCCTCCTCAGGGCCAGGGAAATGCCACAGGTGTTGAACTGTGGGAACTACACAGGAAAGATTCTGTTGAACAAAGCAAGAGGAATGTAAGCTGATGGACTATCTAACCTGCAGTGCAGTGAGAAAGCCAGACATCTCACTAACGATGCCCTGAAAGCCCAACTCGCATGGGGGAAAATCCCTTTGCAAAAGCTTGGTACCTACACAGTGTCCTCTCCCATCCATTCTCCCAATTTCCAACCGATTCCCTCCTATCCCAGTACAATTTCTGTGCTCAGTATAAAAGCAAAGCTTTCTATACTCATACGATTAGGAACTGTACCTGCTAACAGGTGCCACAATAAGCCAGCCATACCCACAGAGGCTCAGGGCACACAGATGAATGCATCCCAGTGGCACTTCTGGGACAGCACTACTGCAGCCTCCCAGCACACCTCAGTGCAGTCGGTGTTCCTTTGGGGCATGGCTACTGATAGCACCAAAGTGAAGCTGGCAGGCAGCTCTGAATTCACAGCAAAGAACGATCAGAAAAGTGACTATTTTATTATTTTTAAGTAATCAACATGGAAACAAGAGCAATGATTAAGTCACAAACAGGCATTGCCTAATTGCAACCACCGCATTAATACTTGACACGGATATAACAGAAATCACAATTATGTTAACATTATTCATTCTCCAACAATGAACAAAAGTGTACGGTAAGGTCAGCATTAATCTATTAAGAATGCTACAAAACCAGCCAGCCAGTGTCTTCCAAGAGCAGAGTGTTTGCCATAGGGAAGGCTGGGACGGCTGCTATCCTCCTGGGCTGCATATAGACCTTGCCTATTCCTTCCCATTTCTGCACGTAGTTCTGATATTTCCCTTTTCTTCTTAGGGGTATAAAACCTCTCTCTGCTAGGGAAAAAAAAAGGGGGTGGGAAAAGGAGCTACCGTGCCTTGGCCAGCCCTCACCCTCTGCATGGATGCACAGATGCAGCCTGCAAGCTCACACAAGAGGCAAAGCTGGCTCCACTGGCAGTGTGTGACATTCATCAATATCTGTTATTAAAACACTTTTCCCACCCTCCCCTAGCTCCCTACTGCACAGATTTGACATATTCTGGAGCTGTACCGCTTTCAGAATGCTTTCTTTTACATATCACTCTTTATTAGGAATGCTGCAACACAGAACAACAGAAAATTGCTTTTGTAAAGAAGGGGTTCTCTAAATACAACCCCCCTTCCATCTCCTGGTCCTCACACCGTACCTTCCTCTTTTTCCAAAACATTTACTGATGTGTGTGCTTAGCCACCTGCCTCTTAATGGCAGTGCCATAGTGACAGAAGGCTAACTTATGTCAGTGGTCCTGGCCCCTCTTGGTCTGAGCAACACAGGTTAAACTTCTCAGCTACAACACTTTCATTATCATAGAGAGACACACTCTCAGAAATAAAGACCCCCCAGTCTCTGTAGAACCAGACCAGAGGTTTTCAGTGTGAACAAAGCTGTAATCTCCATCTTTCTTCCCATCAGGTCTCCTCCCGGAGTGCCATCTGCCACGTTGCTTTCACTGTAGAGACAAGAGAAAGACATCAGCTTGTCTACTGCCAGTTCTGTGAGTTCTTATGGACAACAACAACCTTACAGCTCACTCAAGTGAGCTCTCTCTGTGTCCTGAACTCACTCACTAAGACATCTCTTATTCTTCATCTAGCTCATGACTTTCTGAAAAAAAAAAAAAAACAACCAGAAAACCAGCTCAGAAAAGCTGGTGTGGGATTATTCCTGCACAGCAATGTTTTTGAACAATACTATTACTGGTATTTGCCGTAGATAAGTATGTTTAATTATTCTTCTGTTAAGTGCAGCAAAGCAAAACTATCGGTGTGGTTTCATGCTGTCAGGCCAAGTTTGGACGTTCTCATAAACTATGAAATATGCACCAAAGAAGCAACAACTAAGTAGCTGACTATTTGCACTGTTCTTCTGGCCATCAGGCTTCAATGTCCCAGGAGCAACTCAAACCCTGTGCAGAACTCAGGCTACAGTTTCACAAGGTGACACCTGCAGCATGAAGAAACTCACACCCCCTGCTCTTTGAGCCCCATAGGTTTGCGGGCCTGTGCTCTGAGTTTGCTCAGGAAACACAGAGGGAAGGCAGCACTACTCTCGTAGTTTTTTGGTCTGACACCACAGCTTGTGGACTCCCCTCCCCTCGCTCCTACAAGGCACACACCGGTGTGGTCGTCCTGCCAAGCGGTCCCTCTTCTATCCGATGCTTGCCGGCGTGCGGCAGTTCAGAACTGTCCCGGTAGTCTCGGCCCTTGGAGCTCTGCATGTCCAGCACTGCCCGGCTCTTGGAGGGCAGCGGCGGCCTGCTGAGCTGTCCTTGGACACCCGGGCTGACCTCAGACCTCAACGGCTTGACCGATTTTTTGAGCAGCGCTGAGTTTTCGGACGACGCAGCCGCCTTCGGTTTGCCTTGAGTCTTTTCACCCACATTCTTTTCTTCGGACTGGCCGGAGCAGGTGTAGGAGCGAAAGCGCTGCGTGGGGACCAGGAAGGGCGGCGATGGCTGTTTGCTGGAGCTTTTGCTGCTCTCTGGCTCCTGTGACTTGGTGAGGTGAAAGCTCTGCTCAGACAGTGGCAGCTGCTCTTTTCGCGAGGCCTTGGGGTAGTCCTGCTCTTTCTTTGGTGCCGCCTTGCCCTTAGAGGCTGTATAACCATACAGGGGGTTCTCAATCATCTCCGGCTTTTGCTGTCCCTCTTCTTGAAGCAAAGGCTCTGCTGTGTTCTTCCCCAGGTCGGGTGGCCTGCAATCACCAAAGCATTGTAACAAGGAGAGGCATGATTGAAAAAGAAACTAAAGAGGAGATGAACATGATAAAATTATACTGCACAAATGTGTAATGGGATAAAAATTAACCTTGGGGGGAGATAAGAGAACTGTGCACCCTTTTTTTGTTCCTTTGTTTTTTTTTTGGAGTTGCTTGTTTAATCTCTGTTATCACCATGACAGCAGAATGCAGATAGACATGGTGCTGTACAACCTCCATGCTGGACTACAGTCTTGTCAAAGTGACATTTGGCTTTTCTTTAAACAGAGATAAGATACTGATCCAACCTGTGCCCAGTGCTTCAGTGGCTCTGCAACATACACAAATCTCAATTAAAACATTAATAACCATCTTCAGAACTGTCAGGGAGGATTTAAATGTCTGTCTGGACGGTTAACGTAAAAGCTAACATCATGCTGGATCAGTACAACTAGGTCAATCTCCTGCTACCAATGTCACATGGTATTCCTAAGGAAGGGATAAAATGCCTTCATGGGCCCAAATGAATCATAGAATAGCTTAGGTTGGAAGAGACCTTAAATATAATCCAGTCCCAACCCCTGTCATGGGCTGGCTGCCTCCCCACCAGCTCAGGCTGCCCAGGGCCTTATAAGCTCAATCTGTGAGTAATGTAAGCACACCATGTAAGTAGTAGCTATACACTGCAGGGTGAAACAACCACTGTGCATTCACAGCTGCATCCTTAGAATTAAGGATGGAAAGAGAGCACAGTTATGCAAAGGGACAAGGGAGATTCTGTGGGTTTTGTATGACTTGACCTGATCTGGGAAGGCTGGGCTTAAAAGATTGTCCACAATATCACTGGACAGAGGGCTAAAGGCACATGTTCCTGGGTGTGTTCAGCTGAGGTGTGCTCCTTGCTTCAAGCTACTTTCTGGAAGTCACCATATGCAGGATCAGATCGCTGAGAGCATGGTGAAGGTTGTCAGGCTCATACAGACAGTGGCTGTGACTTCTGCAAGTTCTGGCTTACACTGTGCTGAATACATTTAGCTCTTCACTCCAGCCCAGACTCAGAAAGCAGCTGTCACTACAAAAAGATCTGGAATAGGGACCCAGACCACGTACAATCACTAGAGGGGTGGCCTCATCAGCTGACCAAGTTGTTAAGGATATTTTGAGGTGCTGAGTGGAAATTCTGCAACAAGACCTGTGATAGATGCAGGCACAGCTGCAGCAAGCTGTACATGTGTGAAGTACTTCACACATGACATGTGAAGGAGCTCTCCTTCCCATCATTAGAAAGCTCATTTCTTCCCTTTTCTTCCCCTCCATTTCATCAGCTCTGTTTTTTTCCTCCTCTCTAGAGCCCTGCTTGTACAAAACCAAACATATGCATACAGCTCTGGTTTTCCTTTCACCAAAGTCTGAGAAACTCTGACATTAGATTGAGTATCTGATGCCTGCACTTATGACCTTCTCTTTATTTAATCCTGAAGATAAAAAGCTGACAGAATGTGCTGCCCCTTGAACTGTTCAAATGGAGGCTTTGAAGTGGCTGCAGAACGACAGGAGAGAAGGGCAGCACCCCAGAGCAGAAGGCAAACACTCACAGGTGCTCCTGACTCCTATTACAGATGCTTCTGTTCACTGGAATCTGCAGAGATGGTTTTGGAGACAGAGGGGACAAGGAGGGCGATGTGGAGGATGATTCCCTCTGTCCCATGACAGAGCTGCTGTCTTTGGGCTGCTGCTCGTAGTTCCAGAGAGAGGATGGCTGGTCCGGTGATGCTGCCTGCTTCAGCTGGCTGGCAGCAAATGGTTGCTGAGGGAAAGCAGCCATCCCCAGGTAGTTGGGGTTGCTGATGTCTGTGGGAGTGCAGCTGCTGAAGAGAATAAACACTGTTAGGAAGGTGCGTGCACAAATGCATCTGTATTCTGTCGTTCTGCCAGCCACTGGGGAGTTAGCGCCCACTGATTGCTTTGATTCAATGCCACCCACTGGGATTATTACCGATACTTTTGTCAGTGTCGTTTCAGAATCAGAGACCAAGTAGGAGTCCTGTTCGCACCTCCCTCCCCGGGGTCACCGCGAGGAAGCAGCTGGGTCAAGGATACCTCCTCCAGCCCCACGTTTCCATCTCCAGGCTGCAGAGAGCGCTAGCACTCAGCTTCCGCGGCCACGTGGAGGGGCAAACAGGGCTCTTAAAGGGCCCAGAGCCCAGCAGCTGCTGCAGGACGGCTCCAAGCAAAAGAGGCAGGGAACAGCACTAGGCAACATTGCACAGCGTAGGAAAGTGCTGCTGAAACGGCGGGAGGCATTTGGCCTCTCCAGGCGGAGCCATTCAGACGTGCAGGCAGAAGGCGGTTTGAGCACAGCATCCTGCCACAAGCTGGCAGAGGCAAAGCCGTCAGATTACCGTAACATATCCTCCTTTGCCAGGCTGTCTGGAGAAGAGGAAGCATTCCCCCTATAGCGAGCAATGGCTGCAGCCTCTTTGGCCATCAGATGAGTAGATTTTGATTTTCTGTTGGAAATAAAAGGGCCCTTTCTAACGTGAAGTGTAAATGCAATGCAAGGAGCCAGTCTGACTGAGGTGTTCTCATCTCTTGGAGCTTTGGACACAGAAGCACTGACCAGTCCAGGCCAAAGGACCACACAGTCAGCTCCCCAGCGTACACCATGCCTATTAAATCCATTCCCACAGAAAGCCCAGCTCCACGTGTATTGACCAGCTTGGTTTCTGTGGCTGACTTACCCATTTGCCCTTTACCTGCTAAGCTGATCGCAGTCTTTGTTCACCTCTAAGTTGTTGGTGTTCTTTGGTTTCTGCCCAGCAATTTCATCACGTTCAATCTTGACAAAATCTGTAGGAGAGAAAAGGCAGAGCCAGAATGTCGGGCTGCTCCACAGTCTGGTTTCCCAAGTTTTCTGTATTAGTGCTGCATTACGGCAGTGTGTATCAAAATGACAGGGAGCTGGTCCTAAACAGTCACTGCTATCATGTTTTCAAGTGCCTACTACTACCTATCAAGTTTTGTTTGTATAAGAAAGTGTCTATGCTGAAATACAACCAAAGGTTGTGATTCCCCAGTCACATACACATCATTTTACCATCAAGAGTTCATGTCACTGGTATTCTGAAAGAGAACAGCAGGCAGCAAGATGATCGTAAGAAAGGTTTGCCATCTTTTAGCTGAGAAACTGCTCTCTAAGAACCACACGTGCTATTTGCAGATGCTTCCCAAGGTGACCAGGTCAGCTTCAGCACGTTACCATATAGCCACTGCAAGTGGAGATAAGGCATCACTAGTCAATAAAATCAGTATCAGTGACAGACAGGGGGCTCTCTCAGTCTGCCAAATTTTCTTGAATGATAAAAAAAAAACGCAACTGCTGTGTCTTCCTGAAAGAGTACAGGTATACCCTTGAGAATTAACAATACTCACATCATCTCACTGACAGCAAAAGAATTGCAAGGATAATTTTCAGTTCCTTGACAGTTGTTTTTCAGGATGGAAATACTCTACAGTGAACATTATAGAGATGATCTAGCTCCTTACCATACAGTTTCTCTCTTTGTTTTCCTTGTGATGTTTGTAACTTGATTTCACCTTGGAAGACCCCTGTTTTCTCACCATGGTGTGTCAGCACAGTATGGATAGGAACTAAGGATTCTGTTGCTTCTATTCGCAGGGCAATGCAGCCTTCCCCTAGAGGATAACAAGGAATAAGCCCAAGACTGAGAAAAAAGCACTGAAATCCCTTTGTCTTGTCAGTCATCTACATCTGTGCGGACAGGGCTGAGATTACTGGGAGGGACCTGTTCTGGATGACTGTAAGGACTGTAATACCTCTTGGAAAATCGAGGGTATTTCACACACGTGTGAAGGATTTGGGCATTCCAGACATCAGCAGGTGACTACAGGGTTCTGAGCTTCCATTACTGGTAAGGAAAACACAAGCCTGGTACTGGTGTGTCAGTTAATGAGATTTCAGCCCAGAGCCTTCTCTGGGCAAGGTGTGCAGCCACTGGCTCATAGAATTTGGAAGCAAGCAGCACTGACGAGGACTTTTCTGTAGCCAGGAGAAATGTACCAAGTAAGTGCAAATGAAATAGGATTTACGTGCTCCGATTAAACCCGTTTGTACAGAGTGACTCCTGCCTTAATTCCCAGAGTGTGCTTTCTTTTTAAGCCACTGGTATTTTAGGGCTGGTAAAGCTTACACAGATTGACGACTTTCGTTCGCAGACCTCAAATCATCATTACTTCATAAAATACTGCCCACAATGTATTTTTGTATGTATTGAGTTCTAAATCAGAAGTCAGAGCATCATAGATGTTCATTCTATAGGAGTTAGTTCTGTTCTCTCCCACTCTTTCAGCGATTTAGGAAAATCTAAGTCAACTTTGACTCATCCAGAACTTTAGAGCTAAGCACTTACCATAAGATTCATCACTGTCTGATGACTTAATGCTGATCAGGATGTGTTGATCCAGAAGGTATTCTGGGTCTGAAATAATTGGAGTCAGCTGCAAAGACAAGTTAATGTAGGTCACTACAAAGGCGATCTACGTGAACAAAGTTCTCAGTTCCAGGAGAGCGAAGTTCAGCTGGACAGAGCTGTGAGGGCACCCTGTAACGCCCAGGCTCAGCCTCTTCAATGATGTTTGGAGATCTGTGGTAGGATGTTACACCTCTAGAATCCCACCTGCTCCTACCCAGCATGGCAGCCAGGATTCTACAGGCAAAACACTCCTGTTGGGTTCAGCTGCGTTTTTCTCCTACAGTGCAGGGGTGAAAATTGCTCTGGGAGGAAGTGATCTGCTGTCTGATTATAGCCTGTTCCCAAAAATCTGTCTGTTACCATCACTTATTGTAGAGTCAGCAGTTCTTTTGGGCTATTCAGAAAGGTACTGACGTGCATATTTACGCCACATACAGCAGCTCTGGCAGTTCTACGAGCTCTTGCCACGCCAGGAAAAGGAGAACAGCTCCCATCTCAGGGAATGGACAGAATGCTTCCTTTGGCCACTGGTGGTATTTTTAACACAGGCAAAAAATAGTTTGGTAAATTTTCACAGAAACACCAAGAAAAAACTTTATGTGACAAGGCTTTTTGTCTCACTAAAAAGGTGAGGAAAAATGTCATGCTCCTGAGTGACTTAATCATGCCATCTGTACCATTCTTGGTACAGATAGAAGCATACTGGCAGGAAAGTTCTTTCTCTCTTACAAGCTGTTTGTCTTAAGTCCATTCTGCATTCTTACAGACTCTTTTGGGTGAAAACATGACAGCAATATTTCTGAAAATGTTTACATAAGTGAAAGATTGGGGTTTGGACTTGATGGTCTCTTGAGGTCCCCTGCAATTCTGGGATGTAATGTTGCTTAGCAAAGCAGAAGGCTTCTCTTCCATGTGAATGCTCCCACTTTACCTTTGGAAGAGCATCCACAAACTTGACCACAAGCTCCCCTTCACTTCCATCCTCATTTTCTCCTTCCTGGCTCTTTACAAAGCCTGCAAAGGGATGAGAAAAGAGTTCACCAGATGACAGTCAGCAAGAACTTGGATTCAAACCCTTTTCAGATGCTGGATCTCCAAAATGCTAGCCATTATTTTCCCACTTGGGCACAGGTTTTAAAAGTGTTCAGAAGCTCCATGTTTGAACTTTGGGTGAATGTTTACATCGTAAATTTACAAGTGGTCTTAATGGGGCATCGTTGCATAGTTCTATTTTACAGTTAAACTTGGCACTGAAAAGCTCAGTGCAGCCATGGGCTGTAGGATAAGAACATGACAGCTCTTCCTACGCCACTCAAGATAGCACACTTTTGAAATTCTAATTTAAGATTTGCAATACACTGTTTCCATAGAAATGTATGCAAATTTTGATACAGCCAAAAAAATAATCTTTTATGGGACTGTCTTTGACACAGCTCTCTGACACGCGACAACGTGATGAAGCATACACCGAAGGCACGCTGTCCCACTTAGAAGAGCAGTCCTGTGATGGGAATCACTGAAAAAAACACCTTAAGGGCAGACAGGCTTGTGTTACATAAACAGCTGAGGCTCGGCCCTGCAGCACGGGGACAGAGGACAAAACACGTAGCCCTGGTAGGCACACAGTCCCAGTCCCAGAACCATCACACCCTTTCTTCCTTTCTCTTTGATCTCCTGATTTACTCTTTTCAGACCACGAGAATCGTATTATTTTTATTAGCTCAAAGCAGATGCTTTATTTTGAAAGCAGCTGATCACTTGGAGCAGGCATGGCTAAGAGATCGAGCAATCACTTGCCAAGTAGAGCTTTTCTGTGTGCGGAAGCAAGGAAAACACGTTTCTCTTCAAGGAAGAGATGATCAGGTTGCCAGACAAGATGGAAGAAATGGCAAAAGGTCTTAAGCATGGATTATTGGTGTTAGTATGATGGATAGTACAGGATAACTTGCAGAATACAACACATCTCTAGCACATCCTTTTTTTTTTTTTTTGCCTTGACTTACACAGCTGTTTGTACAAGACGGGAAATCAATCCAAGCAAGCTGCAGACCTTGACAGAGGGAATAAGGATGGGCAAACCCTTACTTTCTAAGCAGCTGGAGTGAAATTCAATGTAGAACTTGGTCTGAGACTTGGTCTTCAGCGTAGCGAAGCAGTGCAGGAACTCTATCTCCCCTTGGGTGTTCATGTACTTGGAGTCTAGGAAAGAGAAGAGAAATAAGTACGTGTGTAACAGGAGACAGAGAGAGGGCATTTTTGAGTGCACTCTTGAGGAATCAGCTTTTTCTTTCAACATACACAGCATGTTGTGTTTTATATCCCCAGAGACACGTGTGCAGGGCAGCACAGCGCGTGTGCCCTCGGTCTGACTAACCGTTCTTTGAAACAAACTGTGAGGTCACTCCCACTTCAAAGGTGGCGAAGACAGGGCTGTGGTCACTGGTGGTGATGTCGGTGGTGCAGCCTGCCAACAGCAAAGGGAGATGGTTACTGCCCACTCATTCCCCATTGGGATCACTGCAATGCTGGTTGGTAATTTTCCAGAAAACGTAAGTGGAGCTGTGCTACCTGCCTCTAGCCTGAGGTATTTATACATAATCTCATGTTAGTGTATAGGAATGTAACACTTTTGTCAAAATACATGAAGATTCGGTGAATAGACAAAACGTTACTATATGATTTTGCAAGCAGGTTTTGCAAACCTGCCAATACAGGTTTCCCCAAAACAGAAAGCACCTGTAGCGCTCTGGATTAAATCTGCAAGGTGCACAGCTCTGAAATCACACAGGAACACGTAGCTGTTATGGCCCAAGATGAGCAGTGGGGTGGGCAATGTCGAGGCACTGTCTAAGCACATTCCCAGCTCCAGCAAGTCCATCTCATTGAGCAGAATGGGACCAGCCAGATGCCATCCTCACAGAGGTACTTACTCAACAGCACATTGCATCAGCAGAGGCTGTGTGATCAGATCAGCCCAGCTCATCCCTTAGGAGATGCCTACAGCTCTCATTCCAACCCCATATGTAGGAAATCAACAGCTTCATACCCACATATTTAGAACTACACATAGTCAATGAAATTTCAGGAACTAGTATCTAGGTCTTAATTAAACAGGTCTTGCACGTTTCCCTCTTCCCTACAGCAGACTTTTCTGAAGCTCTCTGCAAGAAAGGGAACAGGCAAGCACTTGGTACCATGCAGTCCTTCAGGACTGTGAACTGACAGAAGTTCCAGCTCTGCAGGCTGGGCAAAGGGTCTGTCCTGCTGGCACCACTGAATAAGGAACTCCTGGTGGTAAGCACACAGGAATAGTGCAGTTGTTGCCAAGAAATAGCTGGTGTGAAGGGACCCTAAAGCCAGACAACTACAGCTGTGTGATGGCATTCTGCATATAAATGTATAGCAAAATTAATTCTTAACTTTGTATGGTTACAGGCAAAGAGATTTGGCTCTGGTCTGCCTGGTTTAACACCAGGTTCCTCTATGCTGAGTGCCTGGCAGCACTGGGAGATTCCTACAGACTCTGCTCTGAATCATTTCCGTTTCAGACTGATTGCTTTGCTGTCTCCAAGCTGTTATCTACCCACCATAGGACTGACACACAACGTGCACCATGGGGTATGATTTCCAGAGCACTCGATCACACCAGGATGGCAAATTGTACTTCATCTGCAAACAAACCAAGGGAGAACTGATGTCAAGAAGAAGTGAAAGGACATTTTCACAAAAGAAAAGAAATTCACTCGCCCAAACGCTAAAGATTTGTGTGAAATCTTTTTGTCTGCATTGTCCTTTCAAAAAGATCTGAGTGCGGAAAATGGAGAGATTGGTTTGGGTCACTTTGTTCAGGAGGGGTTACTTTCCCAGCTCTGCTATATACTTCAGAAGGGAAATCGGATTCCACCTACCCCTGTTGCTTTCTGCTTGGTGTAAGCATACTTCTCTCGGGTCCCTCTTTCAAAACGGTAGGTGGGAGCGAAAGTAATCTCTTCTTCCTCTAAAATAGAGAGACAGCTGCGTTACAGCCCAGCCTGCCTAGAAGCCCCACGGGGCAGGGCAGGCACCGCTCTGTATGCCCCACACTTGATCCAGCCGAGGAAGGTGCTGGGAATGGGAGAGGAACCTGCTGCTGAAATAGGGCCTTACCAAACTGCAGGAACACCTTGTGGTCCTTTCTCTCTATGAGAAGCTGGTCGAAAGCCAGCAGCTCCGGATATTGCTGCTGCCTGATCTTCTGGATAATATTCTCTGCTTCCTGCCAACAGGGAAACAGCAGAGCTGCAGATGATGTAAGACCTTCTTTGAAATGCTCCCTCATGGGTAAGCCAGCAAATACTCCTGAGCAGTTCCACAGAGCCATACAGCTCATCACTTCCCCACTTTCCATTTACTGGAAGGCCCCAACCTTTGCTATGTGGCTGAGCATTTCTCTGTCAAAACTGGCATTAAAATGTTCACTTATCCGCTGTGTGAGCATGCACACAAACACATGGACTGACAGCTTCACACCAGCACTGAGCTCGCTGTTGTCTCCTGCTCACTGAAGCCTGACCAGCATATAGTATGGCTAGTCTGTTTCTGAGGCCTGTTATCAGCCACTTAAAGCTAATCCAACAGATCAGAAGGGCAGCCTGTGCATCTAGCCCTTCAGAGACAGATGCTCATTCACATGGGGAGTGGAGTGGTGGAAATTTGTGGAAGCAAAACTGGAGAAGCAGTGTCAGGTGGCATTCCTGGGTACACCCAGGATCCATTCATCCTCGGAGAGGCCAAAGGGGATTTCCTTACTCTTCCTCAGCTGGTGTCACACTGTACCTAGGGAATCCCTTCTGCCTCCCCTCTTTCTGCCACTTTGTATGTCACATTGCTCTAGATTTGAAAAAGAGAGTGCTTCTATAGCAACATCATGCTTTGTCTCCGCAGGGCTCCGTGCGGTCCCTAACCGTTGGGGGCTGCTCCACGCGGTAGTTCAGGTCTCCCAGCCAGAAGAGATGAGTAAAACGATGAGTGATGTTAAACGGACTCAGTTTCTTATCTCCCAGCGTCAGGAAGCGCAGGATGCTTGTGTAGTTCTGGTTGCGTCTGTCAAGACAAGAAACATCTGCCTGACATCCTAAATTGCCATGCAATTTCTAAATGCCTGGGCTGGCAGAGAACGCTGCTTTGCCAGGCAGAAACTGATCTGGCTCAACACCCAGAGAAGAGCAGCTCTGATGCGCAGCACTTGCCATCCCTCCCTTACTCTGCACCTTGGGGACGGGAGAGCTGGGGGACAGGAGGACAAGGGGCACATCCTGACTGCTCTGCCCTGGGGGACAGATTGTTTCCAGCTGAATCAAAAGGGTCAAAAGCTGTTCCAAAGCCAATTTTGCTGCCTCCCAGGATTGTGCTTTTTTGAGCTACATGCCCTACAAACCCACCATTACACTGTTGCCTTCAGCTTTCAGCAACAAACACGTAACTTGATTTTAGCAGCTATTCCAGGCACTGGGGAACTCTTTCATAGAAATTAACTCCATCGGTGGAAGACCCAGAGCAGAAATCCCATGCCATGTGCTTTCTGGGTCTTGCACCCCATAAAGATGGCACAGCCAACTTCTTCATTTCAACTCCTCTTTGCTTTCAAGACCATTCCTTCTATCTGCTCCAGCTCTCCCCAGCATGGGCACAAAACTCCAACCAATGTCAAGATATCTGCCTTCCAGCACTCTGCTGCACAAAACCTCGACTATGGAGATTCATTTCATGGCTCAGCACTGAGAATTAGCCACCATGGAGATAATTCCCTGTATTCCCCACAGCACGTTCACCCTAACAGGATCTTTCTCAGCTGTGCCCCAGGGTGCAGCACAGTTCCTATGCTCACAACACTCCCTACAGTGAGGAGACAGCACCCTTCAGCGCATTACTCCTGGATAGAAACAGCCTTCCTACATTTAATGTATTTTTAGGGTCCAGAAGACTGGCCTGCAGCAGTCTGCTGGGCTCTCCTTCATGGCTCAGTTTCACCCAATGGCTCAACATCCTCTTGGGAGAGGACATATTTTACCTGTGTTTCTTTTCACTTCCTGAAGTCAAATGGCTGTTAACAAACCCAAAGGAGGTTCCATTAAACATGAACGACACCCCCACAGCTCCTTTATTACCTGGAAAAAAGATAAGCCAAAAATGTCAAGAAATCAGTCCACCTCCGGGCTGAGTCTAGCAAAGATAAAGAAACACTGAGTGCATCTTGAGTGAAGGATGGAGAAATCAGTTGACTTAATCAGCACAGAAAGAATTAGTAGATGCTGCATACAGCGTGGTAACAAATCTTTTGGAGGATATGAAAGAACATCAGTTGAAGTGAAAGAAATGCCATTTCCTTGTGAAACCCAAAAAAGAGCAATAGCACGGCCAAAGGCATTTGCTGGGAACGTAGAAGCTAGGGTATGCACACACAGAGATTTCTTCTCTTACAAGGTAAGACACAGTCAGTGTTCTGTCTCAAGGATGGGACCGGCATGGACTGAGCATGTGTCAGCCCTCTGGATTAGCTGCATCTGCTCCTTACCCAGCGTGTTGGCAATGCCTGTTTTCACGTTGTCTGTGCAGATGTGGCTGATCCGGTTCTCATGTTCTGGCTTGGCCAGTACGACAATCCTGATATTCCACAGGGTATGGATTGCTATCTGCAGGGATGGGAAGGTCAGGGCTTACATTTCTGCACAAACCTGCAAGCTGTGCTGTAATTGCAGCTTTCTTGACTTCTTCTCTAGCACTTTCCTGCAAAGATTTTCTTCCTGTGCTTGGAATCTGTCACTCAGTTATTTAATCAAAGGTGGGAGGAAGGGCCTAGCTATTTTCTACTGCTATTTTCTAGTTAGTCGTTGAATTGCTTTGCTTGTACAAAATACAGTTTCCCAATCACCATGACAGTGATTAATAAAAGTCCCGCTCTCTTTTGGCCTTCCACGTATGTTTAGATGTGTTTCTTACCATTTCTGAACTAAGAAATGTCCAAGTCTGGTCTCAGTAAGGCTCAAGGTTTGTGGGTTTTTTTGTTTTTTAATGACAGTGCCCATGTGCTGTTACTGTTTGGAAATGCAGCAGCCAAGGGCGAGATCTAGGCTACAGCTGGCCCAGAAAGTTTCAGACTCCTTCCTTATGAAAGTCAAAACACCATCACCATTTGACTCCAGTGCTCAGCAGCTGCTCCTTGCTGGCAGGCTGGAGGCAAGGCAGCTGCAGGGCAGGGTGCTTTGGTCAGAGGGGCACTCTCTGGAGCAACACGTCCTTCAGCCAGCTCCAGGAGAGGATGCTGTGGAGTCCACAGGCAGATTTGGTTTGCTCTCCCCTAGCCAAATGTGATGACAATAAGGGGAGGGAAGGGGAGGAAGCGTAGGCAAAATGCTATTTATTCTTCTGCCTCTTTTATTGGCACAACATGTGCTCTCCTCGTATGCCTGAGCTATGTGCAATGACTAGAATAACTCCTCACCACTTTGAAGCTGATGCTGGTGATTTCCTGCAGGGATTGTCTCAGGGTCTCCAGCCATTCCTTCTCTCCTTGGGGATCCTCCTGAGTGCCAATGACGTAGATGTCATGAGGAATGTAGTCAGCGGTGTCATCTCGTGTCTTCCCCTGCCCCTTGGAGAGAAACCACGAGGTGATCTTCTTTGGGGGAGGAGCAGCGCCTTTTATTAACAGATCAAACACCAGAGTAAGTCAGTGCATGTTCAGCCAAACCCAGGACACAGAAAACTCATTAATACACACAAGGGGATAGAAACTATAAGCTTCCCATTCACTTTATCCAGGACCGGTTTCCTGTCAGCCAGGGCAGAATATTCTAAGGTGATGGAGATGTCAAACCTGCAGAGGCTCTGGCCATCTTCCTTGTTTTATTAGCTTACCAAGGCCAAGGTTAGCTGAGCATAAGGGCTGGGGGCTGCTCTCCTGGCCTGCCTTCACTTTACTTATCAACTATGAATGAGCTCAAACAGCTGAGCTCACAGCATTGAAAAGGATTCTTCTCCACAGATGGGAAAATTAACTCAAAATTCCACTGTCCTCAACTACACTCTGCTCCTGTCTTCTGAATATCACAGACACTCTTCTTGCTTTCAAGGCTTTACAAAAGCAGCCCCTGGTCAAGTGGCATGCAGTTACTGGATGTGCTCCTGGCCTTTTGATGGGACAGATAATGGTGTGGACTGCTGCACCAGCTTTGTGCAAGCCATGATTTCCTATACTGGAGGAATCCTTCAGCACCCATCAGGGCCAACTATATGGTTGTGTGACATGGAAAGTATCAAACCACACACAAGAATAAGCCTAGAGATAAGCTTCCTCTCTTCCTGTCTCACTGGAAGACCCTGGCATACAGAACTGCTACTGAACACAGTGTGTGGACCTGTCGTGGCAGGAGAGCACAGCACACTGCGGTGGAAGTCTGAAGGAATGCCCATGCAGAAGGGAGCCCATACCCATATTCCAGGTCCCAATGAAGACAGTGATCATATCAGGCTCTGGTTGCTCAGAGTGTTTATTCTTCATCTGCTGCAGAAGCTGGCAGAACCCTTCTCTCTTCTGGATAGGGAGGAGCAGAGACAATTAATGGGATGTGTATCTCCAAGAATACAACCTCCTGAAAAACCAGCTGGGCCAGGAAACTCCAGCACACCTGGAGGGCAGATGACCTCCCCACCATCCTGAAACCTTCAAAGAGGCTCTCCTTCCTGTGGTACTTTCTTGGGCTCTTAGCTTGTCCATTACTTTAATGAGAGCTGAGCCAGCCAGGAGGAAGCCTAGGCTTCCCTCTTGTTTGGTTTTAGAAACCTTTCTGCAGCTGCAAAAGGTCAGACTCTTCTTTGCCTCTCTCGCTTCTTGCTGACTTTCTGTTCTGCTCCTGTCTAAGTGATATCACCAAGGCATGCCTGCCCTCTCCACTATCTCCCTGTACAGTGTCCATTTTTCCATTTTCTGCATGTGTTCAGAACAAAGAAATTTCATTTTTGCCAAGCCAACTACATCCTTCAACAGTTTCTTTTACTGATAAAGAATGCCCTTTGTAACTTTTTTGTCCCCCCCACAGATCCGATCCAGGCTGGCAAGAAGGAAACACTGTGTATTTACCTTGGAATCAGAAAAAACATATTCCTTCCGCTGTGTTTTTTCTTTTTCTGTTTCCAGCACGATGACCAGTTTGTTAGGGACCTTCTGAGACTTGATAAGCTGCAAGACTAAACAGAGACTGGGTGGCATGAGCTGTGATCTCTGAAGGTAGAATCCCACCAAAACTAAGACTCAGACCCAGACTCGGGATTTACATGGTCTTTTATGTCTGGGGCTGACTTTGTCCTGCCTAATTCCACTTTAATGTTGCTAAATCCTGTTTCCTACAGGAATGGACCCTTGAAGCAGAGGCCCCAGATTCCTCCTGCCTGGAGCTTTTGTCCATACTGAGCCCTGTAGGGCTGATGTGAAGCCTTGGCTTCCTCCAGACAACCTCTCTGCCTCCTTACATTCTTTCCCCATCTGGCAATGAGGAGATAGAATCCCATTTGATGGTAAAGGTGAATAATCCCCATCTAAAATAGCAACTAGATAATTATGAACACGAGATGGAGAAAACTGTACATGAAAGCAAATCTTGTCAGTCACTGCCAGCAACAGAGAGATTTTCTACAGAGGGGAGAGCCCAAGGGCATCTTTTTCTCTTTGATAAATCCTACTGGTTTTGGCAGTGCTGTTCAGGGAAGAGTGGGGTATGACAGAAAAATCGATAGGAATCTTCAAAGAGCTGTCTGTCTAGAAACATCGGAGGCAAAGGAAAGTTGTTTGACTTGGGCCTTCACAGCCCAAACTAGCATTGCTCATCGGTAAAGATATTGATTCACATACGAAAACGAAAATCAAGGGAAGATACTCTGTACTGTGGTACTGAAACTGAGTATCTGGCTTTTTACCATCAAAAATTGTCACAGGAGTCAACATACAGCAGGTTTCTTTCCAGCAATACTGCTTTTAGTAGAGAATTGTTCTACTGCAACCAGCTCTAAGGGTAATCAATCTTCTCTCAAAACCTGCTCTTCTTTTAGATCAGGAGGCCAGGCAGATTGCCCTTTAAAACAGGCTGCGAAAGCTGGTTACACCAGTATTGAGTTCCTGCTGTCTGTAGGCTGCTCTGGGGATAGGCAGCCAGGTCTGCCTGGAGCTCACACAGCACCCAGGGCCAGGCAGACATTCCTATCTTCCTGCCCATCCTCCGTCATCCATGGGATCAAGCATCTGGTCCCACATTTGTGACCTTAAGTATCTTACTTTTCTTATGAGTATAAAATTTGTCTTCTGGGCCATCCTTAGCTCTCTTGATAATCAGTTTTCCCATTTCCACGTCAACCTTGAGATGTATTTTTGAGAAAATTCCCAGAGAATCGGCTTTCACCTATGAGAAAACAGAGATATTTGTCACAAGCAATCTCATGCACCCCAGTTGTATGTATTACAAAATATAACATTTGCCTGGATTCATAGACATATACATCATTATGCCAATCCCACCAGTTATCTCTTAAGCATTTGCATGGTGCAAATAGGAACAGCTGTGTTATCTCTGAGGCAGCACAGCCTCGGAACTGAGAGACTGACATAAATCCGCACGGCTGTCCCTCTACATTTTGGTCAGCATTGTTAAAGAAGAATGTTTACCTCAAAAGTTACAGGGGGGATGAGGGAACGGCGGTGTGTTGAATCAGGACCTTCGATCAACAATGTTTTCACCTGGAAAAGAACCCGTGTGTACTGAGTTGTGCACTACCCCGAGGGTAAGGAAGTCGGAGCAGAGGAATCTTACTGTGGTAGAGGATTGCACTTATGATGAGCCAGAGACACATGAGATGTGTAAATAGAGGCAACAGATGACATGAAAACAGTGTAAGATAAATAAAACTCTACCTTCTCCTCAATGGAAGACAGCAATGAGACCAGCTGATTGAGTTTCAGTACAATATTGACTGGACTGGCTTCACCAAGCATCTGATAACCACAACACAGAAACAAAAAGAGAGGGATGTATAACTACCAAACCCACAGAGCATTGCCTGGAAGTCTCTTATCTGCAATGAGCAGCACGAAGGCAATGAGCGGCACGAAGGCACTGCGTTTGGCTGAACGTACAGACGTATGGCAGGATTGAAGGGCAAATTTGCAAACCTTGCCTATAGGCTACAGGTACGGACATGCAAGGGAGTCAGCTGAGAGACAGGTTTGCATGACCAGGTGCAGGGCTCAGTCCTGGACTTCTGTATTTCTGAGCTACTGGTGAGGAGAGCAAAGTCAGAGGACTTAGGTGGGCTTTGGCAGTCAAACATCCTGAAGTGTGTGGAAAGACAAAGGTGCAGTCGTAGCCTGCAGACCGAGGGAGGATAAGGGGACAGAAGCCCTCAGGGAGTTTGCTGCATTTTCCTCTGGGGCAGAAAGGGAAGCAGGCAGAGGAGACTAGGGGATAAGTGAAACTGTGGGGTGCAACTCACTGTGTGCCCTCTGCATTGCAGCCAACGTGAGGCTAAAGAGAGCACAGGTGGTAACTCACCACCTGCAACCTACCAAAGCGTTGCTGGGATATCAGAGCCCTCCCTTCCCCCAGGGGCCAACCGCCTGTACGCCTCTGTTCTCATCTCCCACCTTCCAGCCAGCTTACCTGCGAGCGCTGATGGATGCCAGGGTGCAGCTGCTGCTCAAACACCTTCTGGATGGACTCCAGAGATGGGAGGGTCCGGGAGGCTTCACTGGGAACAGAGAGGTGGCAGAGGCCACAGGTTGCGGTCAGGTCTCGGCTCAGTTAGCGCCGGCCTCTTTGCACAGAGCTGCACAGGCACACGATCACACTAGGGCTGCTCTCAGCAGCCACCAGGCTCCTGCCCCCCCAGCTCACTGCCCGCTCCACTGGTGGGATGGGAGATGAGAGCCTTTCTCATCTGTGCCATGATACTGCCCATGAAGGCCAATTGGAGTCGGGCATCCAACTCTGCCTTGCCATAGCATAGCTGTTCCTCTGCCGAGGATGGAAGCAGGGTCCTTGCAGAGGACTTTGGCAAAGAGGAAACTAATTTTTTCAGGTTTTTCAGCTCATGTGACACAGGGAGGCCAGGCACGGGAACCTGTGGGTTACAGCGAGATTCCTTCAGCATTTCCCAGCTGTATCCCACAGGATGCTCATTTGTCAAAGTGCTGCTGTGTGAACTTGGCACAGCAGCTGTGGTCCGATCACGACAAGGCTTATCATGGAAAGAGCACACAGGGAGTGCAGGTCAAAAGGAAGGGAATGGTGGGAGCAGTGCTGCGATGCCTTCACCAAGCACAGTCAACTGTGGATATTAATGATTTCCCTCACTTTCCCAAGTCTGCATAGACCGGATTTTACTCAGTGTTTGTTGGGGAAAGTGCTCCAAAGTGAAAGTACGTCTGCCTGCCTGCAGATTAGATATGATTAATTGCCTACTAAGTACTCAACTCTGAAGTTTCAGCGAGGAAGACTTTGCCACAGGGCAGAAAGAAGACACATTTAGGAATGTGAATCTGCTGAAACTGGTCCTGCAACACCAATACTCAGCTTTGGAGCAGCCAGAGCTGATGGCATTGCCAATGGCTCTGGCTCTAAACCACGATTCCCATTGATTTCTGTGGCCACTGAGTCAGGCTTAGGAACAGCAGGCTGTTGCTGGAGAGTTAGGTTAAGTTCAGTTTGAAAAGAAAGACAGGATACATATTGAGACCCAGAGGCCAGGACATAGGGCCCATCTCTCAAAAACAGAGCAGCAGTCACTTCACTCAAACCTGTTCAGCAAAGATTTCTCATGGGAAAATTGCCCTCTGTTTACTGTACAGCATAGGGCATTGCATGGGTGTCGGGCTGGGGGAAGAACCTCTGCAGGCGTTCAAACTTAAAACCACAACGTGGTTTGAATGGCACTTTTGTTTTCTACTCTTGATAGTGCAAAGGAAATACACGTCGTCATCTTTATTGAGGTGCCAGAAGCCTTTGTGTCCACACAACAACTGCACCAATGCCGGTACCAAGAGTGCTTGAAAAGCTGCCTGCAATGCTCCCTGTGGACAATCCCCAGTGAGGAAGGACAAACAGATCCCTGGTCTGACATAACCTGGCTGTGTTTTATGCGCTGGGCTCTGGGGAGCTGCAAGAGACCAGAATACAGCATTGCCAAAAGAAAAAAGAGTTACAACAAATCAGCCTGGCTCAGCAGCACCAGGAAATGGAAAGCAGCTTAAACTTCAGAGAAAGGGCTCGAGTTATGACAACTGTTTTGGTTTTTTTTCAATCTAGCCCCAGATATTGTGAAAATAATGAAATTGAACATTATAAAGGGAATAGAGGACACAGCCCAGCAGTATAGGAATTATTGATACCTCCAGCTGGAATCCCTGGAGAAAGCTGAGATAAACAAAAACTAAATTCATGTAATGGCACCAATGGAATGGAAGTTCAGAAGTCTGATGAGGGAAGGAACATAAAACCCCAGCCAACCTCAGAGATTCTGCAGAACACAGTAAGACACCCAAGCACAACAACTGGACAACTCAAGCCAACCAAGCAGTTTGGTTAGGATGGAGTCACAACTGGAAGAGCAGAGGAGGGGTTCCTCTGGGAGATCTCTGAGACTGCTGTACTTGGCAGACCCTCATGGAAAAGAAAGCAGCTGTGTCGGACAGAAATAAGTCAGAAGTTGGGGGAAAATACTGCCTGCCCTTTGCTGTGTCTGTAAAGTGCTGTGCCTCTGAGCTCCTCCTGCAGAACTGCCCCAGGTCTGTTCGAGGATGGTGCTTCCCTAAGCCCAGTCACCAAGAAATCCTACAGGATCTTCTGATCTATCTTCAGGAAAAGGAAAAGCTGTCCTGGCTATTGAGAGGACTGCAGACCAGCTGCTTCTCTTTCTTTCTTGCCATCCCATACACATTTATGAGGAACAGGGTTACGAAACCCAGATGAGGTCAAAAAGAATAAGAAGTCGAGAATGGAAAAAGCCAGCCGTCAGCAGAACAGCAGCACTGGAGGTATTTTGGTAACACAAAACTCTCACTTGTGATTTCATTCGATTCTGGTTTCCATCGCACAGATGTATTCTTAGCTGGCCACCTGGGTCTCCCCCTCTGTGGGTGTGGAGAAGCAGAACCCTCACGCAGGGTGCAGAAGAAGTGCAGCTCTCTGCATGACCGACCCTCAGCCCTGTGGGCGGCTGGCTTCTGGCAGCAGCAGGGCTGCACACACCTCACCTCTGCCTGGTGAAACGTGCCCTGGGCCACAGCCTCGGGGCAGTGATTGTGGTGCCAAGCAGCTGAGAACATCGCTCACCCTCTGCCTTCCACACAGAGGTTAATGCCAAGCAATCAGCAGTGTTCATTCCTCATTTTAGCTCTGTCTTACCTTTGGTGAGCTCTGTGAGCATAGGGCTGGGGGAGGAAGATATTGTAAGCAACAGACACAAATGTGGAAGTCGGCCCTCTGCTTTCTTTAAGATCTTTGCAACAGTGAGTGCTAACCTTGTCTGCTTACAGGCACCACAGGGGGGAAATCACATCTTTCCACAAGAGAAAACACAGGGAGCTCCTCAAGGTTTTGGTTCCCTACTGGAGTTTTCCTATGTGGGGCCTGGAAGGGCTATAAATAGGAAAGGTAA
Source organism: Centrocercus urophasianus (assembly GCF_019232065.1). Taxonomy (NCBI): domain Eukaryota; kingdom Metazoa; phylum Chordata; class Aves; order Galliformes; family Phasianidae; genus Centrocercus; species Centrocercus urophasianus. Next base: position 20,982,802 of record NW_024884744.1, on the reverse strand, counting down.
GTTTGTAATCTGGGCTTGTTTCTCTTTACATCTGAGCTGGACCTCACTGACATCAGTGGGATTGCTCTTGGTTCGCAGTGCTTTCGCGGGAAGGGAAATCAGCACTTCAGGCACAGCTAAACACCAATATGTGTTTATTTCCAGAAACGATTTCTGCTTGACAATTCTGTGGGTGTCATTTATGCATTACCAAATTATGTAGTTAATCGGTTCTAGTGCTTTTTTTTTTTTTTTGCTTTGTTTTCTTTCTAAACAAAATAAAAAAAAAACCCACCTCCATCAACTGCAACCTCCCACAGGTAAGCTTCACTCTCACAGCTGAGTCTTTTAAATAAATCTCACATCTTTGGACCAGAATTACAAGTCAGGAGATGCACGTACAATGTTTTTGAGGATAAGCAGATTCACCGTTTAAGGTTTTGAATGCATGCATGTGGCACTTACATTAGAGTACACTGTTACAGCATTATGCTGTCATCTCTGAAAATCAGCCTGTAATTTACCTGAAGAGTCCTTTGCAAAGAAGTGCCAGCAGCTTCTTCAGCTGGGGAAGATTGCTTGAACCGGTCTGCACCATCTCTAAGTCACTGATGATGTGAACTCGCAGGTAATCCTGGATGAGTTTAAGGTGCTCATCAGAGACACTGCGAAAGAGACACACATGTCAAAAGCCAGCTCTCTGCTCTCAAATATTGGGCAGATTTATTGCTTCTTTTTTGATAAACCTCCGCTGCCAGCGCAGACAGATGGAGGCAGTTTGCATTGGATCTCAGTGTAAACACACAATGCTCTAAATTGGACTATCACAGGGTCTCCCACCATCACAAGGTGCTGCCACCTTCTCCTCTCTGTCCTTCACCACCTAGGTTCTCTCTTGCCCGATACTGGGCTCCTGCACCAGGAGTGCTCTTGTGATGCCTGGCTTTGAAGCCAGGCTGCTGTGAGACAGCTAACAACAATGTGGCCACTCTGGGGAGATGAAGACCCCCTTTCACCTCATCACGTCCCGCTTGGAAGGTTTTACTCCAAACAGTCCAAAACAATCTTAAGGGGTGCTGAGACTGCAGAGCTGAGCAGGATGCTCCCCTCCTCCCTGCAAGTCCAAGCAAGTCCAAGCAGTCTGTACGTGCTGTCCCATGCCCTGACAAAAGCAGAAAATCCCAGCAGACGAAATGATGCAGGCAGCTGACCAAAACTGGGTTTCTCCATCAGCCAGCTGCTGCTGGGCAATCACACCAGGACCGGTGCTGCCACGCACTGCAACTGCTCGCTCAGCCTCCCACTGCCCTGCCCACAGACATGCCTTCTTATTTATTTTTTAAAACTTTTGCACATCTGACCATCAAACGTCACACAGCTTCCTCTAAGGCTTCTGTGGATGCTCAGGTTTGGCACAGCTCATGGGACAACGTGAGTCAGACCTGTAGCTGGAATAAATCAGCACTGAGTACCTGGAAATCCACACACCAGCTTACTCTTTCTGGAGACTGGCTGGTGGTTTCTGATAAAATCTGCAGCTTAGACACATAGCTATGACACTAAGTTCTCTAAGATAAGTTCTCTATGATACTACTGTATTTACATTCAAAACCAAAGTCTACTGTTGATTTTAATACTTCAGAAAAGTACTTTCTCTAGACCATAAGGTGTGGGCAACGCATCACACCTCTCTGTCCTCCATTTGGTAGTATAAACAAAGAGCAGCCTGGCTAAGTCGAATAGGTCCCCAGCTGCCCCAGAGAGAGGCAGAGCTCAGAGCTGGATGGAGGGCTGGTTCTGCTGCCCTTTGGCTGGCCAGCCTCACCTGCTTGTGTCCTGGTACTGCAGTCGCTGGAGTAGTGTCTCAGAAAGGGACAGCTTGTTGACATCTGCCACCCTGGAGTTTTCAGGGAGAGAAGACACGTCCTTCGTCTCGCTGCCTGGCAATGCCATGAGGATGTTGCGTGGGGGCAGGATGGGAGGCGTGGGTACCTGGTCTGCCAGGAGGAAGGGACAGGCCCAGTTACCCCAGCACAGCAATGTAACCTTGTCCCCCCTTCCCACCAGGAGCACGTAGTCTGCACCGCAGTGGCAGTCACTGTAGAAACCTTCCGAAAGGCCTTCAGTTTCACAGCCGGGAAGCTCAGGGCTCAATACTGGCTCAGTATCAGGGGTGTCAGTGTTGTGAGGCCAACACCGCTGAGCCACCAGGCTTGGAGCTCACGCACAGCCAGCACACGCTGTGCCTCGCAGCATAACCTCATCCGATGTCCCAGCCTCTCTGTGATTGTCCCAGCTGCAGAGCAGCCACAAAGGCTCATTAGTTATTTTGAACAAAATGCTTAAAAAACACAGCTATACCCATCCATTACCATTATCGTGGAGGTGTGCTGCTGGGGCAGAATGGATGAAGGGGCACGATGGAGTGAGCACCAGAAGCTGCTAATGGAAAGAAGTGGACAGCTAAAGCGGGCAAAGACAAATGGAGAAAACATAATCCAATACAAAGGGGCCAAGTACTCTCCTTTGCCCTGCAGTCATTGAGTGGAACCTGCAAAATGTTTTCCTGCCCTCCCACATTGCTGTCATCCTGCCTGCTCAGCACACTACTCCTCCATCTCCTGGGTTCCTCTCCATCTATCCCAACCATGGTTGTCTTTCTTTTCATGCCTACTGCTCCACGCCTTGTTATGCCTGTCATGCGTAGCTGGTTGAGTTGTGAGCTTTAGTTTGGCTATTTCCCAGTGGTGGGATTGTCCCATTGCTGGTTGGTGCTGACCCACCGCTCCTGCGCAGAGCTGTGACCCACAAAGCCACCACAGCAATGAGCAGCAGCATGGCTCAGCCATCTGCAGACAGAGGCATCTCTGCAACTGTGTGTGTGTGAGACCGACTGACACCTGGGAGCCCTGCGTGGTTCCAGAAGGATGGCACCAAAGGGTCTATAAAACTAAAATCTGCCCATAAGCAGCCCAGCCCAAGTGCCGATACCTCTTCATCTAAAGGCTCTTAGCCTTGGCTAGGACTTCATTCCCTGCTGCTTGCTTCTCTGTATTATTTTTGCTGCAGTTCCCTCCCCCGCTCTGAGAGCAGATTTAGTGCAGCTGGCCAAAAAAAAAACAAAAAAAAAAAACCAGGAACATCTTTCCTGAGCAGCTTTGCAAAATTTTGTTCTGTTTCTTCATTAGATATTCAAGGCAAAATTTTCCAGCTCCAGAGAGCCATTGGTTTGTACAAACGTATGCAGGCACACCAATCTGCTTTAGTGCAGACTGCCCCTCACAGGCACTGCGTCCGTCAGACAGGTTTTGTTGAGTGGCACATCATTTCCAGACAGACACTAGGACAGGAAGGATGGCTCTGTGGGCATGACCTTCCCCTGGGAGATGGATGACCTAGGAAAAATCCCAGGAGCGATCCAAGTGACATTCATATACCATAGTTGGGATGATGCCCATCACAACTCTTCATCGTACATCTGCCTCCATACAAAGCTAGACTAGAGCAAGTGTCAGGCTTGGCCTCAGCCAGCAACAGGGTGGGCTTCTTACCAGCATCCTCCTCTGGTTCGTCGGCAGCCTCCTCCTCCTCTCGTGGCACGGGGTATTTGAGGTGCCACACCAGCCCCATGTTCTCTTTCTTGTAAAATTCTATCAGTTCCTCCAAGTTATCAAAATACTTCACAGGAACTCCCTCTGATGCCTGAAACAAAACACAGACGCTGTCGTGGTCTGGGATTTCCAACCGCTGAAGTGCTGCTCTTCACAGGAGGAAAAGCAAAGTCTCAGGGAGAGAAAAACCCATGACTGCTGTCCAGAGAAAGGCAGCATGGCTCTCCCTGCCCATCTGACTACAGGCTCTGTGCAGAATGACTTCTGCAGTACAAACAGAAACAGATATGCACACACGTTCCAGCCAGTGTCAGCAATGGCAGCTCCCAAGGCTCAGTGAAACAAAATGGAAGAGCTCTCTCTCTTCATTCAGTGTGCTTGGCTCCAAAGCAGAGGGAATCTTTAAACACAGAGTTCTCCCACATTCATTTTTGCATTCCCTCTCCGACTGAGCTCAAACCCCCAGACTGTGCAGCACTTTGCAGCATGCAGGCAGAACTCTCCTGTGAGATGGCAAGATAAACACGCCTAAATCTAGATGCTGGCATCCTGTCCCTTCCAGATTCAAAGGCTCAGAGCTATATTCAAGTGACACTGCCATGGCAAAAAAAAAAACTCGGATGATTCCTTCCAATACTTGAAGGGAGCGCATAAACAGGAGGGGGAACGGCTGATTATGAGGGTGGGAAGTGATAGGACAAGGGGGAATGGTTTTAAACTGAGACAGGGAGGTTTAGGTTGGATATTAGGAGGAAGTTTTTCACCCAGAGGGTGGTGAAGCACTGGAACAGGTTGCCCAAGGAGGCTGTGGATGCCCCAGCCCTGCAAGCATTCAAGGCCAGGCTGGATGTGGCTCTGGGCAGCCTGGGCTGCTGGTTGGTGACCTGCACACAGCAGGGGGTTGGAGCTGGATGAGCACTGTGCTCCTTTGCAACCCAGGCCATTCTATGGGTCTATGAAGATTTAGGAAGCCAGGGACACAGTGAGCATCAGGACAATGCTGCACTTGCCAGCTGCATTTTAACTATGACTAAACCTGCTTCTAGAACTAATCTCAAGAAAGGGATTCTTGCAGAGAGCAAAGACAGAGATAAGGCCTAGACATCTTCAGAGGCAAAGTTTTAGAGCAATTACATCCATACGTCCAAAATTGCTGTGAACAACTGGCTGCAAAAACAGAGCTCTAATCCAACTCTGAACTCCTTGACCCACTGGTTGGGTTTGCCCAATCTCTCATTATCTCTTAAGTATTAAAAACTAGAGGTTAAATAGGAGAAATGTTGGCATAACTCTTAAGTGAGCAGAACACAGAAAACAAAATGTCTCCAGCAAGTCCTAGCAACAACAGCAGCATTTGTTTTTAATTCTTCCCAAAGAGAAAAATCTCAGACCAGAAATTAGGACAAAGTTTTCAATGCAGAACCATGTCTGAAGTGCCCTCAAAGCCAGTCATCAAAACACCTCTCTTTTTTAACTACACCTGCATGTCTCTAAAGGCACAGCAAGAAGCATTTCCATAACAAATACACAATCCCTGAGAGCTGTGCCTGCTCAGCCTCCTGCTCTGTCTCCCAGGTGTTCCTGCAGTTATTAAGATGTATTATTCTTGTTAGCTAGACAGTTCAGCATTAAGGCAACACATAGGCAAACACAGGATTATGTTTTGGTTTTGCCCTGAGCTACCCTGGAGGGCACCTGGGAAAAGGCATGAGGTCCCTCATAGCCTAAAGCACACAGAGAGCAAAGAGACTGGTGTTGCCGTCTGCACCTTTGCAGGAAGAAAGCTTTGCTGTCTGAGCTCTCTCCCACTTCTCAAACTCCTGCAGCCCACCCCCGCTCCTCCTCTTTCCAAACCTGTCTTCACACTCCTACTCCTCTTCCCAAAGACCTCGCTGCCCGCCTGCTTCCCTGGGTGGATGGGGTGAGCATCCCTCTCCTGCCCCAGTGCTGCCAAGGGTGCCTGCAAGGCAAAGAGTGCCTCTGCAGGCCAAAGGGAAGGGAGAGGAAAGGCTGAATTCACGCTTTTTTGCTGCCGAGGACAGTGCAGCCTCTGAAACCGTCCTGGTCTCTGTGGTAACCAGAAGAAGCAGCGCTTTGTGTACGGCCTCCTTCCTCTAACACAGTGCACTGCATTCCAGGAGCAGACCAATGCCTGTGGTCCAGCACAGGTTCCCCAGGCAGGCCACAAACCCCAGCTCCCGTGCAGGGACACAAGTGCAGAGAGTTTCTCCCTCATTTCTGGCTGCTCTGGCAAGCTCCAGCACCCACCATGAACACTAACCCTGCCATCTCCTTTCACAGGGACTACAGGGACCTGTGCCACCCCAGCCCTGCTCTGAGCTGCACCCTGAAGGGAGGCAGGCTCCATCACGGCAGTGCTGGCTGCTCTTACAGCCCTTCCCCAAGCACTCAAAGCAAAAGGGACCGACTCTCCACCACACACAGTCAAGGTAAAGGACGGCACTTTATGGTGCTGCTCAGCAGGTAGCTGAACGTGCATCCCGAGCGGCTGCGCAGACAGCAGGAGCTGCAACAGGAAACGGAACGGTGGGTCAGGGGCTGCGACCGGCTGTGGCCAAGAGCTGGGGGAAAGACGGAGAGGTTTCGAACTCCTTCAGCTCCCTCTAAATGTGGGGGAACCCCAGGGCCCTCCCCGACACCGCCAAAGCAACAGCAGCCACACAGCCTTGCTGTGCATCGCAGGGATTTGAGAGCAAAGATCACTGGATTGTTCTCGCTCTTTTTCTTTTGTATTATAATTGTTATTATTTGCAAAGATCTCAATAGAGGAAGCACGTGGGAAGGGCTGTGCCCCTCCGGCACAGGAGTGCCCAACAACCCCCTCCGCCTGTTGCCTGTGCTGTGAAAAAAGCTCTTCTCTCTGCACAGATACACTGTCTGACAGTGAAAGCAAGACTGCACAGCATTTGCCTCTCCCCTTGGGGAAAGGATGAGAACAAACCCTGCATGACAAACGCTCGTCACGTTGTCCAGCACACAGCTGCAAGGTGTTTGGGTACCACGGGACGCACAAGTGCTGTGTGACCCCCCACAGCCACAGCATCGCTGCGAGGCACGGGGTGACAGAGCCCTCCTGCAGCGGTGTGTGTCCCCAGCCAGCAGGTGAGTCTGCAGAGCCGGTACCTATGGAGCATCAGTGTGATGCAGAGAGCCCATCTGGGCTGCAGTCACAGTGTGGGCTGTGAGGTGAGCCTGCCCAAAGGCCGGTCAGACCGTTTTCACTGCCAGTGAGCAAAGCAAAGCAGCATGCAGTCAGGACATGAGCTTTCCTCAGGCTTGAATTTGCAGATAAGGTTCATAGGTTAGGGAGGAAAAGCAGTGGTGGGTAGCACAGTATCAGCACTGTGTTGGCCAGCATCTTGTAGAGAACATTAGTGAAAACCAGACCAACGGTGCACTCTGAATAAGCTTTCTCCACACAGGAGGACAGCAGCAAGGCAAAATGGAGCCTTAACTCCATGCAAACCTGCTCTCGTGTTTGAGATGGGGAGCAGAGGCAGAACGGGGCAATGCAAACCAAGCGAGCAAGATGGGGCAGCACAGAACAAAGCTGGAGCCACCCAAGCAGCACCCAACAATGAAATCCACTTCCCGCCCCCCCGCCTCCATTTAGCAAGTAACTATTTCCTCTGGGTTATCACAGGATAGATCTTGTTTTAATTGCAGAGTGAATTGTTTCAAGTCATTAGAAATGTGGATAGCGAGTGTCATCTCCACAGCAACACACCACATCCCCAGGAGATCCCGCAGCTCCCAGGACACAGGAGCAGAGCTCCGCTCCACGGCACCTCGCTCTGCAGTGATGCCTGCAAGCACCTCCGCCCTGCACAGATGATAGCCACAACATATGGAAAGGAAGCACTGAGAGAGCATATGCAACACAGAGAACAGCCTGTAAAACAGAACTGCATGAAGGAATCTGGATAAGAGCGAGTCAGAAGCTGTGCAGCAATTTCATAGTGAGAAGATGCATCAGAAAAAGCCTGTGTCTTTCTGAGATCTATTAATGGGACTGTCATATGAGAGCCAGGAAGAAGCTGTCTTGCTGCACTTATCTGGGCTGCTGCACTCAGCCGGGGCGCCATTTTTTAAGGAGCATGTAAAAATACCAGGGAGAGTCCCCAGGAAAAATGTCAAAAGAAGAGCTGGAAAATGTGATTTACGAGAAGAGCTCAAAAGAACCTTTGCTATCTTCATAGCCTCCCTTTGCACACTCTCTAATAGTTTTATGTCCTGTCGCTAAAGCCTTTAATCACTGCTCTTTGGCTGCATCTTGTGGCCTTTTCCCATCTACTTAAATGTTCTGACAGCTCTCGTTACAGCTGATCATCTTTTCTTCCTTTATATCTGGTGTAAAAAGACCAACAGGGCCCAACATAAGTCTGCCCTTCTTCGTTCTCTCCAAGCCACGTCATCTGGCCAACAGAACACCCTGACAACACCGTGCTCCAAGCATGGAGACGCAGCTCTGAGCAGCAAACTTCAGGAGAAGCTGCAGGTGAACTACAAAGGCAAAGTGAAAACAGATTGAAAAGACGTGAAGCCTAAATGAAGGCAGGCAAGGAAGTGGTTAAGTTGGGGCTCATTACAACAACCGTATAAATAGATGGCACAGGAAGTCTGGGGCCCTCAGAAGGAAGAGGAAGTGTTTTCCTTTCCTGAGCCAAGGCACAAGGAGGAACTAGGAAACTGGTCATCTGCTTGCATTGCTTAAGTCCAGTCCTTTCTAACAAAGTGCCTTACACCAGGTACTTAAACCCAAATATAGGCATTACAGTAAGTTTTCAGAGTTATAAAACTGTTGTAAAACCCACAAAGTGAAGTGGAAGCTGAAAATCAGGTCGCTCCTACTTGGCTGTTAAATGCTGGCAGAAATTTCTTTTTTCTTTTCCATTTGAAAAAGAAGAAGAAAAAAAATTCATAGGTTTCCTGTTTCAGCAAACAGTTGTCATGGATTGCCTGCTAGCTAGGAAGCCTGTGGGGCATCTTTACATTTCCTTTTGGCTCTCAAGGAGAAGTTTGGTTACTGTGCCAGAGATAAAAAATAGCTGCTTACATCAAAGAAAGGCTGTGCCATAGAGAGACGTGGTCATGGGCATGGTGCTGATGGGTCAGGTCAATGGATGGACTTATGGGTCTTAGAGGTCTTTTCCAACCTTCTTATTTATAGATGAAATCTCACGCTGAGCAATTCATTTCACAGGAATGAGACCAGATAGGAATCACAGCTGGGAGAAACAGCTACTTCCCAAAATACAATCCGCCCAGAAATGTACTCTATTTTGAAAGTAACGCATGGGTAGGAAGAACATGGGTCTGGGAAGGGAGTGGGAAGGGAGAGGAGCAGTGAGCAGCTGAGCAAAGTGGGGATCCTGTGACACAGAGGGTCAGGAAGGGGCTTCAGTAAGTGTGGGACCCTGCGGGCTGGCAGGGCTGTGTGGACACTGGGCAGAGCTCAGGGAGGGGGGTGTTGGCATGGAACTGGGCAGAAAGGAAAGGATAAGGGCAGGAAGCCGAGGAACCTGGGCAAAGATGCTGGCAGGTAGCTCCTAAAAATGTATGAATTCTGGGAGAATGGCAAAGCTCCTGGGAGATACAAAAGCTGAGTAATGCTGGAGAGAGCTGGATGTGAACAGTCCTTGACTCCTCTGAGACAGCCTTCTCCTGTTCTGCAGGCAGCCTGGTCCCCATGCTTGGGTTTGCTCGTTCATGTTGCTTTTGTTACAGTGGCCTCTTACATTTAAAACTTTGGGTGAGAACACAGAAATCAGAAGAATTCTGGGGAAGTGAGCTTCAGAAGTTCTGAACGAATTATTGTTGGAAGGAAACAAGGAATTGCAATTTAAGAGCTATGCATTACTTCCAGATTGCGCTTCTGGCTGAAACATTGCAAACAAAAAAAAAAACCTTAAGTTAAAATGAGAAAACAGAAAAGAAAATTGCTGCTTTGTCAAGCCTATAATAGCCTTTCTGTTTCTAAAATGAAACGGAAAGATATCATTGCATATTGCCTCTACCATGGGCTCCACCTCTTTATACATAGTACCAACTTAAGAGATCCTGTACGTGAATTACTGGCGCCGCATCACAATTCCTTTCTCATTATGTGCATTAAAAATGGGAACATTAAGTGATTCTCACTCTTTCATACTAGGACACACAGAACATCTGTTAAAGCTCTGCACCTATTTCCTTGCTAGCTTGAAACAAGAGCATGAAATATGAATCCTCTTAATGCCAACTGTAGCAGGTCAAGCAGGTGCAAACGAGCATTCTTGCCTCCATTGCTAAGTGGAAACATGTAACTATTTCAGATACAGTGCAAATCTAGTTAAAAACCTAAACTCTTTCCGAATCTGATTCTGGCCACAATAGCTATCATTTTTTCCCACCTATAATTTCATGGAAAAGATTTGGGACAGTCTTTCATTCTGCTCGCTCTGTGTGAACTGTTTAACACTTTCTACATACGGAATGCGAGCCCCATTTGAGTTAACCTTAAAAAGATCCTGTCGTATCTGCCACTTCTCATCTCCTCTGGCCCTGCAAGAGTTTTCATCTGTGTGATTCCACCCAGGCTTCATTCTGGCAGCCCAATGATCATCTACGTTCACAGGTACAAAAATGCTCTCGTGGCAGAATTGGGACGTTTGCAAATTGAAATAATGTGTTCAAAGAGAAAGGAGTTTTCAGCAGAGTACAAACTCTGCATCCTAAAGCAAAACACATTAGAAGTTCCAGAAAGTAAAGGGCATAGAGAAGTTACCTTGAACCGCCATGATCCCACACTCAAATCCTGTTTCCATTCTGCTATGGCACGCCACAGTTCACACACGAAACATGGTAATTGCCAAATACCTAACTAAAATAGTTAGGTACAAGCTTTTAGGAACACCGAGTGGTTCATGGAGTGGTTTTTCTTTTTGGAATGGACTTTTAAGGTCACCTTGTCCCAACCCCCTGCTGTAGGCAGGGACACCTCCCTCTAGTCCATTTTCTCACAGCCCCATCCAGCCTGGGGCTAGTTATAAAGTGCACCAGCACCACATACGTGAGGTGGTCCTTCACACCAAATAACACATCCAAACTCAAGCTATCAGAAGGGATTTTATCAACACAGCACATTACGATCCAGCTTTTAACAAGAGACCCCTCCTGAGCAACCAAACCTTTCATAATTGCTCTGTGTTAGAACAAGGAAGATTTACAACAACAGCAAGCAAACGGCTCCACGATGGAACAGGAGGGGCTGGCATCAAATTTAGCTACAGGGTGCATGTCTGCAGAGCCACGGGGATCCAAAGCAATTTTTAGCACTTCTGAAAGCGTGTGGGTAGAACTGAAGAAAAAGTTTTGGAGTACATTTCTTCTGTGTAATTTGAACGCCAGCCCGGCGCTTTTTGGTTTTCTGCTGAAAAGCATCAGCTCTTTGAGTCAAATGAAAATTTCCGTTACCAAAAGAAGCCTGAAAACACAGGTTCTCAAGAATCAGTGAGGCAACCAAAGGCAGCGAATTTAACAGCCATCATTTCCAAAGGCAGTTCCCAACTGCTTTTCAGTTTTTCCCCCATTGGAAGGCAACCTCTTTGTTGCCCAAGGAGGCTGTGGATGCCCCATCCCTGCAGGCATTCAAGGCCAGGCTGGATGTGGCTCTGGGCAGCCTGGGCTGCTGGTTGGTGACCCTGCAGGTAGCAGGGGGTAGAAATTAGATGATCTCTGTGCTCCTTTTCAACCCAGGCCATTCTAGGATTCTATGATTCAATAAGTAACAGCCCCAAGCAACAGTGAATGGGGTTGGAAGTCCCACGAGAAGGAAATTTTTCCCTGAAACAGGTGAATGTGCATCTACACCAGCTGTGCCTGCACAGATTGGTCCTGCTCAACACTTTGGGATGTTCACTAAGCTATGTGGGCAGACAGTGGAGGATCCATAACCAGCTAATCATCTCTCTGCCTTCCCTGCTGTCTTCTGTGCTGAATGGATCCCTGTTTCAACAGACATCAAGCACTAAATATAGCTGAGCTATGTAAAATATCCAGCGGAAAATTAAAAGTAACACTAAAAAAGTTTTTCACAATGCACCACTAAAGCAAACATTACAGGCAGAACATGCATGTAAAACAGCTGCATTCTCTATGTTACACTGCACCAGTTTCTGAGATTGCATAATAAAAAACCATACAGGGATGCACAGATAAGAATGAGCATCTTAGTGTGACAATTTCCTGTATTCTGCCAGCAACATTTCTCAGGCTTTTAGCTACAGCAATTGTTTTCTATTGTTATGACATTTGGGCTGACCACTCACTCTTTATTTCAAGGGATTACCCCTTGTTTCATCTACCTATTGCATGAGCAAGACCAAACTCATTAATGCTTTCACAGAACAACACTGCAGCAGAACTGCTCAGCAAGTGTGGAGGTGACACCACGCCAAGCAGCCGGTACAACAGAACGTTGGGTTCCACAGAATGATGCCATGCAGAGGGACGTGGCAAGCTTGAGAAATGGACCCACGTGAACATAATGAGGTTCAACAAGGCCAAGTGTAAGGAGTGCTGCACTTGGGTGGGGGCACCCAGCCCTTGGCAGGGGTTGGGAGTGGGTGAGCCTTAAGGAGCCTTCCAACCCAATCATCCTGTGATTGTACAAATCTAACCTGAAGAAGCACTCTTGTTTAACAAAACCCACCAAATGCAAACAGGAATTCCTCAAATCTTCACCGTTTATGCTCCCCCTAACCAGTATCTCTGGGATAAAACTGGATGTGAAGCTGAATTTTTTTTTAAGCTCTGCTCCCTGGAATTGGACACAACCCAGTGTTTCTATTTTTGCACATGCAGGGATGTGGCACTCAGTGAAGCTGAACTTCTGGAAAGGTAATGCAATGCCTTTGTGAAAACCAGCACTTTCTCTACATATGTCTTCTATTGCAGTCAGTCACAAAGCACAACTTCTACTGACTGCATCAGGTCACTGCATCCCTGCCAAGTTTGGAACATGAGCTTTGACCCAGAGGTACCTGCAAATTGTAGTTCAGGCTCAACACAGAGCACTGCCAGCTCATGGCCATCTTGGCCATGCTTTGTCCAGGAGGCTTTGTGATCCCAGCTTCGATGGGCATTACTTCAGCATACTGGAAAACGAAAGCTTTAGAAGAATGGAACCAGAAGAAGGGAACTAATTTCAGTGGAGAACCAAGATGGAAAACTGCCAGAAGTGATGACCTGAAGACAGAAGTTGGGCACCTTCTAGTAGTTCTCACTCAACTACCATCCTTCCTTTCAAACGTGCTCGCAGAAGTGGTTGATTTGGAATGAGAATATCTACAGGGGCGGGCAGAGCTTCCTACACAGGGTTTGATGCTGGAGAAGGCTTCTATGACATTGGAGACCGGCCACTGTGCCCAACCCCCAGCCAAAGTGTCAGGCCCATTTTTGTGCCAACAGCAAACTCAAGCACTCGTGTTTGTGCACTCATGTGTTCACAGCAGGACCTGAAAGATCCCATGGGGCAGCAAAGAGCAGCTGGGTGCGTGGCCGTGGGTGGCCAAAGACTTTCGAAAGGAAAATAAGGTGAAACGATTGCTCTTATTAAACAAGAACTGCTGAACCGATTGCTCTGTAACAGATCTAATCTTTACCTTCCCAATCTGAAAATATTTTGCATCTATATTTTCAGGAAACTGGAAACATTCTGAAAGGATTCCAACTCAACAAAAGCTGGATATGGTTTGTTTGTATGAAGAATTTTGTATACCGCGGGATTCGGCAGCAGGAATGAGCATGTTTCAGGAAATGCCTTGTGTTTTCTTATTAAATCTGCTTCTTTCTGGGTTATGGTTGTTTTTTTTTAAGCCTGCAAAATGCATTATGTTTATTCCTACCTCAGATGCAACGGCGGAAAGAACATTTTCCTTGTATAAACAGATTTGGATACAGTGCAGGGACAAAGCACACAGATTCTGCTAAGCCCTGACTGCCAATTAATTTCGGTCCCACGTTTCAAGAGTGTAAAGAGTTCCACAGATTGATCTAAAATCAACGTTGGAAGATACTCAAACTGGAGTTGTACCATTTTCATCAATAAAATACAGCTTAACATAATTAAATTACATATTTGAGCGTGGTAGAAATCCGCTTCCCCTATGTTTCAAGGGATCTTGCTCCTAATTATTCTCTGATTGTCCACTTGCCCCTTGTTTCTATGCAAGAAAAGTGATCATCCTAATTACAGCTCAGCATTTCAGTGCCAACAGAGTCCCACAGAAGCAGTAAGTTTTCAGTGTAATGGATGATATTGCCCAAGTAATTCAGGTAAACCATTTTCAGCATTAATCTTCCTTAAAGTACCATTATGGTACTTGCAGAATCTCACCATTCCCTACTGAAATACTCCATCCAAACACCGTACCATCCTTCGAGCAATGCTGCTTCTCCCTTCTCTTGCCTTGCAGCAGTGCAGGTGCAGCTGTCCTGCTGTGGTCCCCTGGGATGCAGCCACACACACACTGGCAGCCCACAGCCACACAACCCTGCCCACCAGCACGCACCTGGTGGCTGTTCAGGCAGAGCTGCACGCCCCTGGTGGGATGCTTGGACACTTCCTGCCTTTCAAATGATGCAGCAGGGATTCAACAGCACCCAGTGCCTCTCAGCTGCAAGCAGACCATGGATGTCTTAATGTCTCCATGCTACCTGCAAGGCGGACTTGTGCCTGCCCTGTCCTCATGGAGCCCGTAAGGCTTTGACATCAGTCTGAGTCAGTAGAAAGTAAGGCTTTGTATGTAATACAGAACTACAGAATCACAGAATGGTTGGGCTGGAAAGGACCTCAAAGATCCCCCAGCCCCAACTCTTGTCACTGCCCCCCCAGCAGCTCAGGCTGCCCAGAGCCCATCCAGCCTGGCCCTGAGCACCCCCAGGGATGGCGCACCCAAACTGCTCTTGGCAGCCAGTGCCAGGGCCTCGCTGCCCTCTGAGTAAAGAATTTCCTCCTCAAATCTAACCTAAATCTCTAGTCTTTTAGTTTAAAGCCATCCCCCATCCTATCACTGTCAGACCGTGTAAAAAGTCAGTCATAATCCTGCTTATAAGCTCCCCTCAAGCACTGGAAAGAATAAGTACAATGCACAGCTGGCAGCAGAAGCTCTAAGAGGTTGCAGAGTCGTGAAGGTGTTCACATCACCCGAAGGATCATGCTTTATCTCCCACTCAAAACAGCTTAAGTGCAGTTTCCAAGTAGACGGGTTTTGATCAGATACAGACAGAAGAACAAACTCCAAAGCAAACCACAAAATCCCTACCACAGAAAACCCTTTCTTGGCCTCAGCTGTCACAGCAGCACACCAATTTACAGTACAGTATCAAAGAAAGGGACAAAAACCCCAAAAGCTTTGCCCCTCTCTGCAAGGGGCCCGCAAGGGAGCAGGTGCTGCACGTGCCACAACAGCCACAAACTGCTTCTGACGTTGGTGACAACAGCAGTGACACCAGGAACTGACCTCAGCTCGTGCTCTTATCAGATTGTGCTGGCAGGATGGGCAGCTGTGTGAATGTCTGCTCACAGAGAGCAGGTTAGTGTGCCGGATGGAGCTTTTACACCGAGCTCCACCCTGCAGGACTCATACACTGAAAGCAGGATAAATTCCCCCCAGAGGCCAGGACAGCCCTGCAGAAGGTGATGGAGACTAGCAGCCCTCTCACTGCACGTCCTGTGCCTGTCTCAGGCAGAGGACATTGGTCTTTCTGACATATTTAGCCAATCCGTACACCAACAGAGTGGAAATCTGGACATTTTCCCCAGAATGTGTTTCTAGAGGTGGGTTGGAAGGGAAACCCTTTATCAGCCCTTCTGCTTTCTGGGAGCCCACGCTGCAAGGACAGCAGTAAGCTACAGTTTCAGTGTCAGTTGTGTGCAGTGAGTCACCCCCACTGGGCTGCCCCGCGCTGCTTGCACTGCACTGCTCATTTCCTGTTGCACACAGCCTTCTGGCAGAGCTGAGAACATTACCAGCAAAGAGGAGGGGAAAAAAAAAAAAGAAAGAAAGAAAAAAGAAAGTTCGATGATCACTAGGTGTAAAACTGTGCTGCCAGAGCACCTATCATTCCCACTGAAGTCAGCAAAAACTACTAGCAAATAGGGTCAGGTCCTCCTTTCGCAGCAAGCAGTAAGTCTAAGTACAGCATAAGAAACCTCTGCAGCAGCGGTGATTTCCAGCACAGATGTGCACAGAATGCTGAGCTGGCACCAGAGCAATGAACATCTCATCTACGCACAAAGCAGAGTGCAGGGAGATGTGAGCAGACCACTGCCAGGGAGCTGGGAAGCTACTGCACTCTGGGAAGGTGAAGTGGAAAGAAAGAGACAGGCAGTGACCTTCAAAACAGGGGTGTTTTCCATACTGTCATACAGTCTCTCACACAGTGTGAGAAGACGACGGCTTGCCATGACTTCTGACATCAAAGTATTCCATGGAAACTGCCAAGCCCTGAAGCAGGCAAAAAAAAAACAAAAAGAAAAGAAAAAAGAAGGGGACCAGAGCTGCTCATTGAGCAAGCAGGCTGCTCTCCTGCCTTAGCCAGGCATCTCTGGTGGCAACATTGCCATCTGTCCACCAGGACATCTGCGCACCAACCTTCCCACCAAGCACTGCAAGGTAAGTGCCTGATCCTGCAGACCTGGCCCACCAAGTCCTGTCATCTGTTACATGTGGGCACAAACCTAGACACAGAAACATGCTTCTTCCTCAGTGACTACAGAGGTACAAACTCAGCTTTAACTGCAAGCGGCTTTGAACACAGAACTGAAAGAGAGGAGATGAATGCTGATATACACACACATCTCCTGGACCTAGGAAAGCCAGCAGAGGACACTGTTTAAAATTAGTTCTGATAGCCTGATCCTACTTAACACATTAGGACTTAATTCCCTGTTAGAAAAAGGGAAACAGCAGCACTCTCCCTGGTGGAGATGCTAAGATGCCAAGGAATTCAGGTTGAGAAGTGATGAGAGTCCCATTAGCACATCAGCTCGATAGATACACGAGGCACTAAGTGACAAGTGTAGGAAAGGTTTACTCTCAGTGAATCCACACGGCAAGAGCTGACCACAGATGCCTGGTTTAGAGTGACCGAGTTGGGTGTTAGTTTGGACTTGTTATTTCCAAGGTTTTCTTTGCTACTCCTGCATTGTTTGCACAGTTACGAATAGGCTCATCCAGTTTCCAAACTTCCAACAATTCTGCATGAACTATAAGCAAGGGAAATTCCTGTCTGTTCCTACAAAGCACCCCAGAGGTTCTTCCCAGAGATGGGCAGGGAGCAGCTATGCTATCACAGGGGCAGCATGTTGCCACCCTGACATCCCTGCCCCCAGGCTGCTGTGCTACTGTATGGCTTCTGCTCCCTTCCTGTTTGTGGCCTGGTGAGACACTGCAGGCTAGCAGATAGATCTTGATGACTAATTGTTCTCAGGCTGGGACAAAGATTTCTATTCGCTGTAACAGATCCTCTGTTGCAAGGATTTTTGTCCTCTCTCCCCCTCTTCCCTGAGTAAGTTTTCATTGGCAGGATGCAGGTTGGATTCATCCAAGCTGTGGATCTGTTTCCTACATCTGGATGTCTCAGGTAAAGGAAGGAGGAAACTCAACAGCCCCAGGGAAAGAAGAGGGGGGACAAAAGCTCAATGACTGTAACCACTACAGATGTGGTTACAGTCAGACTGTGGTACAGATATGGCAGGCAAGAGGTGTTCCAGCCCTGGCCATGCTGACTGCTGTATGGCTGCTGCAGTGCAGAAAGTTAATGGCAGCTCACACTGCATGTCACAAAATGCTGGAGAGATGTATGCAAATGTTTTTTCATCAGTTTGAATGCAAAACCACACACCTCTGAATGCAAAAATGTGCACCTCCCCTTCTGCCACCTGTACTGAAAAGTGAACCATGCAAACAATAGCATGGAGCATCATTCCACCGGTGCCAGACCAGGCTCTAAGAAAAGACCATTGAAATCTATTCACCAGTACCCAAAAATGTGAAATAACTTGCAGCTTTAAAGTGGGAAAAAAATATGCCAAGGAGCAGCAGAGGGAGAGCTGTCATGTCACCAGTGCTGCACGTGTAGCTGTGATTTTACACATCTCCTGAACCTGCTCTCAGCATGAAAAACGACTGACAGACACCACCTGGATCTGGACAGGAAAGAGCTTCAGGAAGGAGCACTGTGCAAGCAAAAAAGGTCACACTGCACAATCAGAGCCCCTGTTTGGAGCCGGGCTGAGCACAGGATTTAGGTACTGCAACTCTCCTGTGCCTTTTTTTTTATTATTTTAAACCCAGACAAGAGAAGGATCTAGTGATTGCTGTGTCTATATACTACTTGGTCTGGTTCAATAGGATTTCACTTTTAATGGACTTTTTGCAAAATGTTAAACTCTGCCTATTTAGCAGCTTTCACATCCCTACACAGGAGAACCGTTCTTCCAAAATACAGTCCTTTAATATGCACAGAACAGTTTTTGTCTCTTACAGAACATAACAGACAAGTAAGCAAAGCTGTCTGGCCCAACAACGTACCAAGAAAAGCAGCCAACAACATGAAATCTGTAAGCCTCAATTACAACCCAAATCTTTCTCTTGCAGAAGCAGCCAGCCCCCTGTGTTGTGTCTTCCCAACATGAGTTAACAGTACCCTTTATTTAGCCCACCCTGATATTAAACCTAGAGCCCCAGATAAGCCAAAGGTACCACACCACCTCTCTGCATCACACACAAGAGAAATCCCTCACAATCAAACCACAAATGTCAAGAGAATCACATAAATCAGTTTGATTGCATTTCTGCTAGACTGCATTTCCTGAAAAAATCTAGTGGATTTCAAAAGTTTTCACTCAGAAAGCCCCAGCAGAGACCTAGTATTGCTGAATTCACTGGCAGTCCAATAATCTCTTCCTAGAAACAATGAGGATACGATTAATTGCAGCCGCCGCAGAATGAAATCACACCTCCAGCTCATTCATAAACCTTGACCAGCACTTGAGCTGCCCATTGCTACAGCAAAACGAAACACTGATTTCTCACGGCTGCAGCACTGTTGAACAATCATAGGTCTGTCCTGAATAACAAGGCAGACTGGTGCAAATGGGTAGCACAGGTATTTCCATTTCATTCCTGATAAAATCCATGCCCACTTCTCAGGGCTGTAAGAGACCACACCACCCCTCGCTGTTTCATGGTCTAGACTGAGAAAACAAGGCCTGAGAGGTGATAAGGAAGGGAAAGTGGCTTGCTTGCAATCCTACAGCAGAACAGGAATAAAATGAAGATGTGAAACTCCTGCCCTCAGTCCTGGTACCTTCTGTATCCTAAGGCTACAACTCAGTTTGCATTTTCTGAGTGTAAGTCAACTGTGTGGTGACTTTGGGATGAAAAGACCCACAATGTACTGACCAGAAGCCAGCTGTGGGGGAAAAAGTATTCCCTAAACTGAGGTTTTCAGTTACCTAAAACATGGCAGTGCCACTGGACTGGGGACCAGCAGTGTACTGGCGTGGGGCACTAGTTTCACTCCCTGTATCCTACTGTCCTAATGTTAGAACCATTGTGAAAAAACACACAAGCAAGTAATACTAAGTGCATCTTTGTGGGACTGAATGATTCACAGCGTGGCTTACCTGGACAATCAGCCTCTTTTCTTTATCAGGCAGAATTCGGTAGGTATAAACACAGTTCCGAAACCTGGAACAGATCAGAGGAGATGCTGTTAGACTGCCCCCAGAGGGAATTAATTGCACCATAACACCCCACCCCATGAGAGGAGATACTGCAAGGTCCCTGGACACGTAGATAGTTTCATGCAAAAGGGTTTTAAACATTTCTCTCCATTTCCCTCTAGCCTCCAAAGTAACATCAGCTGTAACTATTGTTTTGTCCCAGTTACATTCAATTAGATTTTTATTTAAGGGAGGATAGAAGAGGCTTTTGCCCAGTGAAACGTCACATCAACGTGCAAGAGCCCAAAGGCAAGGAAGGAAAGCCTCAGCTGTAATGTGGTAAGCATGACGCTCCTCAGCAGCTGCTGAGCTCCAGGGAGCTTAGAGGGGAAAGCTGGCTGAAAAATAGACTTCTACCTTTTCTCCAGTGAACAACAGATTGTTCAAACCCTTCAAGCTAACTGCAAAGTGTTCTGTTAAAACACACGGTATGTCTTTAAGCCAATGAAGGACGCTAGTTTCAACCTCTTCCTCTCAAAGGAAAACCTGGAATCCATTATCAGATCCTCCTTGCCTGTATCAGAGCCACTGCATTACACTCAGGAGCATGGTGAAATGCAGGCTGAGGTCAGCCCTCCAGCTAGGGAGATCAATGAAACAACCACACCTCTTCTACAATAACATACATACACTTTTCAGAATCAATCCAGGCAGGAGAGAGAAAGAGAGACCACGAGGATGGTAGGGAGTCACAGAAAGCAATTGGAGATGAAATTATTCACAAATCAGAGCTGACTTTTCTTGGGTGTTTGGAGGATTTGCTCATGTATCCATACAAACCTCTTTCTAACGGCATCAACGGCCAAGAACACAGAACTGCCCACCGAGCTTCAGTAAGCAATGCAATACCATCCCATAGGCACCTGCTCATCCACAGCTGAGGAGCTGCTGTACCAGGGAGCTGGAAGAAGCCACGGGCACAATCCTGAGCATCTTAGGACTGCCACAGCTCTGCTCATTTCACTGAGCCCAGAGCAGACAAGAGCCAGAGGAGGGTATGCCCCCAGGGAGCTTATAGGTTTTGGTTTTATCTGCCAATGCAGTTCTCTTACACCATTTCCTCCTTCTGATACGCAAACAAGGGCTAAGCAGAACTGCTCATGCAGCTGATGAGAGAAAACCTTTGTGAGTGGAGATTATGGAACTGAT
This sequence comes from Centrocercus urophasianus, assembly GCF_019232065.1. Classification (NCBI taxonomy): domain Eukaryota; kingdom Metazoa; phylum Chordata; class Aves; order Galliformes; family Phasianidae; genus Centrocercus; species Centrocercus urophasianus. The sequence continues at coordinate 20,962,267 of NW_024884744.1, read as the reverse complement.
AAACAAACCAGCTTAATGGTGCTTGTGCCAGAGAAGGACTCTCCATGAAAGTTCCCATCACACAGGGTCTTATGAGGCAGCTGGTGTAACACTTGTCAAGAGATTGCAGCCGGAGTAGTAGAAAAGCAAGCCAAGAGCTGCTGGATAAGATAGGATCAAGGAGGAGCACTTTGTAGGATCAAACATGGGTCCCTCCTTACAGCCCCTTAGTTTAGTGCATGTGGATGGAGAAGGCTGTGGTGTGTACTTCATTTTCAGCCCTCAGCCTTTGACTCCTCAGAAGAACTGCCAGGCTGTGTGGTCCCAATTTCTCACACATTTCAGGTCCTCCCTAGAAACTGGGTATGAGTTCAGAATTGCCTTATTGCTGTTCAGCCTAGCTGTGTGTATGTGTGTGGGGTGGGGTAAATACAACATCTGCCTGAGTTTAAATGTGTCCCCACGTACTTTCTGATGTTTGCTCCATCAGCCAGCTAGCAGAAGAAAGGGGACAAGGCTTGTGCTTTCCCTTTCCTCTCCTACTGACCCTCACACACGGGTGACGATGCGCATACTGGAAACGTATTGGAACATGTTGGAGCCCAACTACAACAAGGTCTGTCTAAGCATCCGATGAGTGATGCCATCCCCTCAGGGTGCTGGAAATGGTACCTCCAAGGAACAGCCCTCCTGGAGGAAGCCAAAGCTGCACCTAAGGCTGTGAGCTCTTCTCTAGAAGCACTGCTGCTCCTGCCTTCCCCTCAGCTGGGTTAGCCCATTGCTTCTCCATCAGTTGGCAAGACTAACAGTCTGGGCTCAGAGAAAATGGGGAGGAAAGTGCCCTCACTTCTTGCCTTTTATGGGGCAGCGTGACCAGCAGAGAGAGCGGAGGACAGCAGAGCTGGGGGAGGAGCATTCCCTGCTCTCTGCTGAGCTCAGCACTGCTGTTGTCAGTTTTAGAGGAGGCAGGAGGGGTTCTGAAAATGCCCTGCAGATACCCCTCCCTTACTGGTCCACATCTACACAAGCCCTATTTTCCCAAAGCAGCTCTTCAAGAAAATCACTACTTCGGTCTATAATAAAGCAATCACGATTTTGCTGGATGCTAACAGGTCTGTACAACGTGACACTTCTTTTTCCAGTCAAATTTCACAGGGTTTTGTTTTCCTTCCCCATGCACAGTGACTTTCAACATAATCCCCTTTTTGTGACAGCCTCCCGTTCCACCTCTTTCTCTCACCTTGTCTCCAGCCTCTCCATTCTTCAGACAGGAGTGACCGAAGCACTGCCAACACCTTCCAGTCAATAACACAGCTGAAACCCACACATCTCCGAGGAATTTTCCAGCTTCAGGAAAGCTGTGTGCTTTGTCAGGATGAAATTCAGAGGGAAAGACTTATTCACTGCCTTTAACCCTTTCTGTCCACAAACTAACTACAGGCCAGAGTCAGCTGAAAGGATGCTACTTATGCTGACAGCAGTCTGCGGGCCGATTCTCGGATGCTGAGCTGCTGCTGACAGACCCAGCTGCCCTTGGCTGACAAAGCTGGGTGCTGTTTCTTTAATCAAACCATTCATGTTGGCCACCTCAGAATGGATTTAAAAACATAACCTTTGGCTCCCAGCTCAGAAAATCCTGGTCATTATATTGTTCCTATTTCCTGATCCCATGTCTCTCAAGCCACAAAGGCTTTCAAAGTTGGCTGCAAAAACATTTACAATGGAAAAACTTATGCAAATGCACGTTAGCAGACATTTTTACGGCACCTTCCCTTTCTGCAGTCTCCACCACCGCTTTGTAAAGACATCTTTTGTGTATGTGTGTGTGTGCTAGTTACAAAGCAAAGCATTTGTACGAAAAATGCTCAATGGAAGTCGCTGTCTATTCCAGTAAAATGTTCCCTGGGTGGCAACTTGTGCCCTCAGCCCTTGTCAGAACGCCTGTGTACATGGAGAAGCTGCCCAGCCCCATGCCTTCTGCCAGAGACAGCCCTCGGCAGCAGCATGTGGTGTCACCAGAAGCCTGACCTCAGAGACAAGCAGTTAGACCACGGTTATAAACGGCAGCACCGCCTCCACTGCTGCAATAAATGCACTTTCAGAAAGAAGCTATACTGGGAAACTTACTTGTAGTTTCATGGGCAGAGGGGGGGACATAAGTTGTCATTTATCCAACAAGGATCTGACAGGCAGAACAGGGTCTACAGAGGCTCCTATGGTCTCTCCAAAGCAGAGAGTGACTGCCTTATCCCCTGTAATGCCGAGTTCAGTCCTCAGACTTTGCTTGCTGCCTTCAGCCTCCTCTGGCCCTGCAAACCCAGGGCAGGTGACCCTTTCTCTGGTGCTCAGCCCCAACCCAAATACAGCGGCAGGGCTGCCAATGCATCTCTCCTCTCCCTATTTCCTACATGACAGCATTTACCCCATGAGCCACGTTACCAGGCAGGCAGACTCACTGCTGTGCTGAGTGCATCGTGCTCTGCTCCACGGACTTATTCACGCCATTTGCTGAATGGGACACAGCACCATGCAGGGTGCTGAGTTAAACACACACTGAACCAGAGCAAGAATGTCTCTCAGAGGTACCGAGCTGGGCGTTTGTGTTGTTACATGTAAATACATGACCCAAGGGGCAACCAGGCTCTAAGAAGTCAAGAGGTTCTTTTATCTCAGAGTGCAGCGACGTTACCTTTGACTGTCCTTTTGGATCAGGGGCATGAGCAGTGCAAAAGGTACAGCAGCAGAAGAGCCTGCATTTGTTCAGCCAGCTCCCAACCCTACCCTGTGGCCCAGCAGGTGAAAACCAGCCATGCTTTGCTTCCTAGGAGCACAGTGGCTGTTAGGGCGTGGGGAGTAACCCCTGCATGAGCAGGGACAAAAGTGCCCGCGTGAAGCACCAAGATCAAAGTGTACTTACAGCACGCAGAGTGCATACGCCGAAGCAATGGACTCACTGGCCCGCACAAGGAAGCTGCCATCCTTGCCTATTTTGGAGAGCAGGTCTTCGGCTCTGGAGCGAGTGATGTTGCCGTGGTACCAGCACTGATCCATGGCTGCAGCTGGAGGAAACCAGAATGCCAGTACAGGAGCTGCCAGAGCTGCCTCTGTGTCTGTGTGTAACGATCAGGCAGCTCCAGCTCACCAGCTTCCTGTTTCAGTAGTACAGAGAGGGAAAGGAAACTCGGCCGCGGAGAACTTCCTCAACTCAAACAGCTCAGAGAGTGAGCATGACACGTTCCTGCAGCTCCTGCTCTCTCTCCATGCTGCAACAGAAGCGACTGGTGAGCCCACATTCCCTGCCTTTCCTTTCATGTCTCTGTATTCTGCACCAAAACCCCACATGGGGGTCCCTCCTGCTCCCTCACTAATTCAGTCCCACGGGTGTTGGTGGTTCACCCTCCTATTTATGGTCTCTTGCCAGACCCTCTGTGTTTCCATTTTTTTCCTGTCCGTCAGTCCTACCATGACAGGTCTCCATGGGGAACAAATAAATCCCAGACTGGCTTGCAAACAACCTGTGCATTAGAATCCTTAGCAACGACTGCCTCATTCCAGCATTGTCTGCTCCTCACATCTAGCTAGGGGTTCAGCAAGGGACTTGAAAGATCCAAATAGTAATAATAATGATAACAATAACAAATTATCTCCAAATTATCTCTGTGCACAAAAGCAAAGCAAGATTTGTTTGGAGAGTTATTGACAAAAGTTCCCTGTCAGCCACTGTGAGATAGGTTTAAAGAGTCCTTCCAACTCTAAATTGCCAAAGGTGGGACAGAGCAAAGTAATTTTTGGCAACCTGCGTCAGAGAGGAGAACTGGGACTTTCACTTCCCTTTTCTTTGTCTGTACATCTGTCTCTTGCCTAGGCTCTGTGCTGCGTGCACAGCGCTGCACCTCCAAAGGAAAGCAACAAGGCATGCTTGCAACAGGCAACAGTGTGGCTGCAGGAGCACTGCCTACATGGCAACTTTGGTTGCCTCTCCTCCAGCTACTCTGCCTTTGAAGACAGTGCTTCTGCTCACCCACATTTGAGCCGTAATCCACAGCAGCAGCCAAATGGGACTGTGTGTCAGGAGAGTCCCCATGCAAAGCACACACAGCTCTGCACAGCCTTCAGCTCCCAGAGCCAGAAGTGCTGCGGACCACACACAGCATACAGGAGGGCTGCCCTCTCACACAGCAGGCAGAAGAAAGCAAAACCAGTATCTGTGGGCACTGAGCAGGAGATGGAAGCAGTACATCCCCATCTGCCTTCCTGGCACTTTCAGTTTTCCAGACATTGACTCTACAGCATCCAGCTTGATCTCAGCTGCTAGGATTAAACTGAGTGCACTGGAAATTCAGAACTGCGCAACCCTGCTAAATGGGCAGAACTGCAATATGCAGGGCTTCCTGTCCACGCTGAGCAAGCACTGTCTGCAGACCAAAATTAGCTCAGCAGGACCTGCCCTGCAGCTTCACTCAGACCTACACAGGCTTTACAAGACAGACTCCCACAGTGCCTAAATAAAGTCTGACATTGAATTAGCACTGAAGTAGCTAATTAGCATTGAAGTAGCTCTGAATGGACAATAGCTGTCAGTGTGGGTGCAAACCCTATTCTTCCTACTGAGAAGAGTATGTGTGTATTGCAAAGAGGCAAAGAGGTTGTGTAGCTCCTCTGATGGTCCTGCCTGGCCACAGTGTGCCGTTAGCCTCACCTATGCCGCCTCTTTGGGATGTCTGGTGCTCACAGCAGCTTCTTTGGAGCACTGTCATAGCAGGAAGCAGAATGGCTCTGAATGTCAAACAGTTGCTTGGCTTTATAGTGCTCTCCATGCAACGGATCCATATGATGGCACATGGTGGGCAGAGCTGATGTACAGAATGAGTACTGCTGGAAGGACTCTACCCTTGTAGAGCTTCTGATCTACTGTAAGTTAACACAAGGTAACAGAGAAACATTAGTCCTGGTCAACCAGCTGAAGGACTAATCAACTGGATTCCCATCCATCCCTCACTGACTTCAGCTTTTAGGACACTGCAGCTATTTCTTCAAAACGTGTACATCCCTGCTCAACCACGCTCAACTCACTGGAGACATCAACAAGGGGATGGGATCCAAATGCACACAATGCTTATGGCTGTAAGGTGTGCAGGTTGTGTATTTCTAAAGAAAGCACAGGACAGCTGCTCAAAAAGTGCATCCTAATCCCCCAGCACAAAGAGCTCTGTGATCCCTAGTGGTCAAGTGCAGCACTGCCTGAAGAGGAAATGGCATCTAACTTCCATCTCACAGTGCTTACATGTGAGTGCTGGAGAATGAATGATTCTTGTGTGGTCAGAGTATGTAGGCATGCACACCCCGAACTATCAGCAACCTTACTCCCAAAGGAAAGCAGTCTGTCCCACACAGAGTCAAGAGACAGTTCAGCAAGTACTTCTTTCTCCTCACGTCCGTGTTGGAGAAGGCTGGTGAGCAGATCTGAGGATGAAGAGGGCAGAGAAGGAGAGTGGAACTGTTTGCGGTGCAGTGAGTGCAGTGATCACATCCAGTGAATACAGTGCACATGGTGATGCTACAGGGGTAGCCTGCAAGTTTACACAAGGAATAGGGTGCACTTCAAATAGCTGTACTGTCATCCCACAGCTGGGATAAAGAGCTTCCCTTGTAAAACAAAGGAATAATGGATACAGCTGTCAGGCAAATTCAACCCAGACTCAACAGCAGCTATATGATAACTGCAGCAGCAGTATTTCACTTAAACTCACATTAGAGAATGAGACCACAGCCAAAGCACTGACACACATTATGATGGCTGATCAAAAGTTACACTGCTCACAGTCTACAGATGGAGCAAGCATTATTTTTTCTCATGTTGGCACATTTTTCCAAGCTTTCTTTCAGATGCTGCAATCAATACTTTATCTGACCAGTGTTTGCCACAGATGGCTGGGCAGCATTCTATCAGCTGGCTGCAAACTCCCCAGCCTGCCCAGAGCCAGTGCATAAGTATTGTCTGTAGCAGCACTCAAGTTTTACAGTGGTCACCCCAAAATCCTACCTGTATCCAGGCTGTGTAGTTCTTCAATAATGGCACTGCTGTGCTTAACCACATGAAAAATGCCCAGGAAAGGTATTTTTACATCATGAAACAAAAGGATTTCTTAGTATGCCTGACACGGGAAGCTGAATTAATAGGAGAGCTGTTAAGCTTTGCTGAAGTCTAACTACAGGATTCCATCACTAGGCACCAACAGGCTCCTGGCCGCTAAAGTGTATTCAGACTCCAGCCTACATCTAAGAACCAGATGAATAAGAGTCATTAAGTATTGGCTCATTGAACCACTGTGTGCTTTGCTGCTTCTGCAAACTGACACATTACCAACCTGCTGCTTGGGAAGGGCTCAAGAAATTGTAGGTATGTTTGGCAAGGCCACAAGATCTCTTCACTCCTTCGATACTTGCAGCTTCCAGGTACACTGAAACAAACCCAGATGAATGAGAAGAACCAGGAGACCTTCTTTTTCTGTCTCTGAAAACTATAAGTAATGAACAGCAAAGGGGGATGCTGAAAAGCAGAGGCTCACATAGCTAAGCAGTGACAGAGCAAAGGACTCTGCAGGACCTGCTAGAGCTCCCCAAAGCAGATGAGAACACTGTGAAAGGGAGGTATTTTTCTGCAACAGTAGAGCAAACACATGTTTTCCTTGGGGCTGTTCCACACATGCACACACACAAAACACAGCAATCAGCAAACAAGCTCAGGCTGGTTTGAAAATAATTTTTCCAGAGGCACGAGCAAAGCTGCCCTGGCTCCACTCACTGCCCTTCAGCGCTATTCACCTCTGGTCACTTGTCTGCTCACAGCGTGTCGCCTCCTTCCAAACCTCAGTGTAGCCTCAGAATAGTCTCCCTCTTAAAAATTTGGGCTGTTCCCTTCTAAAAACTGCTGAAGATCTGTCTACTCTTGAAAGCACAAGCACTCCCATGCTCCTCTGACATTTACATCTCTGCCATTTTCTGGAAGCGAGGCAATGTTATTTGTTTCACACACTGTCCCCTTGCTGGTAATACTCTCTAATAACAGTCTCTATAATAACAGTCATGCTTGCAAGACATTGTTTTGTCAGAGATAACAGCAGTTACTGCATGGATCAAAGCTTAGCACTTCCATTAGAAAGACCAGCAAGTACTTCCCCTCCTGACTATAAATTGGGAGCTCCCTCTGCAGACCCGTCCTGATCCTGCAGGTCTGTTAGTGCCATTTCTGCCATCTGCCCGTGGGGCTGGGGGTGCTGCATAGGCCCCACTCTCACTGTCTGTGCAAAGGGAACCACTGAAACACACAAGGCTGTGGTTTTGGTACACGTGAGAAGCTGTAGTTACCAACTGCAGCACAAGCAAAAGGGCAAATAAGCAAGAACATACAGCATGGGAAGTAAGGAGAAGGCAAAGTTATGAAGAAGTCCCTAAGGGGCCTGGGAACTCAGCAAGCAAACTCCAAATCCAGTACAGAAGCAGGCTGGGAACATTTCAAGACGATGGCATTCCACAGCCTCCCTGAAAGCAGAAGGCAGCCAGCCCTGCCAATAGAAGGCTGGATGGAGCTGTCAGCAAGCACTGCAACTGAAAGGAGTGCACCCAGCAAGAGTCAGAGCAGTCTTCTGAAGATAACAGCATACGCAGGGCAGCATGCCCAGTGTCCTCTGCAGCACTTTGCCACCACTTGTAAATACAGCTCAGCTAAAATAGCTGCCCTCCATCCCCATGCAGTCCCTGAGCTATCAGCATGTGCACCTCTATCTGAGCCTACCGGAAGCCTTAAGGTGAGACCCCCCGTATGAAGGTCATACTTGCCTTCAGCATGTGATTGTTAAGATGGCAGCCAAGGGGGAAGGACGAGAAGAGGAAAAGGCAATAGAAAACAAGACCAAACATGTTTAGTTTTAGTATGTTTAATAGACTTTGTGATATAAGCATGCTATAAGACAATGCCCAGCCGGCAGCGCGGGAAGAATACAAAAATTCTTTTGCTGAAAGAGAGCTGAGAGTGAAAAGAGCATCAGCAAAGGTGTTTTTCCAGAAGAATCCCAATGAAAAAGCTCAAGACTCAGAACTCAGAAGGGAAGGCTTGCTTCAAAGTGAACATTACAAAGATTATCTCTTCACATTGTTTATGGATCCCATATTCAAAGAGGCAAGAGAACAAGGGCGAGCCATCTGGCCCAATCCCCATGTACTGCAGATCTGAGTAAGCACACAAGCCCTTAAAGAGGATGCTTGGCTTTGTCCAGTGTGCTGGATTTAAAGGGCTTTTGTTGAGGTAAATTCCCAAATCTCTTCGGCCCTTTGGGTCCGCAGGATGAGTGTACAGCAACCAGCTATCTTGGCACCAGACATCAGAGGGAGGAGGGAAGGCAACAATGCTTCCGTGACATCCAGAGGGAGGCTCCACAAGCTTTTCAACCCACTGGCCTTCCTCAAAATCCACCCCGTTGTTGTGGCTGACAGCCTGGATTCTGGCTCCCTTGTTGGTCCTAGCATTGCAGTAGAGCACATTCATGCCACAGCGGTGTACCTCAGCTACCTGGCATTCCCCTGCACTCTCTTTTCCCACAAAGTTCCCCATCTCCCACGTCATCCCATGGTCAGAGCTGATGAAGCAGAAGGTATAAGAGACAGGGTGATGCTTAGGGTCAAGGATACGAAAGGCATAGGCAGGAATCACAAGGCTCCGGGCCTCATTGGACAGCTGTAATCCATGACCTGGTCCCACTGCAAAAGTGGCCCAGTTCTTGTACTCTGTGCTGATGGTGCTCTCGGTGATATCCTGAACAGGGCTCCATGTGTGTCCTTGGTCCACGCTAGTGACATAGCAGAGACGTACCAGGTTGGTCTTTGTCCTGAGCTGGTAGTGCTCAGAGATCTTTCCTGGGACAGCTATGAAGAACAGGATCAGATTCCCCGAGACCTCGTCATAAACAGGACAGGGATTCATGGATCGGTGACCTTCCAGCTGTGCACTGACAATGGTCTCCACGCCGCTCCACTGCCAAGGCAGAGTGAAGAGAGACAAGAGTGAAACAAATACATCCAGGTTACAGCGTGAGGATGCTCAGATAAAGTTACAGAAGAGCTTGAGAACAACTGAGGAGAAGCAAATCTGGAGATAGAGCATGAAACAGGCATCACCAGATGTAAATTAAAAGAAATTAAGACGACTTGGATGATGCAGGACTCACACGCTTTACCAAACAGTTGAGCTATGTCCTTTTTAAATGACTACTCATTGAGGAGCTGATAACTGCATCTCAATGCAGTAGGTGTCTGATGACACTTAAAAAAAAAAAAAAAAAAAAAAAAAACCAGCAACAGTAGTTGAATTGTAAGAAATTCTCATCAATATAGATATGACACAGACGTGCCAGGGTTAAAACATGCTCAAAGACACTTTGCTCTGTTAGTGCTTCTCAGGAAGTCAGCTAGATAAAGGAGCCCACTTCAAGCATACAGCACACTGATAAATCCATTACATTCAGACTCCTACTCCCTCATTTTGAGCGTTACCTAAATGATACAACGCTGCAGGTGCGGTTAGAGGCTGCTTCTGCTAGGCAGACTCCAGCTCTTAAGAGGTCCCTGTTAAAGGATTACTATTCTGTGATAAAGGATTGAGTTAGAAAAAGAAACTTCCCCTCCCCCTCCCAAAAAAAAGCCTTTAATGCATTTGCAAATGCAAGAAATGATTATAAATAGAGTATCCAGCATCCCCAGTCACCCAGCAAGATAACTGTTAACAATAATAACAACTGGGAGATTAATAAAGTAGCCCATTCGCTGGCACAGACAAACCAAATGACACTGTTTTGCGTGGGGAGACTAGCTGTTCTCAATTGCTTTTTAAACCAGAAATTAGTTCTAGGAAGATTAAAAAAAAAAAACAAAAAAAACAAGCCAGCGATTGCTAATTTACTGCTCCCTATCTCTGTGACACTCCTCATTTCTGCTTCCTTTCCACACCTCTGCAACTGCAGCAGGACTTGTGCCCTATGTCTCTCTCTGCTTCTCTGCTTCTACTACAGCTGCCCCACTTAATTTCCCCCACTATTGGGCAATCACGAGGTTGAATCCCAGCAGCTATAAAAGTAAATGCATTACTCATAGGCTATAATTGAGCAGGAGAGATCTGTTTAACTACAACGGAGAGGGCAGATACATTCAAGTCCTTTGGGAGCAGGGTAGCAGTGTAGTTGGACAGTCTCCTCTATTTCCTTACCAACTGGTACCTGAACATGGTGTCTGCCTGGGTTGTACGTGCCTCTGCGCATCACTATGAGCTTGGCATGCTCATCCACCACATCCTCTCGTTCCTCAGCAAATGCCAGGATGATGCTGAAACGTGGCAGGTAAAGCAGGGCTGGAATTCGATAGCTCCACGTGCCATTCCGGAACAACACCTCTTGCTTGAGGACAGGAAACGAAGCCATCGTGCTAAGGGAATGAGACAGAAATGCACTGCATTTTAACCCATGCTCAGCCCAGCAAAGTACAACAGGAACAGATCCCACCACTCCTTGCCCTCCTTGCTCTTTGCTCTTCCTGCTCAGTGTGTTCTGACAGACACTGAAATGTCATTCCTGCTGCTTTCAGTTTCATGCTCTTCTGAAGAGAAGCCACACGTCGCACAGCAGTCAGCAACACAGACCAGACTTCGTCCAGAAACAGCCTGGTTAATCTTACTGGAGCAAAATAAGTTCTCTAAACACAGTAAATGAAAAAGCCGCCTGTGGTTTGTTTCTTCTTAATGAAATTCACAAGCTAAGATCTTTGTGGGTTTGCTTTGTAATTCAAAAGACTGACAATGATCAGGCATTTTAGCATTTTCCCCTCTGAAAAGCATGATTGCCTTTGTTGCTGGTGTTTCCAAAATCCAGAACAGAACTAATGCTTTGCCAAACATGAACTTTGAGCCCCATAAAAACAAGTCACTGAAGCAATCTCTGGCCCTAGCTATGCCTCTATTTAAGGATAGTAAACACAGAGCATGGAAAAAGAAGGAAAACATCCTCTCCCAAAACATCACAAACAGTCTGAAAGATGCCAGCCAGCTGCATCTAAGCTGAGAGTGCCGGGCAAAGCCCAAGGCAGAACAAGAGGATTTATGGACTGGGTACTGCAGGTTTCTAATTGGGACGGGCCACTGCATACCTGAAACATTATATGCTTTGCTGAAACAACATATGCTTTGCTGAAACAAGGAGATCAGCAGTATGGAGCTACTAATGGGTAAGGCGTCAGGAGGGACTTTTGGTCCGGTGAGACTCTTGTCATTCATACAGCAAGTAAGAGACATTAGGGAGCAAGACAGTCACAGAATGGCTTAGCTTGGAAGGGACCTTACAGCCCACCCAGTCCCAACTCCTGCTGTGGGCTGGCTGCCCCCCATCAGCAAAGGCTGGTGCCCAGAACCCATCCAGCCTGGCCCTGAGCATCTCCAGGGATGGACACCCACACTTCCCTGGGCAGCAGTGCCAGGGCCTCACTGCTCTCTTCCTCTCCTTGGATCCACTCAGCTTTCTGTCCTGTTGCACCAAACCTCTCTTGGGAACTGATTTATCCTGGCAAAAACCCATTGGCTGAATCCTGTTTAAGTTCTTCTTTAAGCAAAAAGAAGTCTCTCATATGATGGACCAGAAACTGAAGGCATGAAAACCATGTGCTCAGCATAGATATCAGAGAGATGGGGAGTAAAATGAAAACAAAATTTTAAAAAAAAAAAAAAAAAAAAAAAGAAAATCAGGCCTTAGATCTCTGACGCATTGAGTGGGTAGGATGGCAAGGATAAGATGACAATACAGTATGAGTAAGAAATTGAAATGCCTCCTACCTCAGCTGAGACAAGACTTGCAATGCTGCCTTGAGCACTGAAGATTCCCTGAGATTTAGATAAATAGGAAAGTGCTGTAGTGGTTGTTGGGTGTGCATCACATCCTCACGTTTCTGAAGGCTGTCTTGATAACTCAGGATCTGCACTGTTTCAGCTAAAGCCAGCTTACAGACTGGAGCCAGCCACAGCCCCATGGCTGCTCAGACGCAGAGCCACACGGGAGAGAACTGTCTCAATGGAATACTACTCCCTCCTCATTGCCACTTACAGTACATCAGAGCAGCTACTATACAGAAACATTACCAGGGATCTGATCTCAGCTCTCCATGCAACATGGAAGAAAAAAAGGAAGACCTTCCTAGGATAAATAATGGTGTTGCTCACTGCATAGCAGCACGGGTCTGGCTACTCACACTGATTGCAGCCATGGCTGTGTTCTCGTGGTTCCTGAAACAGAAGTTCATCAGAGCACCTCCAGGCTATTTGAAGGGAGATTATTTCAAGAGATGTTAGTCAGCCTATCTAGTGCAGCACAGGTTCCATAGCTCATGGTGCTATGCTGATATTGTAATCTTTTTGCAGGGCAGGGCAAGAGGGAGGGGGGGAAAAACAAAAAAAAGGGATGAAAAATAAACAGTGGCAGAGATGTAGGCTACACCCATACGTTCTTGATGCAGAGCTGGGAAACCAGTGCCACAGAGGCTGTGCTGCAGCACAGGGGCAGAGAAGCCTAAGGGAGCCAAGTCCCTTCTGCACCGTCCTGCCATCTGCAGGCAGCTCTGCACCGTGCCCTTCACCCCTGTGCTGAGAGATGCTGGGTGAGGGTGTTGCAATATTCATCTTTTACTCTGATTGCCAAATGGGGAGTGAGGGAAGGTGGGATGTTAAAAGACTGTGAATGGCTGCCATAGAAACAAGCCCTGGACACAGCACTTGCAACTGCAGTTGAGGAAAATACTAGAATTACATGACTTTTCCATCTACCCAGAGATTAAATAGGTGTGCGTGTGTACACATCTACGTGTGTGTAGGGAGTACATTAAGTCTGTATGCATATACACACATACAACACATCCATCTGTAGAGAAACTCTTCTATCTTTTTCGTTAATACACTTAAAAATCAGTATTAAGTTCCTTCTGTCTTCTCCATTGGTGGATCATCAAGCAGAGATAAAGTCACAACAGCCTGAGTTACACAGAATTAAAGAGATGCAGAATCTTAAAACAGCTTAGGGCTATTGATATACATACAAAAAGAGCAAAAACTTGTGCTGCTTTAGCTACTGTCCAGCCAGCTGAAAAATACTTGATCTTTCTCTTGACCTCTACCCAACGTCAAAGGTAAAAGCGCCAGCTACGCTTCTCAGAAATAAGAGAGAAGATCATCAACAGAACATCAGATCCTGATCAGGACAGTCACAAGGCGCATTCAGAAGCTCAGACTCCAGCAGCTCACATCAGACAGGCCAGACTATTAAATTGCCAGGGGATGCGTCCTTGAGAAGTGCTCTGTTCAGGGCACTGACATCAACCTGCAGTTCCTTTCCAAAGCACCAGGGAAGCTGCTGCCCTGAGTACTCCATCTCCAGGTAGATGTGGGCAGACAGAGAAAGAAGTGCATGGTGAGGAAAAGGGGGAGTTAAGCTGGAGAAAACCATTACTCAGAACTTGCAAGTTACACAGCTGCAATGATTTCCAAAGAGGAGACTTGTTCCAGTGTGCCAGGAGAGTCAAAATAAATAGCAGTGGGCAACAAAGTGAATCTGTGACGGATTGAGGCCCAGAACAAGCCCGAGCAGCAGAAAGGAATAGCTGCTGGTCGTCCTTGGGAGTATTTATCCTTCCACTCAGTGGAAGGACTCCTCCAAGGCAGCTCATGTGGTTCCTTGGTGGTAGTTTGTTATTGTTTTGTTTTAAATATAGGGGAGAATCGGCCCCTCGTGTGTTTATTTTCTTTAACCCTCTCCAAGAAAAGTGACTAAGCAGGATAACATTTCCACTGGCTTCAGCTTCTGTTGAAAACCTGTCCTTAACACGTTCAGATCCAAGAAGAAATGGCAGTACGTTTGCTCCTGCAGGAATCCAGACAGGGCCCAAGCAAACACACACAAACCTATTGGGAGAGACTGGGGAAAGGCACGAGGAACACAAACAAAAGAACCTGAAAGAGTAAAGCTCAAAACTCAACGAAAGTTCTGCTTTTCAACACAAGCACAAGAAGCCAAGTCCTGCCCTTCTCCATTCAGTATCACACCTGGACTTTCAGCATTTTCCATATAGAAGCATAGATGTCAGCCACACACTATCCTAAAATACTTTTTTTGTTTCATTTAAACAAAAAAGAAAACACTTGAATTGGGATACTGCACAGATGGAGATCAAGACAAGCCATGTTCCTGTTGTACAGGGCTAAGAAATAGTAGACCCAGCCTGCTTCCAAAATATTACACAGTGCATTTCAACGTGCAAGCCTTCCCTCCTAATTAAATGGAATGACTGTGCCTATTTCCACTGAAACACAGCAGCAGAGAGCTCTAGTTCCAGCCTTCTCCTTAGACCAGGTCCTGCACTAAATCTAGGACTCAGCTACTCTTTACAAGCCAGGCAGCACCAACACGTCAGCCTCAATGTCAAGTCAGAAGGAAACGTTATCAGCGAGACCAGTCAAACAACAGATCTTAAACAAAAGGCTCTTTCCAACGTTCAGAATTCAAGACTAAGGGCACTTTAAGGAGTTACTTTAATCCAGCTGTCAACTGGATCAAACTTTTTAACTATGCTACAAACAGAAAGTTTTCTTTGTAGCATGAGCTTCATGCCATACTTAGAAGGGGATTTTTAGCCTTCTCGGTAGATGCTTTCCTAAACAATCCATCAAGTTCTGCTTTCAAAACGTAGCTCAGCCTGGCAACAGCTCCTGTGCTTTATAACATAGGTTTTCTCAGCAGTACAGAGAAATTACATGAAGCAGCTTTGTTTTTCTTTAGCATATGTTTGTTTGTTTGGTGGAGGACTACACACACTCCTTCCTGAACCTCCAAAATGATGTATTTACCTTTTTAGCTCCCAGCAACACCCGCCGTTATGCAGAGAATAAAAAGGAGGTAAACAAAAGGAAAAAGAAAAGGAAATACTTCTCTTCACTTTGTGCCTCCTGGAAGTCACGTCAAAGGTAAAGGGAAAAAAAAAAGAAAAAAAAAGAGAAAAGAAAAACACTCCTATTGAATACAAGAAAAGGGAGGATCACCACACTCTCACCAACTTGTCTCCAACCTGCAAGATTATTTATGTTGGCAGCGATGTCAGCTGTCTCGGATCCCCCGGGAAGAGCCAGCAGCCAGCATGTATACACAAGCTGACATTTAAATAGCAAACCTGCTTTGCATAGAAGGGGAGGTTCCATGTGAGCAGGACAAATGTTAGGGAAAGATTTTTAAGCGTTCATAGTAATTAACGTGTTTCTACCTGCATGGATTGACAGGACTGGGTTGCTGCTGATAGTTACACCATTCAGCATGCTGTCATATCCTGGTCTTCTCGTCCCCTCGTGCTGAGGAGGGTAAAATTCCTTCAATCTCTACGTGCAGACTTGCAGTGCGTCCTCTCATAGAGCTCCTGAGCACCGTGAAAGTTTGCTGAAAGAAGTCAGAAAATGGATATAACAGCGGGTGAAATTGCTGTGTCAACCTAATGCATTCCTCTGGTTGGCTTTACCCACCTCCCATCCATCAGTACACTGTTTTGAGATGAAGAAATGGGTCCACACAGGAATCTCCAGGCCGTAGTACGGGAACAACATGCTGGTGTATGCAGGTGTGCTCCCCAGCAGCTTATGTGGAGGTGCTACCAGTGCCCATCTTCACCCCAGCAGCTGCAGTCAATGAAGCAATGAGCAGGGTTGAGTAGGAGGGAGTGTGAACCTGGGGCCCTAGCATGTGGTGGGAGGCTGAGGGAGAAGAGAATAAGACCATTGATTCTCCCAGGTGTAGCCTGCCTAGCTTAAAGGTAGCACCTACAGCTTCTACTGCTGGGAACAGCCAAGCAAATGCTCTCATGATGTACCTTGAGCTGCTGGTGCAACGTGGAACTGCTGCCGTTGTTAGAGATGGCCTTGCCTTTCCTTTTCCTTGTTGTTTCTCTTGCTTTACTCTCTTCTCTACTGTTTCCATTGCTGCCATTAATGCTTCTTGTCTCTCAATTTACTGGGGGAAAAAAACAATAACAACAATAATCCTGTAAACAGATCTTGCTAGTAATGTAAAAGGACAAAGCAAGGCCTACTCACTTGACAGCAATTGTGATTTTGATCTGTGCAAGCCAAACACAGAGTTGCAAGGGTGTGGATTTACAACCAACCAACTTAATTAAATTCTTTTGTGTTACCATCTTCCCTCTCTCTTGAGCAACCATGCCTCCTTTCTTGTGCCAGTGCTGATGCTCATCTTGCTTTGGCAAGCCATCAGAGGATGTCAGTTTGGCAGAAAACTAATCTAGGGGAAAAAAAAAAAGGAAGGAAAAAAAAAGTGAACAGTTTTCTGCTGGGTCACTGTCCTGGACTGCGTCAGCAGAAGTCAGACAAGCAGCAGGGGAGGGAGCAGGAGCATGGAGCTGTTGACACAAGGAGCAGACTACCTCTCTGTCTGGCAGCTGGCCATTAGAGCACATTAGCTACGTCATAAAACCACACCCCATATTTATGAACCTCACCTTAGCTGGGCAAGCAAAGTATTGCCTGAACTGAGAGACGCAAAAGGAGCCCGAGGGCATTCGTATTTTGTTGTATCTGGAATCAAACAATAGTCAGCACAAGGGAAAACTCCTCAAGAGACAAAGGCATTGATATCCATGAAATAGTAACTTCTAACCTGGAAAAAATCCAGACAAGCAAAACAGGCACCATTAAGAAAGAAGGAAAGACATCGGTAAGGCTGCTAAGACAGTGCCAGAAAGCAAGACCAGTACAATTGCTTTGTGGATTTCACCTTTTTCCCTGCTCCCTGGCTAACGGCTGCGTTGCTCAAGTGGTGTTGTGAGTCACATGCTGCTTCTGCAGTCAGACAACCCATAAAAGCAAGTTTGTTTCATACGCATCACTTTGCTTGGCTCTAGCTTAAAACTGGTTGTCCATTTCTCCTTAGAGAGGCCCATCCCAAATGTGGCTGGCAGCACATGCTGTGGTGGCAACGCTCCGTGCTCTATAGCAGCAGCACCTGGGTTGTAGGGTGGCTGTGCCTCTGGCCACCTCCCAGTCCCCACTGCCCTCACCCTTCCTCCCCAGACATCCACACAAAGTGGGTTTCTCAGTGTAGATCACAGAATCACAGAATCACCTGGGTTGGAAGGGACCTCAAGGATCATGTAGTTCCAACCCCCCTGCCTAGCAGGGCCACCAAACACACACATTCAGATCAGGTTGCCCAGGACCCCGTCCAACCTGGCCTTAAACACGTCCAAGGACGGGGCATCCACAACCTCCCTGGGCAGCCCGTTCCAGGGCCTAACCACTCTCCTTGTAAAGAACTTCCCCCTAACATCCAACCTAAATCTTCCCTCCCTCAACTTGGATCCATTTCCCCTAGTCCTGCTGTTGTCAGCCCTTTTGAAGAGTTTACTCCCCTCCTGGGTGTAGGTTCCCTTCAGGTATTGTGCTAGGCTGGGCTCAATCCCCCCTGCTTCCTTCTGCTATAAATCAGAATCAGTGGCACAGTGAAGTTTAAGATAAGTCTGGGGAGAATCAAGCTTGTCATTTCTGTTATTCCACACTTACTTCATCGCCTTTATGTCTGATTGTTGTAATGAAAACGTTTTTAAAAAGGTTAAAAAATGCAAATGGGGTGTGTGGGTGCATTAATAAGAGGATATAAAAATAATGCAGAAGATAATGTAATGAAAGAATACTGAACAATGGAGCATTTGCATTTGGAGGACCACGTTCAATTTTGGGTGCCACGTCTTAGGAAAGATATAGCAATAGCTGCAAGCGAAGGCTAAGAATTCAGAATCTAATGCTGGCGAGCGTATGTGAAAACAAGTAGGGAAACAAGAGATGTTGCAATTAACAAGAGCAACACACGGTCCATTAAAAACTGTCAGCTATATTTCCTTTGCAAAATGTTTAAACCTGAATCCACTGTCTGTTAAACTGTAAGGAAGGCGGGCAGGCTGGGGTAGTTCTGTGTGATGGCTCAGCTACAGAGCGTGGCGGCTGTCATCAGCCAGCTAACATTAAAATCGAGATGCCCTGTGTGGAGTCAGGCTGTAGGAGAGAGAATTACACTGTTTTGCAAATTTTCAGTTACAACACTATGGGCTGCCCTCCAGGTGTTAGGCAATATGGCATCATTTGTGCAGAACACGAGTCCTGTGGACCTGGGGGCTGACTGCTCTGTTAGCAAAAACAAAACTGAGAAAAAGCCCAAGTAATAATACTGAATCTAACTCATGCAAGCGGTCACTTTCCCAGCAAATCACAGACTGTTAGTATTTCCCTTCCTTGTGGAAAGACTTGAGCAAAATCACAAACATTTACTTCCTCTACCCAAGGAGCACCGCCATGACCCTACCTGGCTGCTTTCTGACCTTCCACAGTGAGCTTTGTGTTCATCATGGGGAACCTTCTGTCCCCTGGGAAAGACAATGTCCAGTGCCTATAATATATGGCATACCTTTCTGCCATTCACTCTTCTCACTGGGACCAGAAAAAGGAATACGTTTTATTTTTGTAACAAAATGGAGGGCAATCTTTAGAAAGCAAAAAGAGACTCGCTGAGATTTACATACAAAAAGAGGATTGTGGAAGCAGGATTTATCTAGTTCTCAAAGTAGCAAAGCGATGAGGAGTTGCTCCGTGACAGCTTGGTTAATTTAATGACAAAAAAGTGCAATAAAACCGGATTCTCTTGCCTTATGTCCCCTCCCAGCTCTGGGGACACTGACAAACAAGTCTGAAGCATGAGGTCCACCTGGGAGTGACTCCTGTGATAGCACGTCCCTCGTGTCCCACTAGCTTGCAGAGCAGGAGTGCACAGTCTGACGGTGACTTTGAGTAATCATTACAAGAGTAATTGCTGACAGCCCTGTATGCCAAGGCCAGGCCCTCAGCTGATATAAAGGGGCAGTGGCATTGGTGGTCAGAAAGCTATGACAACCAACCCCAGATTAACCAGAGCTTTACTGAATGAATATTTGGGTGTCCACAGAGTAGCTAGGGTGTGGGCAAAATACAGTTGCTATCACAAGAAATAGGGTAATGTTACAACCAGTTAAAACAACAGGGCAGTTGGCAAGTCTGGTGAACTTTAAGAAAGAAAAAAAAAGTCATAGGAAAGGCTAGCATTAGCTTCAGCAGGAGATACGATGCTTTATGCCCTTCCATCTGCAGGCTTACAAATAGCAGGTGAGTTGAAGGAGTTCCAGGATGAAGAAAAAGCTGTCTCCTAAGTATAGCACTGCATAGATGTCTGCAGGAGGTGGGGGGTTTTGGTCTTCCTTCGAAGCACTGGGCTCTAAGCTGCTTGCAGAAGAGAGACATTCATTTAAGCAAGCCCACTTGCAAGCACAGCAAATGTAAGCACAACCTGAGTTGGAAATCAAAGTATTTTGGGGGAGAAAATTATGATGCATTTGAATGAACAGTTACAAAAGGCCTTGTAATAAAACCAGCTGGGTCTGCTACGTTCCAGGTGTCCCAGAGCCCAGGTGTGGGAACACACGTGAAATGTAAAAACTGACAGGCTAAAAATAATCACAAGCATGTAGGGTTTGTCATCTCAAATGGCTGGAAATAATGTAAAGCAAGAGCAGTAGCTCGGCCAGTGGGGCTGAAAAGTGTGAGCAAATGGCTTCTGCTGTTCCCACGTATTTGAGTTTGCAGATTTGAAGAGAAGTTTCACCTAGTTTTATACGGGAAGTTTTACAAAGCCCTGTCAGTAAACCTTTGGCACAAGCGGTGCAAAGGGCCTTCAGAACGTGTTTGTACTGACTTACCTGGCTAAAGGGAAAGCTGTTCCTTTAAATTGTTTGCTGTGGCTCTGGAAACTGAGCAAACAAAGTCAGAGGGAAACTTCCCTTTCAAGTGGAACTGTCAGAAGGTACAAGGACTGAAGGACAGAGATCTTCAATAGGACACACCTGCATCGGGATTCAGAGCCGAACTGCAAATTTCTAACAACCTGGGGGAGTTTAGTCCTGATTTGTTGGACACACCTAACCCTGATGGCAAATGAGAGCCTGGTTCGGCCCCAGACAGTCAGGTGAGTAAAATCCTATTCTGGGGGGATGCTAGAAGAGGAGTGGTCTGAGGAAAAAGCCTCAGAAAGGCACAAGTGCAGTGCCTGAGAAAGAAGCGGCTTTGCTCTGCCAGCAAAGTCACCCTGAAGGGACCCCGTGCAACCTGGATGGAGTGCAGCTGAAATGCCGGCTGGTGGAATGGAGGCACTGCTGGCACAGCCCGACAGGCTGCACATCCAGCAGGGAGGAAACCCAGGCAGAAAGGAGGCTCAGACTGCACTAAATGGGCATTAACGTGACCAACTAAAGAGCAAACATCCCCACAGCAATCAATCAAACCGTGCGTCTTTTTCCAGGGGCAGGACAAGCTGTGATTTTTTCCTGGCAAATGTTTGCGTGTGATCTTGCTTTTAAAAAAAACAAAACACAGAAAGAAAGAAAATAAAGGCAGGAAATATGAAAAACAGCCTGTTTTCCTCCTAAGGGCAGGCTGATCTTTCCCTTTAGCTGAGCTGTCCTTTCTCTCTCAGGAGACCAATTGCCCTGTATCCACTGTGGCTGTGAATGCCATCCCAGCAATGATAGATATTTTTAAATGCGCCAAGTAAACAAGAAATCAAATCTCATAAGAAAGAGCTAGCTCTGGAGGTATTAACCTATTGACAGATTCAGCGTTACAGCAGATCTGCCAGCTCCAGACCTAATCAAAAGTAGGAAATGGCACTGAAAAAAATAGGTATTTTAAAAAATGTTTTCCTGAACATATAAAAAGGTCCAACTGGACTACATTCATCTCAGGAGATGGATGGAAATTTTGTTCAGGACTGATCTTACCCAGGCTCAGATAAGGACTGACAAATCCAATCCACTTTAAGACCAGCTGTAAATATAAGAGTATGTGTGAAACACCACAGTAATTGACAGAAAAGAAATGCCTGGAGACAAAGAATGCATTGTCCCACACGGCCTAATTTTGGGAGAACATTTGCAAGACAATGTAAAATGCTTTAACTGTATAATTACCATTATCTGTCCCTGTGTGTGTTGGCAATGCCTGGGGTTTTTACTATAAGTCTGCTTTTGGCAGGAGCTTGTTCTGTGTATTTCTGTTAGCAGTAATATCACCATCTTTACCACAATAGTGTCTGGAGGCAATGTTTCATGTTCCCAAGTAACAGCCCATGGAAGCACCCCCATGTTACACTTGGGTATAAAATAAGAAAAACTGACAAGATCCAGTGAAATCTAAAACAATCTAGAAACCTTGGCTCCTTCCTGCCATCTCTTTCCTAGCCAAAATCAGCTCTGAATCGGATAATCATGAAAAAACAGATCTGGCTTAATCTGCAAAACCTGGACCTTGCTGTCCAAAAGGGGGCACTTCCTGAGACAAGGACCCCCTCAGCTCAAAGGAAACTTTGGGAGAGCAACAGGGAATGACAACTCCAGACAAAATACCTGCTCTTGGATTAGGAATGTAGGAAAATGCAAATGAATAGAACAAAAAAATAGATAATATCCAAAGAGGTTTTTCTTTCTTTTTAATTCAACTATCATCCAGAGCTCTTTTGAACCAAGATTCTGTCTATGCCATACTCTTGCTTGAGCTCCTTGCTGAGTTCCTGCTCAAGTAGCTCCCAAGGAAAGGCCGTAGGAGAAACGTAATAGAATTTATATAGTATGGTGCAGTTCTCCCCCTCTAGAAAACAGGGGACTGAGACCCGGGAAAATCCCTGACTTGTTCAGATTGCCCAGGGAATTGCAGCAGAGCTGAGCAATGAACCCTGCCCTCTCAGGAGCTAACTCAGTGCCACTGCCGTGGGATTTCCCCACACTCATCCCCACGTTGTTCCTTCCATGCTTAAAATTGGGGAGGGAAAGAACTGCTGTCAGTGGAAAGGTCTCAAAGGAGAAGCCCTGCCAATCTTCTCCAGCACTTCCACTCTCTGAAGTGCTCTGAAGTGAGCTACGCAACTGTGGTTGAGGAGACTGTGTCACTTGTTGGACAAAAAAATAAACACAGTGCAGATGCATATGCAGACAGCGCTGCAGGGGTGCCTGTTTTTTGGCAACACATCACTGCCTGCTGCTTTAGCTGGCAAACTGGATGTGACTGCCAAAGCCCAGAACTGATACCCCAGTCCTAGGACAGAAGAAACCGCTCTGCACTGGGAGCAGCAGTCCTGCCAGCACCTGCCTTCTTGCCAGGGTCTATCCTCTTGGGGCCAGAAAGAGACATTCTGGAGAAGTTTGTATTTCTGATGCTGCACAGTTTCCAGAGTTGCTTATCAAGTATTTTTTCCTGAGCACTTGCACAATCAGTCCAACAGGCCATAAGAATAGCATCAGTTTGTATGAGGTTTTAATTTAGCAGCTGACAAGGATAGCCTAGCAGCCTTCCAAACCTGCCTGGCATTTCAAACCAGTAGAAACCAGGTTAACAAGATTCTGATGTCTGTCCTGACTTCTGGCTTGCTTGCAGCTACAGATTTGCAGGCAGACTCATCAGATGCTCCTTGGGTCCTCCACCCAATAACCACTGGGGAAAAAACTGAGAGCTCTACTATTCCTTGATCAACAACATCAGCCTCTTCTTTCCCTGCTTCTTTATAAACTCTTCCAAATAAAACTCCCTTTGAGTTCTTACCTCTGCAGTTCAAATAACCACCCTTGCTCATGCTTCCTTAACAAGTGTCTCATACACAACAGCACATCCAGAAATAGGAGTGGATGACACTGTTTTTTCCCCAAGAGCAGCATGGGTGTTGTCTGCCCCAGGGAAACTGGGCTTGTCTGCTTACTAACCAGTTTGTCTTGAAAAGTTTCAACCAAGACATCTGCTAACCCCATCTCCATGTACCCTGGCATTACTAACCCGCCCTGCTTCCAGTGAGGCATTCTGCCCGGGACGTTATTTCTCATACCATGTACTTGGCTAAACCATTTCATCACTGACTAAACTTCCTAAGCCACAGTGTTTCAGTTTTTAGAGGCTGTGGCATTTCTGGACTAAGCTTTATGTTGTATATTCTTTCCATGGCTGGAATGCTCCACATGAAGAGAACAAATGAAAAGGAACGAGGACCCTCCACTCCCTTTTGCATGGCAGCAGAGGCAAAAACATTTCCTAATCAGCAGGGAAAAGGAGAGGAAACGGGGTTCCTCTAGAGACAGGTGTATATAAAAATGTCAGTGATGTCAGAAGAGCAAGTCATGTTTTATACCTTCTTAAGATCCTCTCCACATCTTCAAGCAGGGATGTACTTTCACCACTGTGTATGCACTAATTTAAGGAAAAGAATAAAAATAAGGTCAGCTTTTTCTTTAATTAGTTTTAAGAGCTTATAATGAAAACCAGAAGGACTTGTAGATTTCCACTTTTACTCTTCTGTGTGCTTTATAAATTAGGTTAACTCTCCCACACAGATAGAAAATGTGTGTGTGTGTGTTTATAGACATGACTATACATACATGTAAAATAACTTTGGAGGGGGAATACTTTAACATCTAAACTGTAGCTGTATCTACTGCAGGAGGCACATGGAAATAAGCATGGAATGCAATAGGGTAGGGCTGGACTACTCTGAGATATAGGGACCAAACAAATATATCCATAAGCAGAGACTGCAATTACTGATTATATTTTTAGTCATTCCTTTTGAATCAAAAAAGTAACTAGTTAACAGCAGAAAAGATAAATCATTCTGGCAGCAGAAAAATATGTAGTTATTGAGTGTTACTCATTGAGTGTATATATATTGATGTGTATAAGTTAATTAAGATGGAGTAGCTGCTATAAACAGTCAATTTTTCATGCAGAGGGAGTTGCATGAAGGCATATCTGTTCCTGTCATGTGTAAGTAGCCATTTATAGGACACACTCACTTTGTATCTATGTTTACACATGTACACTTCTACCCATAGAAGGTCCCACAATGCCAGACTGAATTCTGGAGACATTTTTATATCTAGGCAGGCCGTGTGACTCATTTTTAGCTGCTTTTAACATGCTGGTTTCTCTCTCTAAGCCTCGTTTGCTTGCTCTCATGGTGTCTAATGCACATGGCTTTGGAAGCTATATTAAACGAATCCAACATCTTTATTTTTAGTGTCTGAAGTGTCTCTAAAACAGGTTCTCTGTAGCATATGTGCGAGACATAAAGGTTTTATTGTCACAAGCGTGTAATTAACTGCATAATTCTCTCTTGGCCCTGCTTGCTGTAAATATGGTACCATCGCTAAATCACTGCAACAAAACCATTTTGTTCCACTTTTCACCTGAAAGACTAGGTCAAAATCCGAGTGGCTGTAGTTTGATGCTGTTAGGAGTGGTGGTAGCAACACTTCTGTTTACAAGAGATATACGAAATACTTGGTTTTGTAAACGTGTAGGGCCACATAATGTAATACGCTTTCAGCCAACATCCCCAGACTTGTCTACTTTATCTCTCTGGCTTCTGCTGTGAACCTCTCTGGTCTGTGTCTCACTTGCTGGTCAGCCTGTCTCCGTGCTCCTCCTGGTTTCTCCACTCCCCTGCCTTAATCAAATATTACCTCGGCCTTGTACCTAGATAGTTCAAATTCTTTTGTGAAATGTCACGTACCTTTGCTTTGGACAGGCCCGTGTGCTTAACTGTCTCTTGCAGCCATTTAAAAGAAAGGGTTGGGATTGCTGGCAGCTCCAAGGAGGGCTATCCCAACCAAAAACATAAATACACGTGTAGCCAGGCAGCAGAGTGGCCTGATGGCTTTAGTCGTGGCCGTTGAGGCATTAGCAGGCTCAGCTGCCTGTGCATCCTCCCTCTGTCAGTCAGCTCCCCTGCAGCAGGGGTGGCACAAAATGGGCCATGTGAGAGCGCCTGACTGACAGCACTTTGAAGGCTGCGCGTTAGCTCAAACCTCTGATGAGGCTAAATGAATTCACAGCTACATCTGCCACAGCCCAGGGCTGAGTCTGTGGGCGTTGCTATTCCCCTGACTCTGACAGAAATATCTCCCAATGCAAACGCAGGCCTGAGCCTGCGTGGAGCCCTGGTGCCTTCAGCAGGGCCCACCGGCGGTGGCACTCCTTCAGGGGCTGGCAGCCATGTGAGCAAGAACAGCAGCAGATGAGTAAGGCCTGCTGCTGGATTTTGGACTGTGCCCCTGCTTTATCCTCATTATGATGCACAGTGGAATACTTTAGAGATGACATTCCAGTCTGCTCTTAAAGCGGAGGAATAAGAGGAGAAAAAAAAAAATCCATGCCTCAGACACAAGGATGTAATGGGGGAGTGGTGGCGGTGGGAGGCAGAGGCTCATGCTCAGTTTGCAGAATCAAAGCATTTTAGAAAGAAACTAATATGATGTAGCAAAATAAGCATGCTGAAACTGTATTTAGAGAATTAATATTAAAGAAGCCACATTCACCGTGAGAGGTTGAAGATGGTTCTAAAAGAGCCCCATCTGGTTCATCAGATAGGCAGGAAAGCTGCATCCCTACATTCAACGTGCAAAATCTTCCAGATGAGGTCATTAATTAAAACAAGTTTGCACACACAAGAAGGAAGAAAAGATGATATGGTTGTCTTGACTTTCTGCAGTACAAAAACACTACAGCCAAGACAGTAATTTCTGCATTGAGCCCAACGCCTTCCATGGAGCCAAACATACTTTAAATGAGCATCCAGTCTCTGTAACAGAATTTAAGGTCACAGCAAAATGAACACACTGCTACATAATTCACTGCAGGGGTTCACTGCCCTCTGTGCTAAAACACTTGCCTTCTTTCTGGTCTGACACAATCCTTGTATGTTTTGTGTGCCTACTCAGGCAGATGAATGCTCTTATCTTGTCCACGGTGGTAGGGATACATTAGACAATCATGCAATGGCAGTTCATCTTCTGTGCCTGTGTGTCCCTATACATAGAAACTGTACAGTCAGGTTGTACTCATACAAGTTAGTTCTTGCTTCAAAGCACACCCGCATTGCATACCTGGAGACTTCAGGCTATCTCTGCTACTGATCGAGCAACCTCCCAGACTAGGCTACAGCACTGTAGGACACTGACAAATGAAGCATTTTTCATTTCAAAATCACCAGGCATAAGCTAAGCATATACTAAGCACAGTACTTGAAACTTTTCAGTCAGATAATAGCCTTTGCCTTATTTTTAAGGGAAATAACATATCAGGTGATTACCCAGAGCAACAAATTACGAGGGGCAGCAACAGCTGTTGAGCTGGAGCCCTGCAGGACTGCTGCTGAGATTGGGGTCATGGTATGAGATGAGGAAAACAGAGAGAGCACATGTGAGTCCACAGAGCCATGATCTCAGTTTTCAGGGTGCAGCTCCTGCTATGAACAGTTGTATTGCCCACTAGATATAACTGATTTACAGAAAAAATGCCACATTATTTAAAATGGGCAAGTAAAATTTCCGTACAGTCACATTCCTGGAGGTTGTTGAATTACGTGTGAGTCAAAGTGCATATCTCTAACATTGCTATACGTGTATCACTTGTTGCTTTTCACTGTTGTCATCTTTCATTGCTCTACAACCTTTCCCCTGCAGTCTGTTACTTCTTGAACTGCAAGATAGGATTTGGTTTCAAAGCAAATTCAGTAGATGGTGACGCTGCAGCAAGACATGATATCAGAGTATGAGGTGAATGCAGTTGGGATGGATTATTCCCATGACAAGGCTTGGCACTCAGCTGCCTGTGACTATTATAGGCAAATACCTTTGTCAAAAATTAACCACAATCACTTAGACAGGGAGAGCTGTTGTCCACACCTGCTTGATTCATTCCTTGTCTGACATTGAGTAGCTTGACTGCTATCAGAATAACATAACTTTGAGTGCATCCTTTAAATCCATCCCTCTTATTAACACACTTATCCCTCTTATTAACACACAGCAATTGCAAGTCAGGACTGACATATATGTAATGTTTTCCTAATTTCTTACAGTATTGGTTGTCTAATTGGAAACACTGCCTTCAAAATTACATTCTCTTCTTGCATTCTTATTAATGAAAGAAAAAAATACTTACATTCTTTATAGCCACCATAATAACCAACTCTCCCTTTGCTCCTGCCTCTCCTAGAAAACAGAGAAGTCTTTCCCTCCTCCACTTTTATAATCACTTTTGGCCAACCATCCTGCTTGTTAGGGACTGCTCGGTAGCCCAGCAGTGCTCCTGCTGTTCAGTATGGATGCTCTTCATTTCTCTGACAATGACAAAGACAAAAAAAAAAAAAAAGGTATCCTAATAAAAGACAACTGCACTGGTTTGATGGTACTACTAAACACATTGCTATGGCTCTGGGTAACTCAGCAGTTTCGCTTGGTCATACAGAAAGCTCCTTCTCAGTCAGAAACCTCTCCATCCATGCCCTGTGAAGCATAAAGGAACTTTGATATAGAGAAGATTGTCACAGATCCAACTCCTTGGGCAGTTTATGAAAGAGAAGTGAATGAGAAATAAGTGCTTGTTGGAGTTTATCATCAGGAAGGATTACACAATGCAATATTGGTTGTGATCCAGTTAACTGAAGTGCTTCCATTCCAGTTGCAAGGATCAAGCCTTTGGGGCTTCAGTTTGGGACAGGAAGAAGCACAGTCAGAAAGGCATGGAAAAAGAAATAGCTCCTTTCTTTCTTTTCAGGCTGTCCCCAACAGCAGCCGTTTTTATTTTGCCGTTCTACTGAGCCACAGAAACAGCCTTAGTGAATCTCTATACCTCAGTGTAATTTACAAACCAAACTTCACACCACAACCAACAAATGAGTCCTTCATACGCTTCCAGTAACACTGGAAGTAGTCCCAGAGCAACCACCAGCTCCAAACAGCCCCAAAGCAGTGGCAGAACTGGAATCAGCATGTAAATTTAGCAGCCACGAGCTGCCTGCAGTGGTTCAGGTTATGAAAGGAAAAAGCAGACTTTCTGATCTGTGGAACCAGGAGGCAGAACAACTCAGGCCCAGTGCAGGATTTCACATTGCGCCCCATCCTTTAAAAGGACCCTCAGGAATTTTGGAAAGCAGGGGATTTGCAGATGATGTCCAGGCTTACTGAAATGATCCTGGAGGCAAGCAAGAAGAAAGTTGGTGGCACACATGGGTTCAAAATCTGTTACAGTATATGATACCTTCTAGAGTATCATGTGTCTTGGCCTTCCTGTAATGTAACAAGCCAGTGATACACAGAACATCATAACAGCATTTAATTACTAACCTATAGCACCACATCCCCAGTGAATTGTCAATTTTATATTCACATTTCCTATACAGCAGCTCTTTCTACTACTCATGTTAGCCCAATCAGTCACAAAATCACACATGTACTTAGAAAGGCCATAAGAGCTATGAGAATTCAACGAGACAAAGCCAGCGATGAATACTGAAGTTCACATTTTATCTGCTTTTAGAAAGGCCAAAGGCTCTGCTGCTGTCATGCTGTCTTAGAGGTCTGACTTCTAGAAATGCCTGGGAGTGCTGGCACAGCCCATGCACTGACACTCAGCACAGCAGTCTGTGTCACTGAGAGGGAACACTGGAATAGGAGGGAACATTGGCATAGGAGGGCTACTCTGGGAAATAAAACCAAGTCTGCACACTCCCTATTGCTACCTTCTCTTTTCATTCTACTTTAATTTCATAGCAGTTAAGGACTTTTCTTCGCTTATCTGCACTGTGGGAATGAGTACTGTTATAAGTGTTAGGAAGGCACTCAGCCCTGTAAAACATATTCATTCTTCTATTACAGTGCACAGCACGCAGATAATAGATGGATTGACAGAGCTCTCTCTTTGGGTTTTACTTGATATTCCATAACATTTTCATCTGGCAAACAAGAACTTGGCCATTAGCAGTACCTGCTGTAAATCAGCCAGCAATCTACTGCTCATAAGAGACAAATGGTGTGCTCATCAGTGGAACAAATACAGGACAAAGATGAACTCGTAAAAAGCAATGCTTAAGGTGTGGGGTGGTCTCCTTGCTCACAACGATGTCAGTAAAAAATCCTGGAAGGTCCCCCCTACCCAAAACAGATGATGCATTGCAGCCTCTGGACTATCTAGGATATTCCCTTCTCATGTTTTGCTCTGTTTTGTTTTCAGGTCTCCAGCTCTCATTCAGGTAAAGCTGATGGCATTGTGGACACTACCTGCCTGCTGCTGTTCTGCTGCTGGTCCACCCTCTCAGGTGCTCTAGACGAGATCTGAAAGCCATGGATGGGCATAGAGGAGAAGCTGCTGGTGGGTTCCAGCAGGGTATTTCTCAGACATTTTCAGTCTCTGAAGGTGAGGAAGAGTCAGAAGGTGCTGACTCAGCAACCCACGAGAGGGACTCTCACACACACTACATTGCCATTCAAAGAAATTCCAAGTACTATCGCTCCATGAGGCTGCCAAAAAGATCAAAGAGAAAGACTGCAAGAGAGGCAACACATGCAGGACGTGCTGCAGGTGAGTACTGACCCAAACAACATTGAGCTTCCTTTTCCCATTGAGATTAAGAACTATAGGAGTCGATGAGGTTAGGAAAGCAATAGAGAAAATAGAGAGCAGATTCAGTGCTCAGCACACTACAGAACACCCCACTCCACGGCACGGCATGGAGTGCCATCTTTGTTCAGCCTGGAAATGCAAACTGGTTGGTTGTTAAGACATGGGGAAGAATCTAAAGAAGTCTGTGACTCTGCTCTGCCAGCTTTCCACTAAGAGAGTTAGAATTTAAACATGGAAAAAAGCTGTCAAAAAAAGTAGGAACTTCTTTAGAACATAGAAAGGATATATTGAAAAAGTGGAATCTACACAAGTAATGGTATGGCAGGCTGAATGCCATGTGGAGTAAATAGCCAGCAAAGCAAAGCAGTACACATGGGGACCAAGCCTATGGAAATTGCAATGAAGGGAGCAAGATTTCTCTGGAACGTGCTGCTACCTCTCACTGAAGATAGCTCTGCGCAATACTTACGAGCTCTTTGGATCTGGAGGCTGAAATAGGAGAAATACTGCCCAGAACGTGTGTGCACTGAGGCATGGCTTGAGTATAGCAGTATGAACAAGTTGGCCAAAAGTCTTCTGAGGGAACAACGTGGGGCTGCTTCAGCTGAGGGCCAGGGAAGATCAGGGAAAGGCTCTGTCCCTGAGGGTGGTGGGCATGAACCAGCTCCAGGGCAGTGGGCACAGCCCCAGTGCTGCAGCTCAGGGAGTGCTGGGACACCACTCTGGGACATAGGGCTTGGATTGTGGGCTGGCCCAGCATAGAATCACGAGTTGGACTCAGTGACCCTTGCGGGTTCCTTCCAACTCAGGATGCTCTGTGCTTCCATGAACAGTGCAGAGCATGGCTGCAAGGCGAGACATTCACTGAGCTGGCATGTTGTCTGAGCAGCTGTGAGAGAAAGTTATGAGAAGCTGAAAAGAGAGCCAGGAAAGGAGCTATCTCAACACGTTCAGGAGTGCTGGAAACAGGGCTGCAAGCAAAAGCTTAGAACAGTTGTAATTCAAACGCTAGGTGAGAGAGACCTGGAACTGTGAATATAGAACGTGCACTCTGCTAAGTCAGCCAGGTGTTCAGAGAAACTGAATTTTATAGCTTCTTGTAAAAAGAACAGATTGCAGTGAAGATACCTATTCCATTTTGAGATTATAAACTTATAAGTAATCCATTGGACTCTGAACTTTGGCTAACTGCATGAGTTAAAACGATATAACAATATTTCTGACATTTGAGTTCTATGCAAGACATCAAGGACTATTACTTTGTTATGCAGTAGTAAAGCACATCAGTTCAGCCCCTGAAAACAAACAAAATTCTCTAAGAAAACAAAGAATAGAAATCCTGCACCTCAAAATAAAGGAGGCCTGGGAAACGTCCCCAGGAAAATAGGTGTCTCCTGCCTGCCTTGCCAAGGGAGCCGTGCTATTTCAGCAGTATAAAGGCCCATTCAACTCTGTGGCAAGGACAGAAGGAAAGTTCCAGCCCTTCTCCGAGTTTCCAAGCAGACAGCAGCAGAACAGAGAGCTGCTTAATATTCTGCTACTGTTGTCAATGAGGTTTGTGGATAAACCGAGCGCTGCCAATGCCAGAGCAGACCTGCTCTCCACCCTGCCAGTGCAGCAGCAGGACCCGAGCAGAGCCGTCCTCTCGCTGCTTCCCCAGAGTGCTGCTGCAAAGCAAGCTGAGAGGAGCCTCGCCCTCTCTCCGGATCTCCGAGCATCTCAGCATCCAGACTGCTGCTGAGGAGGCCCCTGCCCTGTCAGCTGCAGCAGGACCAGCGCACAAGGACATGGCTTCTTCATACATCTGCAGCATCACAGCATCAGGACAGCAGCACAGGAGGACATGCCTCCTGTCTAGCCAGTGTCATTGAGGAAGGACAAACTAAAAGGCTAATCTTCTCTTAGCAGCTCGTTAGAGCATCCACAGGAGCTGACCTGCGTTTCTCTCCCACATATTCCCTTCCTGTGTTACATCTGTGGCTTTTTCTTCCATATCTGCAATTGTTCAGCAAGACACACTGGAAACGTTTCTTTTCTCGAGTTTGTACAGCAGAACTTGGGCTATGAGCTATAGATCTTTCTCCAGTATGAAAGTAGCAAGTCCAGCTTTTAAACTCAGCTAGGATTGTGTAAGCAGCCTTCTCCCTCTGCTCCATTGACTCCATCCCCTCTCCCAGAAACTGGACAGCGGGGGCTTTTACAGCAGTCTCACTTGTAGCAGGAACAACTTCTGACAGCACTTGCTGACGTGCATGGAAACAAGGGATGGGTGAGCTGTTTTATCTTGACTTCAAACCCATTTGAGCAGCAGCTATCCATGAGCCTGACTTGATATCAAATGCTAACCTGTTCTCATTTTACTTAGGAAATGAGGGGAGGAGAGGGGAAGGAAAGAAGAAGGGAAGAGAGGGTAAATGCAGGGTAGGATACCAAACAGGAGAAATAAAGACCCAAGAAACGAGAACAAGAAAAATAATCTAAAAGCATATAAATCCAGCAGAGAGAAAGGCTTTTATATAGGCTCCCTTTGCAACATTCTAGCTTTGGCTTATAGCCTAGGAGTTGTAAAATATAATAGATTCTTTCCTTTAAATGGAAAATGAGCTTGTGTTTTTTTAAGCAATCTCCTCTGACAGGAGGCTGAAATGTTTTACATATCCAAGAGGCAAAGAGAAAACTGAAGCTAGCATTTTGTAAGCCTCTGGCACTGTTTGAGGCAGCTAAAGAGTCTGTATTTCACCCTTTCCATCTGAAAATCCGTAGCACTGATTAAACGGGTGGGGCAGAAACCAGCTTTGGTTAGTGTTGACCTGACTGTGCTGTCACCAGTTTGAAATGCAAACAGAATTATGACTTAGACCAAAATATTTCTAAAATAAAAAAAAAAAAAAAAAAGAAAGCCCCAACAAGGCCATTTATCAGCAGGCCTCAAACAACAGGAGGTTTCATTTGAAAAGTGAGATGCACCACCTCCTGCCAAGTACTGCGGTAATAAGCCACAGACTTAACACAACTTTGGCTCCCTGTGAAAGGGCTGGAGGTTCATCTGAGGAAAAGTAGAGAAGCAAATAAAAGTAAAGCTCCTGTCTCACCCAAATCTAGCCTTGATTTATCCAGTAAACTGAACAGCTACAACGTGCCTGAAAGCAGAGCAGTAATGAAGCCCTGACTCAAGAAACGAATATTAGCAAGAACTGGCACACATAGCTAAACCTTTTTTTCTTAAAGAATTGCACTGAAAATGCTGGGGCCCAGTGTTCAGTGGTCACAGAGCCACTTGGAGATGTAAGAACTGATACAGCACATGTACTTTCACCTTTCCTTGCTTGCAATTTGTAGCTGCACCAGAAGTTGTGCAACCATGCAGTACACAAGCTGTTGACATTTAAGTCTGGCTTGAAAAGCCAAATTAAAATGTAGCATTGTGTCTGTAGTCTTCCTATTGCTTCGGATAAAAGAAAACCCACTATCTATAGTACCAGTGAAGATGACCCTTAAGAAGCAGCTACTTTAACACGCTCTTGGCTTTCTCTTATGTCACAGGTTCACTCAAAAACAATGAGTCTGCCAAAGAGCCCCTGAATGTTTTACCTCCTAAGGGATCACCAGCTCCAGTAGACTCTAACAAGACAACTTTAGAAGAACTATTGATTCAAAGGTAAGGAATGTGCACTCAGGGCATTCACT
The DNA here is from genome assembly GCF_019232065.1 of Centrocercus urophasianus. Lineage (NCBI taxonomy): Eukaryota > Metazoa > Chordata > Aves > Galliformes > Phasianidae > Centrocercus > Centrocercus urophasianus. Next base: position 20,929,005 of record NW_024884744.1, on the reverse strand, counting down.
GCACTTCTACTGAAGAATACAGAGTGGTGTCAGAACAAAAATGCTTACTTTTGAAGACCAGTTGCTAAGCTGTAGCAACCAACTCCTGCTTTTTCACCTTGGCTTGTAGTGCTGTTTTGAGTTTTGTTGTTGTATCTCATGTAGTATTAGAGCTGTGGTGTGGAGGTTCTGAATGGTTCTTAACTTTTTTGGAGAAAAAAAGTGAAGGAGCAGTGGGGAGGGTAACAGGAAGAGAGTGGAAAAAATGCAAAAAGGAGAATGTGATGTAGGATCACCCAGTGGCATAAGCAAGGAGGCATTGCTACCTTAAGAAACTTGGTGAGAGAATAAGACCACCCTGCAGGCACTGCCTGATGGAATACCCCAATACAAGGATGGTCCCATTCCCAGTGTTCCCACAGGGCTCTCCTGAATGTTGGTATGCAATCTCATGCAGAAGACAGGTTCTCGTATCCAAAGAAATAGCTACAAAAATGTTTCCTGGGGCATTTTGATTTTGTATTTGCCGTTTACTTTCAAGAATCAGTACCCAGTAGGGGTCTTCAGTGAGGTGGTCTTTTCTGTTCAAAATCCCTCAACAAAAAGGGAAAAGCGAAAGGCCCTGATTCCATCATCAGTATAGTGCAGGGCCAGGGGAGCCTCATGGGCTCTATGCCAAAGGTGAACCCCAGGCAGGTCCAAACAACTGATAAATACATGCAAGATTTGCATACAGAGTGGCAATCTCATCTGCATCCTAGAAGTGCTATATTTCAAGGGGCAGACAAAAAGTTTACCTGCGTCCCTGGTCTCTTAGCTCTGCAGCTAAGCTTCTGAGCCTTGCATCTTCTAACACACAGCTGAGGTATTCTCCCCAGGTCACTCTCTGTCTCCTCATCATTGGCATGTGTAATCACAAGGTGGTCACTACCTGTGCCAGAAGATCAAGTTGACAGCACTAACACTTGCCCTCTAAAGGCGCATGCATTATACTGCATGGTGTGGTCTTAATTACTGAGCCAAGCTATATTGGCACAGCACATAGCGTACATTTCCTAATCCAGACAACAACAGTGAAAAAAATTTAGCCAAACTGTCAAGTTGGATTTAAATAAATTAATTGCCCTGGCTGAAATGGATTGTCCTTTGGCGCTAAACTGAGCATAAGAAGCTAGACAGTTGCAGTCTGCTGAGATGTCATAACCATCTGTCTTCCTCTCCTTGCGGCATAATCATCACTGTCAGTCTCTGACATCCTGACACTGCCTCTTAGGCAGCTCTGAAACATGCAGAAGCTGATTCTCCCTGGAGCTGGAAACAATGAGCCTGTGCTGGGAGTCAGTCTTTATCAAAGGTGCTGCTGTGCACAGTGCTTGACAGGTCAGTGCAAGTTCTAAGTCACGCGTCTGCTAAAAGCAGGCAGTGCTGCTGAGTGGCATTGCACTGAAAGCAAGCAAAGAAATCTGACAGAGAACGAGACCAGAGTTCTGGCTCAAACTGAGCTCATGTCCTCCTCCTCCTCCTCCTTTCTCTAAAAGATCTGCTGCAATTTGTAAGAGAACCAGCAGAAATTTGCATTGCGAAAAACCTGCAGGATTCTAAGGGCATTGCCATCATTTGCAATAATCACCATCCTCCTCCTCCAGGAGAAAACAGGCCATGGTGCAGAAGAGACAACCAAAATGTTATCAGTGATCTCAAAAAAAAATGCATTTAGTCTCTCTCTGAAAGGAAAAGAACCTAGTACATCTCAGCAAAGAGTTCTGAAAGCAGAAGATTGTTCTGCAGAAAGGAGAGTAGGAGTACTTCTGACCAGAACATAAGTCTCTCAGGAGTGAATCACCATGGTCCTGAGTGCAAGTGGGACATCAGTGCTGCATCTCTTCACACTCAATACTGTTTTGACAGCACTGTATAAGTGCTAGGGCTAGGCAGGCTCAATCCCTTCTCCTTGCATGGAAATGCCAACGCAAACATGTTTGCAGGTAGGGATGTCCCTTTACATATATCCATGCAACAGAATTTGGGGCAGGGAGTAACCACAACTGGGAAACATAGCAATAGAGAAATGAACATCTCTCTAAAGTGAATTCAGATGGGGTATGGATTTTAATACTCTGAATAAGTAGCAGCACTACAGACTCCTTCAAACCCACCAGTGATTTGAGTCTACATGTCATCCCAAGTCTACCCTACACCCTCCAGAAAGCACTTATTTAGAGCACTTTTATGCCTAACTAGTCTCAAATTATTTTTTCCTTATGACCTTTCTCCCTGTGACCTCCAGCTCCCCCAAAGCACTCTGGAGTTCCCCACAGCATCCTGTGGCTCCCTCCCAATCTGCCACATGGTACAAGTATCCAAACCTCCCACATGATAATCCTCTTCCCAGCTATTTGGTTAACTTCTCCAGCACATCTCAGTGCTGAGCTTCTAGCACAACTTCTGTTCATCAGGATAACCACAGCCAAAGACCTGGAAGGAACTAAACTCACAAGAAAGCTTCCCTTTCATACTGCCATCAGTCTTTCCAGCTTCACAGTGGCAGCAATTGTGCAGATTGAGATCACAGAAAACCACCGCTGAAAAACACCCACCCAGGGAGTCCATCCATAACTGTCAGCCTCAGCTGAAAGCAGCTACCACAGAGAGCAGAAAATTAGTCATTTCAAACCCCAGAAATGAGATCCACCAATCAGTATCTACCCTATATTATCAGCTAATAGGATGTTGACTGCTCTTCATTTCTAATACAATACAGATGTTTTATCAGCACGAGCGTGCTATTGACCTACCATTTCCCACTGAGTCAGATGCCAGCAATGATACATATTCATTGGGGCCACTAGATGCAGTGGAGAAGAAACTCAGTGTGAAATCTCATGTCACAAAGCTCACTGCAAGGTCATTCATTTAACACTTCAGAGAAATCTATTTTCTTTTATGAAACCTCCAGTGCGGAGAAAAAAAGAAAAGAAAAAATCATCTAAAGCAGTGGATTAGGTTTGATCTGAGTTAATAGAATGGAAGCATTGCAACAGCAAATACAGCCACCTTCAGCAGAGAGAGGGAATCTAAGAGATACACATTTGCAAATGGATATCAGAGAGAAACAACTCCCTATGTAAAACAGTGTCGCACTGAAGGATTGTGTGAATGTGGGTTAGCTTACCACAGCACAGCACTGTTTGTCCTGGGCAGCAGAGGGCACTGCTTATATAGCCTGATTTAACCAGGAAAGAGGGAAAGGCCTCCAGAGAGGCTGAGACCTGCATTGCAAGAGGTTGTACTCGAGTTTCCTTCTAATTATGAAATGAATCTCTTATAGTCACCTCTTTACACGTTGAGCAAATCTTTGTCACCCCATAACTTCTATTATTTGCTTTTTAGAGAAAGATAATTCTTTCCACACCCTTCTTTCTCTACAATCACAAACTTAAAAAGCCTAAGAGCAACAGCATTTGCAGGGGAGGGGGTGGGTTGGGGTAGAAAGTTCTAAAAATAATCATTTTTGTCTGTACAATACCCATTTTAGACACTAAATGTTATTAGTACCAAAAGCTCAGATTTCACAGAACCATAGCATTTACAGTCCTACTTAGGAATGCTTCCAGCCTGCAGCCAATGGAGAACCTAATCCCAGTTTGCCCACCTATTCCATCCAGTCTCTGTTCTTCAGCTCCTGCAGCCAAGCCATGGTTTCATCACACAGCATTCAGGCTCTGCTCTCTAGCTCTCCCAGCACTTCTTTTAAACATACCCTGATCCTCAACCAACCCCAACTTGTGATTCTCCACCCGATCTCCTCAGGCTAATGTTTAGATGTGTTACTCCCTTCTCTTCCCCTCTGCAGCCCACATCTCTGTGTCCTGACATTCCCCAGGCCCATCACTCTTTTGCTCTGCATACAATCTTAGTCTCTCATCCTCACACCTGCATTCTGCAGTCCTCTCCAACTCACTGCTTCCTGAAGTACCCAGCTGTGGGCAGTTCCTCCCTTCGTAGCAGACTCTTGGTCCAGAAGCAGACTGTTCCCTCTCCATGCTTGGGTCCTCTTCCCTCTGCTTTTCAGCCAAACAGTTGTCTCGTTGTGCTGCTCAGACCCAGCACGAGGAGCACTGAGGGTACAGGAGAAGCAGCCTTTATTTGTAGTGCCTAGAACTGCACCAGGCCATTTCTACCGCTGCAGAATCAGAGATGTTTGTCTCAGCCCTGGACAGGGCACCTGTTCTCTCCACGGGCAGCAGCTCAGGGAATTTTAGATGCTAAAATCCAAGTCTCCAGTTTGTGTGTATTGGATAGAGTGCAAAATAGCCTGTAATCCCTATGGATTTTCACAGGTCAGACAAAGATAAAGCCCTGGAAAAGCCCAAATTTCAACCCACATTTCAAGAGAAGCCAAAGCTTCTCAGAGGATAAAAAGACAGGATTTCTGTTTTCCTTTAATAGCATCAAATTATATCTTCCTTAACCTAAGAAGCTGTTGAGCCCCTTTTTTAAAAGAAAGTAGCAGCAGCCTATGGCAGATGGTCAGCAAGTAAGGAGTCCTAGTGATTCTGAGCATCAAAAGGTTATAGGCAGGTAAAGATCTCATCGTAGGAAGTTCTGAACATTTTTAGTCGTCAGTAAGACTGCCAGCCCCAACAGATTTAATTAAGGTATTTTGGTGAAAGCTTAAGGAGGCTCAGGAGAACAGATGTGCCCTTGGCCTTTATAATCTAAAAATATTAGGGATGAGGAGTTCCACTTATCTCTCTGTCAAAAAAAAAAAAAAAAAAAAAAAAAAGGAATAAAAATGGCATTTTTGCAATTTGTTGTCAAAAGCACTACTAAAAAACCACACGTGAGCAGAAAGAAAATCTGAATGAACCTGAAGTATGAAAATACATTTTACTAGGTGTAACGTTATTTGAATCTATTAATAACTTCACACTTCTCTGCGGATTTGGTTAGCTCAGATTAAAACAGAGCTTCTTACTTCATCTTGTGGCCTTTCTTGGTGTGAAACTCCCACTGCCTCAAGGGTTTGGGGAATGTTTCATGAATAAGATATGCTGGGTCGCATCTTCTCATTTTTAGTTCCTGAGAGTTGAGTTCTAAAAACTGCTGTAAGACAACAAAAACAAAATCCTGCATTTCAGTGTTGTTTGAAAACCAACTCCTTGCACAGCTTTATTCTAAGGACTGCTTTTGAATTCAGACAAACATAAGAACATTGGAAAGGTTGATTTGCAGCTGACCACACAGACCAAGCCTGGAACTTCGTCCCCCAACCATAGCTTAAGTAATTATATGAATTTGATAAGACAAACTAATTACAAGCTCACACTAATTATCAGGCTTTTAATGCAGCAATGGACAAGATCAGCCTGCACTTGAAGCTCAGAACTACCAAATCCCCCTTCTTCCTTTGCACAACGAATGCAAGCCCAAACCCACTCTCCTTCACCAACCATGGTCATGATTCACGGCACCAGAGCATGACCAACATTATGAGGCCACAAGGACAATTTCCAGCGCTCGTGTGCTTTGGGAACCTAGGAATTCCTGAGAGAATTCATTGTTCATATAGTGAGACAGACAAAAAAAAACCTCTTCCAAAGTGCTACCTGGATGGCTGAGATCAGGAGGAGAGGGCACTTCTGCCTGAGCCTGCAGTTCCATGGCAGTGGAAGAAGACCCGAGGTGGCACTGCCTTGCTCCTGCCATCCATCTGTGTGTCTGCCACCTCTGCAGTGCTGGCACTCAGCAAGCTGACCCTGTGGTGAGACAGTTCAACGGTCAAACAGACACAAAGCTAGTTCTAAAAAATAATCACGCGTTTTTCTACTAGTTTAGATGCCCAAATCAGCTCACCAAGAGGGGAGCAGCTCCAGGAGCAGATCTGGGCCCAGCCTGTGAAGGAATGGCTCTCACTTGGAAGCTCCAATGGGCTGCAGTGAATCACTTGTTTGCCTTCCTTCATTCTTCACGACAAATTTGGAAAGCTTTAGAAAACCTCAGTTATTTTGCAGGACAAAAATATCCACTTCTCACTAATCTTTTTTAGTCCAGCCTCAGAGCGCTGGGAGCACTTTGTCACCTCACTTGCGAGAGCAAGCATTTCTCAGCACAGCAACACGAAGCGGTGGGGCTGTGGTGTAAAGAAAGAGCAAGACTTCAGAAAACCCAAGCTACAATTACGAAGGAAAAGTTCTAAAGGAAGGGAAAGGAGGCGATTAGTTGCTGCCACGCGGAGGAATAGATTTCTGATGGAAAAAGGGAAGCTGTGGCTTCTCATGGCCAGGGGGGGCATTTCACTCCTGGCTGTGTTCTCACCCCATCACAGCTTCCAGCGTTCTTATTGTCATTATTACTTTAGCAACGTTTTCCAGGCGGGATCCTTAGAAGGGATCTTTAGAAGGGATCCTTAAAAGAGATCCTTAGAAGGCACTTTCTGTTTTCTAACATTTCTCTTGCCATTACCCAGACATTTTTTTCATTCCAAACTGCAGTGGATTTAACCCCTGAGAGGGAAGCAGTACGAGGAGGTGCAATTTGTTAACCTCTCAATGCATGTTTCTGAGACTTTGTTTTTTAGTAGTTACATCCCAGATTTGTCCTGGGACATGTATTCATTCCAGCAGTGTAGCATTAGTGACAGCACCTGCACTGGCTTCCCATTGCATACTAGAGAACTCCTCGCTGCTCTCGGTCCTTCCTTAGCAAACAGCATCCCTGTATTTCCAAAATTCAGCATAACAAAGGTGGTTGGTGCAATTAATGTCCTGCCTACCCTTGACTAAGAAAGGAGCTTTCAGCATGCCACCCACTTCCCGAGACCCCTGACCATGTTCCCTGGCAGCAAGATCCCAAAACAGCAATCATTAGCCAGAGCTTCAGGCTCTCTCTGACAAGACCCCGATTTTTGCATCAGTTGTGCGGTTCCTCTGACCTCCCAGCCCGGGATTGGGCTGATGGTTTTATCTGAGCCTGGGCTCCCCCCACAGACACTTCTGCCTCCTTAATGACCCAAGGACTGAGCACTTCCAGCACACCAGATCTAGTTCTCACGAGCTGAGGGAGTTTTTTTTCCTAAAGGTACAGTCACGTGCTGGCTAGATACATCACTTAGTAAACACAATATAAAAATGATAAAAAGGAAACCATTTCTCATATACAGCCCGACAAAGGGATTTTATGCCGCCACACAAACTGCAGTTCTGCTTACAGAATAAAGCATGGCTATATATGCAATGAGGAGAAAGTGAGCACGGGAGGCATAGCTGAGCGTTTTCTGACGGTTAACTCAGTTGCAGTGTGGTGCAGATGACGTTTTTGCTGGGGGGTTACTAAGGTGGAGGGCAGAGCTGCACTCAAGCTGTCCGCAAGCACTGCGAGCAACCCAGGGTGCAGCCGTGCTTCAGAGCTCCAGAGGATTTATCCCCGAGGCGGAGAAACAATTACCTGAACGGAGAGATAGAGCTCGTTACTGAGATACTGCCTAAATGAGAAAATATATCCTTATGGAAATAGCGACACTAAGATGCGGGGAATGACTGGGGGGATGCAAAGCCAGCCGGAGGAAACAAGCAGGGCAGGAGGCAAAGCAGGGAGGCAGCTTGGCAGCAGGGCTTAGGCTGAGCCTCCACGTTACATCCCTCCATATCGGGGTGTCACTCCCAGAGAAGAAATGCACCATCCGCTCCAGATCTGGAAGCGGTTCAGGAAAGCTCCCCTCTCCCACCCCCTATCCTCCCACCGAGCCGGCGCCGGTCGCACATAGGCACAGACGGCTTCAGGGAGGTGAGAGGTCAGCGGCAGGCAGGGCTCCACGGGGTGGGCGCAGGGTGGGCTGCGGTGCGTGGGTGCTGCGCGGGAGGCTGCTTGCTGGGAGCGAGGGGATGGAGAGGGGGCATTCCTGCGTTTGAGGAAGAAGCCTCTCTGCGGGAAAGCAGGGGATGGAGGTAAGGGTGCCCGCAGAGCCCTCGGGGCAGGGACTGCCACTGGGGGGGCCCTTGGGGAGGAGGCAGTCAGCCTCCCGGCGGAGGAGGGACCTGCGCCGGAGCGGAGCCGGCGGGGCGGGAGGGCGAGGAGGTCTCTGCGGGCAAAAGGTGGTGGGAGGCCGGGGGTACGGCACGGCGGGGCTGCGGGGGTAAAAGGGGAGAACGGGAGGGGTCTGTGGGGGGCTTTGGAGGGATTTTGGAGGCTCTCAGAGGTTCTTCGTGGGGGGCTCCGAAGGTCGTGTAGGGGATCTGAGGGGGGAGGCTGGGAGGGGCCGCAGGGGCTCTGAGGGTCCCTGCGGGGGTGACGGGGGGTTTGGCGGCGCTGAGCGGAGCTCGAGGGGGGTTCGGGAACGCAAAGAGCGGCCGCGACGGGCAGGCGGTGCTCGGAAGGTGCTGGTAGGAGCCGGTAGGGAGGGATCTGAGAGGGCTCTGTGAGGAGAACCCGCGGGGAGCCCGAGGGGCTCCGAGCAGATTTTGGAGAGCGCGGCCCCGCAGACAGCTTGGGGGGGGGGAGGGTCTGAGGGATTCGGGGGAAGAGAGCCCCGGGGACGGCTGAGGGGGGTCCGAGGAGAGGCTCCGAGGGGCCGGGGGAGGCTGTGAGGGCTTTGGGGGCTTTGGGGGCGGCCTCAGCTCCCCTCTCCTTCCCACGCAGGCTGCTGCCTTCCTACCCCCGTTACCGTGGCAACCTCCCGGGCTCCCCCAGCCCCGCGCCGCCGCCGCTACCGCCGGAGCTGCTCGGCAGCCGCCTGCCGCCGCCGGCCATGGAACTGCTGGCCGCGGCGCTCAGCGCCGCCTGCGCCCTCGACCAGGACGGCTCTGCGGGACTGCCCGGCAGGTGAGAGAGGGACGGACGGGGAGGGGACGGGAGAGCGGGGGGTCCGCGCCCGGGGCTGAGGGGCCGCCCCGCGCCGCCGCCCCGCCTGAAGCTCCTTCGCTTCCCGCAGGAATCCCCCCGCGGCCGCCGAGGACAGCCCCACCGCCGCCGAGGCGTCGCCGCCCGCCCACCCTATGACGGCCGACTCGTGGAGGAACCTCATCGAGCACATCGGTAAGCGGTCGGCCCGCCCGAACCGTCCGCGCTGCGAGCGGAGCCGCGGGGAGCGATCCCGGCGCAGCGCTGAGCCCGGCGGAGTGCCGGGACGGCGTCGGGCCGAGGTGCGCGAGCCCCGATCGCCGTCTCTGCTGGGAAACCTCCGCCGTCGGCTTTAGGAACGGAGCTGTGCCTTCAGCAGCGCCCTTACACCGTCACTTGGTGCCTCGCGCTGCCCCGCAGGTGTCAGGACGCTGTTGCTCCGTTCCTCAAACTGAGATCGCTTTTGGTAATTACGAGGCAGTCGATCGTTAGGGCGACAGCGAACTTCCTGCAAAAATCTGATTCTGCACGCTCGGAAAGGCGTCAGACCGCGCTACTGGGCGAGCGGCCGTGCGGCATGACGGAGCGGAGCGGCACACGCTGCCCGCCGTCCCTCGGCAGAGCCGTCATTTCTGCCGCGCAGAGGGAGAGCCGGGGTTATGTGGGAGGCTGCGGAGGGGAGGATGGCTCGTTTCATCTCGGGAAGTGACAGTGCGAGACACTGGAACCTGTAGGGCTGTCTGACTGAGCAGGGGAGCGCTGAGCTTTTTGAGGAAGGCAGTGATCAATTCTGCACGTTGTTAGATCTGTTACTTTCTCGTGGCTGTGTAGGAACTCGTGTCCCAAGGCAGATTTGCCAGTATATCTTCAGTTTAAGGGACTGGGCTGCTGAGAGGCGTGACAAAAATACTGAAGCCGCCAGGACTTCAAAGCAACCTCGTTGCTCCATTCATGTATATTTTTACATGCTGCCAATCGGAGGATGCTGTGCGATAGCTCTGCATGCATCCATTTAACTGCACACGGGTGTGTAGCACCGTGAAGGAAGGAGGCAGGGTCTGACAGCCAGAGGTGCTACACTAATCTCCAGCAGGCAGGTCATTTCCAATGGCTGCAGCACACTGCTGCCTTTCCTCCCTCCTGCCTTTGAGGCACTAATGGACTTTTTGCCTGAAACTGGAGCAGTGAATTTCAGAAGACGTCTCTGGACCTCCTGAGATTTTTACACAGCTTTCAGTGCAATAACGTTTAGTTTAAGAGCGCTGCAAACTCTCTAAGGCGAGCATTTTCCACAATTAGTAACCAGCGTTTCAATTCCCTTCCCAGTGTTTGAGGGAGCTGGGAAGGGAGGAAAATGAAATAGAGTGAACACAGTGGGAAGGTCTAATAACATGTTTACAAACTATGTAAACACCCCTTGTGCAGAATAGCCTCAACCACTGGAGTCACCAGGCAGCACCAAACCCACACTCTGACCACCTGCTCACCCTTCAGCCAGTGCTAGTGGGGACATTAAGCAATGGATGGAGCTTTTACAGGTCTCTGACATTCCATGCTTGCTCATTTACCAAACACAAGCATTCACTAAATTATCATATACGTTGTGCCTTTTGACTGGTTGCAGCTCTTTGTTTCTTCCCACCCATTTCCTACATAAACATCTGCCTGTGTTTTGTCTTTCTCCTGGTATCACCCTTTTGTTTCTTCCCAGTATTGCTGTTTGTGCTTAAAATGTGTACCTCGGTGGTGTTTCCAAACGAGTTCTGTTGGTGGATGCCTGTGGTCAGTCAGATCTTCCTGTGTCTAAACATTCATTGCCTGCAACTGAAGGCTCCATGGGTCTTCCCTTCTTGCTTGTTCAGTCGAGAGACCTGGAAACAAGGTCAGGTTTCATCATCTGGATTTTAATTCCTTGCAAACAATGAAAAACAATTGTCACAAGGATTTTTTTATTTAAAGGACTGCTCTCCAGCCTTGTGCAAAGGAGACTGAATCACCCTTACACAAATACAGAATATCCCTGGTTGTCTCAGACATGCAGTGCAGAGCCACCAACACAACATGGTTGTGCGACCGGGTATAATTATCTGCAGTAAGAATAGAATAGATTATGCTCCATTTTCTAAGCATGTTTTCCCTTGACAAGCGTTTGCTTCAGGCTTTTATTTCCCACATCCTGCTCCCGTGTGCAGCTCGCTGGGGCAGCAAGCACCCCGTGCCCCACTGCGCTCGCAGAGCAGCACGGCCAAACACTGCTCAGATTCAGCAGGCTCTCCATCCCTCAAGGAGCCTTTCCACCCAGAAGGGGCCTTTCCACCCCTCCACACCCTCAGCATCCTCACTGGGGTTGATTAGCAGGCAGAAATGCTTAGGAAAGCCAAATAAGCTTACTTGACGCAGAGAGAAATTATATAAGCAGCAGCAGGATGCAAAACTTCAGGAGAAGTCTCTTCTCTCTGGTTACTGTGTAGGATGGTAAGAGAAGACTGTATGGTTTCCTAGGCACAGCTACCCTTATTGCTATTTTAATCTGGCACTGAGCATCTTTCCAGGGAGAACAGCTACCAGGATACACCCGCAGGCTGCAGTACTGCTCTCCTTGTGCCTGTGCTTTTCCCCAGCATATTTCTGGAATAGTGTTAACAGCTACTGGAACAGAGCCTTGGGAAAACTGCTCCAGAGATGTATCAGGCAGTGACAGAGACATTTCTGCCCTCCCTAGACAAACTCCTGACCCAGTTGTCTCTCAACGCAAGGGATCTGCTTTTGAGATCCAATATCATGAGTTCGTGTGACCAGGTGGATTTTTATCCCTAATGATTCAGACTAAATAAATTATGTAGGTTTTGCTGTTTTTTTTTTTTTTTCTTTTTTACATCAAGGATTTTTATCTTTATTCATTTGTCTTACACTTCTGAGATTCGAGTATAAGCCAAGAGAGATGATGTAAAGTGTTCTCTTCAACTTGAGTAAGTGAGGAGAGTGATTCAGAGTAGGCTCGTGTTCTCCTGCCTTCTCATAGCCTCTAAATTGCACTTCATGTTCAAGCAATTAGTACTCTGGGTCCTACAGGTGGCTTAGAGATATGGGAACATGGAGGTCTTAGAAGAGAGATAGGATTTTCTATAGGCAGCCAAGGAATTTCAGGATTCCTTCAGGTGCTGTCTGTTGAAAGGGGGAGCTGGGGCAAGTTCATCTGCTGCTGAAGCTAGCAATGGCAATGCAGAAGGCACCTCGTGAGGTCGGTGTGCAGCAAGCTGTGTGAACTCACGGCCTTTTCTTAGTGCTGTGGCATTCAGGTAACTTTGAGCCTTACATTGATATCTTCAGTCATCGTAGGAACTGAGCAGGAAAAAAGAAGTCGAGCAGCATGTCCAATGCTAACCGCAAAGTCAACACCAAAGCAAACTGGTGATGGTCCCAGTGCTTCACCTATTAAATACTTCAACAACAGCTCACTGTTTTCTCCTTAGGGATTTTCATAGCCATCAAATTGGTCCTTTGAAGCAGTTTCAGTGTATGCAGTGTTATTTCTCCAGACACAAACACACCTTTTGATCTGTACCCCGAGAAAGCCAGCAGGGCAATCCTTTCTTTCCAGCCTCTTATGCTTGTAGCATAAGAATACTGCAGAGAATATCAAGGTCTTAAAAGAAACATTTAAAAGCTTGGTAAATAACAAAGCATTCTTCTTTCACTCCTCCCACTTGGTTGTGGGTTCACCTGACCGTTAGCACACGGTTTGGGATAGAAGATGGTTAGCAATGTTTCAGATTTGGGCATGGCTTCCACGTGGGGCTTGCACTGCTGGTTGAAGTAGGAGCACCCTGCGTGACTTTTTGTCTCAGTGCAGAGGGCTGTCCCTCATTCCTGCTGGGGTGAGCCAGGGCAGCACAGCCCTCCATTCCCACAGTACTCTTCTGTTCTTTTGTCCAGCTGCAACCTCTCAGACCTGTTGTGTTGCCTCCTAGGGCTCTTGTATCAGGAATATCGAGATAAATCTACGCGCCAGGAGATCGAAACCAGGCGGCTGCAGGATTCACAGACAGACCCTGAGGAGAGTTCGCCCAGTGAGGAAACCCCACCTGAGACAGAGCCTGCAAGTACCCCCCAGAGCAAAGCTGCACCACAGTTCAATTTGCTGAGGAACTCCAACTCCAGGTTCAACTTATGGCAGGACCTGCCGGAGATCCAGAGCAGCGGGATCCTCAGCATCCTCCAGCCGGATGAGATCAAGCTGCAGGAGGTAAACTGTGAGAAAGTGGAATGTTTCTTAACTGGGCTGCTGCTTAAAGGAGCTGGAGTGAATTAAATCAAATGATTGAGATTTAAGAACAGTAAGCTTCAGAGCAGTCGCAGACGAGCCTTGTTTTGCTAAGCGTTTTCCTATGACACACTGCTTAGCACCACTCACTTTTTTTTTGAAATTACAGGATATTATCCTGTACACTGTATTGTTGATGGACATCTATTTGGCAAAAGAGAACTTATTCTGCTTTTTCTGATTGTGCTAGGAGCCTTTTTCAAGAAAGAGAGAGCTAGCAAAGAGATTCTTGCCTTAGAGCTTTGGGTCTCCGGTGCACATTAATCCACCAGAAACCTTAGAAGCCTTGAAGAGTTAACTGCAATCTGTTTTAAATATGATGGCATTACTGGAAAGAAAAGTGATGGAGATTTTTAAGCTTCCTGATTCTTAAATGCCGTTACTCAGAGTCTTATGCAAAACAGTAAAAAATGTTGGCAGGAATATTTGCATTTCAGCCATACATTGCATTGACATCACGGCTTGAGAGCTATATGGCGATCATTTGTAGGGCTACATCTAACAAGGAGCTGGTGAGAGCAGCTGCCCCAGTCAGAGAAACCATCAGTCACACAATTTAGAACGGGTTGCTATTTTGGATAGCATGGGGAGCATAAGTGCTCTTTGTTACACGTTGCTCTGCGTTCGTAGCCAGCAGCAGAGGCAAACAAAACTTGTTCAGTGTGGTGTGTGTTGCAGTATGAGCAATGGACCTTCACAGGCCTGATCCTGTGAGCTCTGCTGTGCCAGGATCTCTTCTGGGGCTCTCCCCACCTTTGTGTCTGTTCTGCCCTGGCTCGTGTGGCTGAACCCAAAATGCTGAAGAACATCCCAGGGTGTGACCAGTTCCCCCTGAGCTTGCTTGGATTTGCTTAGTCAAGAACTATGAATCACTTCTGTACACACAGTCCCACCCTGGTCCTGGCCGAAGCTGTGGCTTCCCTGTTGCACTTGGAAAGACTCAGCCCTTGATCCTCAAAGGTGTGATGTGCAGGGCTGTTAGTTACACCCCCAGTGCTTAAACAGGGTAGTTCAGGCTGGCAGAACAGACTGGTGGTGTGATTGGAGTATGGCTGAAGGCAACTGAAGTGGTTTGTTGCTTTTCCATGGATATTTCCATATCAGATTTGTTCTGTTTACCTGGAAAAACATAGTTCTTGTAACTGCCAGCATTACAAACACAACCTGGCGTCCAAAAAACTACAAGCTCTTCTTTCTGCTTCTAAATAGAGTCATTTACATCAGCTTAAAAGTTTGCATCAGAGATTTCAAAAGATGCCATTGCTTTGGGGTTACGTTCATCACCTATAGGTATTGTATAGAAAAATACCTGTACTGCCAGGCCCAGCACCAAATTTTCTTCTATCTCTTTAAATAACAACAGAAATAAAGCAGATGGAGATGGGACAGTGCTGCCTCATAGAAGTGCTGTGCTTTCCCCTCTTGTCACTTTATCAGGGCTGAAATTTTCTTCCTGTTTGTTCTGGATTAGCACAGTAAGAGATTACAAAACTGCTGCAAGCCAGAAAGCTGTGAAATTGGCTGAACACAGAGCAGATAGAGCGGAGAATTTGCTTTTTGAGGAAAGTCAAGCACAGAAAACAACGAGTGTGGGAGAAATCACTGAGACAATTAAAGAGATTATAGTGAATTCAGCGTTGAATTCACAATACAAGAAACCAGCAAGATAACACAACACCAGGTAAAAATCAAGGCATTTGTTTTTCAAGCATCAAAACAAGGACCTGGGCTGAAAGAGCAATGGATGTTTGGAAGTTCTCATGAAAGGCTCTTTGTCATTGTCCCCATTGCTACAAATGACCCAGAAAATGGAGTTTCAGGGGGGAAAAATACACCTCCCACCCCCCAGCAGTTTCAGGAGAGAAGATTGCAGCACGGCCCATTAGCCCTGGGAGCTCAAACAGAAGTCAGGCAGTGGTGGCATCAGCCACATCAGCATTTTCGTCTGAAGGCAATGTCAGGGGAATGGAACGTGAAAAGAAACAGCTGGAAGTGTCACAAAATGTGGGCGAAAATGCAGGAAAAGAAGAAAAAAAACAAAGAACAAATGACAGACTGCAGGGGTCAGGGATATACAGAAACTATGTGCCACTAGAATAATTATGAGAAATGATTAAATCATTCATAGGGGAGCTTTAATTATCCAGACATCTGTTGAGCATCAAACACAGCAAAACATGAATCACCGAGGACCTTCTTTTAACTATATAGAAAATAGAGTGATGCAAAAAGTAGGACAAGCCAAAAGCACTGTGTGGGTTCTGACATGGAGGCAGCGTGGGGAAAAGGACAGGCAACACTTGCCTAGCAGAAGGAACAAATGGCCAAATAGAGGATGTGCTCCTTGTGTTACATAGAGTGGAGGTTACAGAATATTCAGTCCCAAAGGCTTAGAAAAGGTAGCCATGGGAAGAAGCCTGATTTAGTATCCTTCTAGCACGAGCCTTAGATTGCATGTTGGTACTGCCTGTTTGTGGAGAAGCTCTAATTTACTCCTCCTTCCCACGTCAGATCTCTATCTTTCAGTATGTCCTTGTTTGACTTACTATATAGGTTATTTGTTTTGTCCTCCTCTACTTGCTGTCTGCATTGATTTTCCTACACTCATCCTTTGTGTTGTAGGAGACCCTGAGCTGGGTGGGATTGGCCATAACAGTTTACAGAGTAAAAAACAACAACAGCAAAACCAGAGTAGAATGATATTCTCCATCCCCGAGCTGAACCGTTTGTGCTGAGATGGGCTTTGCCAGATCGTTTTTTGGTGGGGATTGTGGCCGTTTTGGTGTTAGAAGGTCAGGTAGCCAGGCTCATCTGCACCTTCATGGCACAGCGTGGATTTGGATCGGAGAGCAACTGCTGTGAAAATGTTTGCTGAAGCAGAAGGATTTGACCCTTTAGTGTGCAGCAGTGAGGTGCTCTCTCCATGTAAGAGCATGTTGGACTAGGAGGCAGTCTTTCTCTTTAATTTCTATGCAAATGTCCAGGAAAGTTTTATTTCTGTTCCTTCTTTGAGCAAACTTTAGATTTTAAGCCTCTAAATTTGCTGTGAAACAGAGCTACGCTCCTCAAAGAACTCTTAGGCCTTGCTGCATGTCTAGCAGTTGGAGGAGACATGGCCCTGTGAGGACAGCCAGGTTTGAGGGCTGGTCACAGCCAATATGATGGCATCAGATCAAAACAAAATCCTTCCTAGGCTAGATCTATTAAGTAGTGGTTTACAAGAAGTTCAGAGCTGTTGGGAGCAGCTATTTTCAGTCTGTGCAAAAAAACACCATTTTGTCACAGCAGAGATTTACCTTGTAGCATTGCTTACTCTTGTCTCTGGTGACTCTGACCTTTTTCTTCTTTTTTATCTTCTGTATTTCCTTTTTCCTTAGGCTTCCTGTTTCCTTTCTTAGTCTCTGCCAAAATAGAAGCAATGAAAACAATTAGTACAGCTTTTATACAACTAGTAGATTTCATGAAGTTAATGACCCAGAGGACTGATGGAACAGTTTTGGTCGTGTTTCCAAGAGACAGTTTGAGACTGTGGACTCTAGAGGATAGCATTACATCCGTTGACATCTAGTTCAAATGTTCTCATTATTTCTGCAACTCTGAAGCCAGAAGTTCACGCTGCTTTATCTAGCGAGGGCTCAGGGCCAGCAGAGTTCAGTTATTCTGCAGAGATCTCTTCACTATATCACAGTTTAGGAGTTTGTTCCAATATGAGATACAGCAATCTGGGCTGTTTATAGTCAGCATCGGGCTACTTTGGATCTGCAGTGGAGCAGCTGCATCTCCAGAGTAACCTGAGAAACCCGTGCCTGGCAGATGCTGTAGCAAACACTTCCAGAAGCTTGCCTTGATCAGTGGAGATGATCTTTATTTCTCTGGAATCTCCTTTAAATCGGAACCCTGTGGACTGGCAGATCACCATGGATTTCAATGTTTCTTAAGTCCATCTTACACTCTGCATGTGCCCATGCAGGTCTGGTGCTCACATTATGATGGGCAGCAAACACACACAAATGGGCCTTTCCAGACATGCAGATGGGGGACTTTTGTAGCTGCAGGTCAAGAAGGGAGGTCAGAGATCAGAAGTGTTGTCAGAGGGCTGAAAGGCTGCAGCAGGGAGGCACACCTCGATCCTGGCCCTGGGGAGATTTTGAAGGACCTGCCTATCCCAGCTGACATCCAGTCTAGGGAATAGAAGACTCTGATTTAGATTACATGTTGGAAGGAAATTTTTTCTCTCAGAGGGTGGTGAGGCCCTGGCTCTGCTGCTCAGAGAAATGTGGGTGCCCCATCCCTGGAGGTGCTCAGGGTCAGGCTGGATGGGGCCCTGGGCAGCCTGAGCTGGGGAGAGCAGCCAGCCCACAGCAGGGGTTGGACTGGGTGGGCTGTAAGATCCCTTCCAACCCAACTGTTCCGTGATTAAGTGATCCAGTTCTATTCTTTGTTGTGTCTTTACCTATTTCTTCTTTTCCTCTCAGTTATTAAAACAAAAAAGCTACAATTAAGCCTGTAAGAGGTGTATTTAGGAGACTCACCCATTCGTCCATTTGTCTCATTGGGAACCTGTTCTTGAAGAAAATGAAACATCTGTGTATTCCTTAAACCCCAGCTGTTCCACAGACGCCAACAAAGTGAATTCATTTCTACCTGCACCCTTTGCTCGCTCTCCTTTCTGGGGCTGCACTGGCACAACCTCCTTCCCTGGTGCAGGACAGGGCCACCTGCTTAGGGCTCCATTGGACTTTCTGCTCACTGGGATTATTTCCCAGGCTGCTAACTCCACAAAGAATGGAAATGCCAATTTAGCTGACAGCAGCTCTTTGCTGTTCCTATCCTTGTAGGTCTTGCACAGCAGCAGTGTCAGGAATGTTATCCAAGTCTCTGTACCTTAGGTCCTTCTGCAATGGATAGCAGCAACTCCAGGAAAAGACCAAAAACTGATTAACAGAAAGTTTCAAATCATTTCTTTAAAAATAAGATTTAAAAGAAAAAAATAAAACAAAACAGCCACCACCAAACAACCAAATCAGCTCACAGGACACACTCCCTGCTAATTTAGAAGATACTTTTTCACATGCACAGCAAAAAAAAAATGCTGTACATACTTTCTATTCCTTTGGGCTTGCTTGGCTCTGCATTGCTCATGCAGCCCCAGAGCTGGTCGGGCTCAGGGCCCACTCCTCCTCATCAGCATGCAGCAGAGGAGCTGTGGGCACTGGGGGACTGCATTGGCAAAGCAGCTTTAAGAGGAATGAAAGAAGACTTTGCTACCAACAGGTTAACCTTTCTGTAGTGATAGCATGGCCCAGCCCCAGGATGCACCTTTATCAAGAAATGTCTGAAAGAGCTAATGATTTTCTGCTGCATCAAAGCTCATGCAAGAATCTTAAATTAATCTTACTTAAAGTAATGGATTCAGTGTTTGTGTCGATAATCACTTGCTTTATCTACCTGCACACAGCCCAGAGAGAAAGCGAAGACTGTCCCTGTGGCACGTTTATAGGCAGAAGGCTTTACATCCTCAGCTCATGAACTTCAGATTTATCTCTAAATCAAACCATCCATGTCTCTTTCTGCTTCCCCAGACCACATCCCTGGCCTGAGGAAGGCAAGTTGCTTGCCAAAGACTTCTCCCTTCACAGGAAAAGCAAGTTCTGAAATTCGGAGATTGTTTATAGCTTACAGTAATCATTAGGAGCTTCTGTGTCAGAAACAGTGCAGCCAGGCTTGATCATGCAGCCATCCTTGTGCAGCAACAGCTGGATTTCCTTAGGTTTGGGCAGCACACAGGGCCTTGGAGCACCACAGCTGTATTTTTGTATTAGCCCTGCCCCAAGGAGCGTGTGTGGTGTGCTGGGATTGCCCTGTGCCAATCCCCACACCATGGTTTTTCTGAAACGAGCACTGATGGTGCAATGAAGCCTTGCTGCACAGCACAACGAGCCCCAGCAAGCAGAGCTACAAGCCGGTGCTGTCACAAGGAGGGTGTGTGAGGGCTGCCTAAGGGAGCTGCCCAAAGGGGAGAGGGATGTGCTGCATGGTGACGAGGGGCACAGGGGCACCTGAGGCAGCCTCAGGTCAGACCCAGTGGCACTGGGGAGGTGGGGAGAGCCTATGAAGTGCTTCTATGTGAGCATGAGCAGTAGAACAGACCTGCTGATGTCCTTTTCTGGGTTCCTCCCCAGGCAATGTTTGAGCTGGTTACTTCCGAAGCCTCGTACTGCAAGAGTCTGAATCTGCTGGTGTCTCATTTCATGGAGAATGAGCGTCTAAAAAAGATCTTACATCAGTCTGAGGCACACATCCTCTTCTCCAACGTCCTGGATGTCAAGGCTGTTAGTGAGCGGTAAGACAACTGCTGCTGGGGTTTTGGCAGTTGAGTGGCATCTCGTTAACTAAGCTTGTGCAGAGGATGCAAGAGCTGACTGCAAGCAGTCTGCTACCCAGTCTTTTCCAAAAGCTTAGTGACACATTCACTGCTTTCAGCCCCAGGGGCAGAAGCTGGGCATTGTGTTGGACATGCAGGCGATAATTAAACTGAGTGCTGGTTTTCTCATCTAGCTTCCTGCTGGACCTGGAGCGACGGGTTGAGGAGAATATTGTGATCTCGGATGTGTGCGATATTGTGTACCAGCATACAGTTGATCACTTCTCTGTGTACATCACCTATGTCTCCAACCAGACCTACCAGGAGAGAACTTACAAGCAGCTTCTGTGAGTTCCTGTGCTTGATGCTGTATTAAAATTGCATAGGCGATAGATTCAGCTGTTGGATGTTGCTAATTGGGATAGTGCTAAATGGTACAGAAACAGGATTTCTCACTTCACTGATGCAATTAAAAGGCTTTAGAATAAGGGTAAGGGTGGGGTGACAGAATAGGCAAGTAACATACCAAGTGAGTTCAGAGCCAGCAGTTCCCAGCTGTGGGAAGTAGCTATGATGGATGTGGGAACACACACTTGTGAAACATACACATTCTTAAACTGCAAGTAGAGGCAAGAGACTGAAAGGCCGAGGTTACAACGCAGCTCCTTGATGACAAGAACAGCCACTGCTTTTCCTAAGCTTCCCAACGAGGCTGAACCTTCCCACACTTGGGAAAACTTATCAGAAGAACAACATTTTCTTGAAGGAAAGAAAAAAAAAAAAGCCATTTTCATCACATTCCGGTATTATAAATACAGGCGCTATCTAGGCCTGAGGATAGAATCCAACATATTTTTGCAGTGTTTTTCAAGTTCTGTCAGGCTTCTGGTCCGGGAGGAATTCTCTTCTATCATCTCAAAACAAAGACTGCCCTACAAGCCTGTCTTTGAGCAGGAGAATTAATTTCTCTTCAGTTACCATGTCCTGGATGCTTTCAGGACAGCCCATTGCATGCACTGCACTGTTTCCTCCCCGTAGCAGCAGCTGGTTTGGGGGAGTGTAATGAGCCCTAATCCTTTCCTTTCTCTGCTCTCCAGCTTTTGAGGCAAAAAAACCCAACAAATAAACCCAACACACTCTAAGCAACCTCTGCTGAGCTTGGCCAACTGTTCTTCCCAAAAGAAGGGTACTGCAGGGGTTCCTTGAGTCAGAGGTGAGCAGTATAAATGCCGTGTCTGGGTTAATTAGCTAAACACTTGGAATTGAAAGAGACATAATCAGGATTAGGTGAGCTTGAAAAGGAGCTGTGGGAGATAGGAATTTAGAGGGAAGCTTTTTCTTAATTTTTTTTTTTTTTTTTGTCTGAGGGAGAACACAAAGTAAAGGGAATTTTGCAGTACTCTGATGAACATGGAGCCTGAGATGTTCCACAGTTGCTCCCACTTTGGCTGTGTCCCAGGACACACTCAGATCCATTCTGTTGTGGCAGTGGCACGGTGACCCAGGCACCTGCTGCAGCTCTGAGATGCACTTACAGTGAGTGCTGTCACAGTGCTCTGAGTTACGTGGAGTGAAGATAGGTTTTGCACAGTTAATGATGTCTTTGCATCCGTGCTGATCTTGCCAGCTGTGGCTCCAGCTGTGTGTGTCCTCCCTGGGCTGGGCCCCAGAATTGCCAGGAGGTGCTGGCTTTTGGCTGCAGCTGTTGAGGCTGCTTGGACTCACCTACCGTGCTCCCCTCAGGGAAGGTCCAGGGATGGCGTGTGCTCTTCTCAGGCCAGATAATGATTTCCATCCTCCAGCTCAGCAACCAGGAGTAGCCAAGTTCTGTGACTTGCCTTATTCTTATGACTGTGTGAATTCCACCTTGTCACAGAGATCCAACTGTGTAGAGATATATAATTATTCCTCTGACTCATCTACTTGGACACACACCCCATTCACACACACCTACGCACGCAGTGCAGCGTATGCTGCTGAGCTAGATGTGCTACACATGTGAACGCACTACCATGGCTTCTACATTAAAAGTCTATTTTTTCC
This sequence comes from Centrocercus urophasianus, assembly GCF_019232065.1. Classification (NCBI taxonomy): domain Eukaryota; kingdom Metazoa; phylum Chordata; class Aves; order Galliformes; family Phasianidae; genus Centrocercus; species Centrocercus urophasianus. Next base: position 20,907,457 of record NW_024884744.1, on the reverse strand, counting down.
ATCCCCCAACGCTATAAATAGTTCTGGATTTAAACCAAAATACACCTAGAAGCATTCCGTTTCCTCCTTCCTTCCTTTCTGCTCTCGGGAGAAGTTAGGCAGATGCTGTCTCTGGGGTACGTGCTGCTGCGTCCTCACCCACACAGCAGAGGTGCAGGCAGGGCAGCACTCACGCTGTCTCTCTCCCCCTCAGCCAGGACAAGCCAGCCTTCCGGGAGGTGATCACACAGCTGGAGCTGGATCCCATGTGCAGAGGTTTATCCTTTTCTTCCTTCCTGATTCTGCCATTTCAAAGGATCACTCGGCTCAAGCTTCTGGTGCAGGTAGAGTTTTGCTCTTCTGTATTGCCCAGAGGTCGTCCACATCACTCCAGGGATTCTATTCAACAGTTGCAAATGAGATACAGCCACAATTAATCCTAGAACTGGCTGAAGCCTTTCCACAGAATTGAACATTCTCAGCTGTGGAAAAGCGTTCAGTCAATGAGAGAAAACTTCCAAATTCACACTGAACTTGCCATGTTTTGCTGAACAAAAGAGTTGAGGAGAAACTTCAGAAGGGGCAGCAGCCATACTGTAACCAGCTGCCTGATTGTTAAGATGCTGCTGTACAGTCTCAGCATAAAACCACCCCGAAGCCATGTACTACCCCACATCATGGTGTCTGGGGCCAGCCTGTGGCAGCCACCTTCCCCTTTGCACCTTTAATCACTGCACTGAAGGACATGCATCTAAAGGAGGAGGAAACAGCTCCATCCCAAAAAGTCTTATACCTCTTGGCTTGCCAGTAGCACTGTCTGTTAGCAGCAGATCCAGCTATTTCAGTTTTATAAAACAGTAGCATTACTTTTCAGATATTCAGTTGTAGCCAGATGGAACAGGCTTTAACAAAAAACAGAAACTCAGAGGTAAGAGTGTCTGTGCTCCGTCATCCTCCCTGTAATTAGCCTGATGGACAGAAGTAACCCCAAGGAGAGCAAAGACCCTTCTGTGCTGTCACACTGGGATCAGAGTTAACACAGCTTTTGCTCCTCTGCAGAATATTTTGAAGAAAGTGGAAGAGAAATCAGAGAGGGAAACCACTGCTCTGGAAGCACATAAGGAGCTGGAAACAGTAAGTTTGAATGAGCCTATCTGAAGGCCATTAAGATTAAATCACTGTCAGTTTCACCCCAAAAAAGACATACAGACTGCGTTCACTCCTGAAGTTGTCCCTTTGATTCCCACCTTTGGACTTAATGTTTGAGAGGTGGGGAGTTGCAGGCAGCTGTGTGGACGAAGCAGGGTGCTGCAGGGACTGAGGAGTTGAATCCTCTTCTCTTCCTGGCCTTCAAGAGCTTGGAGTTCTCTCTTGAATCCTGCAGTTCACTTTAAGTATTTCAAGCTGGAAATTGCATTAAAACATCCGCCTGAGGATCCAGCTGCAGCTTATGACTGAGATATTAAAATAAACTAGGCTATTGGACTTGCTCTAACCTATCCCAGGAAATGTTCTCTCTGCAGATCACTGAGGATAAAAACAGAGGCCGTAACAATGATGATTAGTGTGCAGTACTTTATATTTCCAGAATCCTTCCTTGCTTCTGGCAGCCTGTTGTTGTCCGCTGGTCCAGAGCTCAAGGAGGGCCGTTGCTGTGGGTTGCTGGTGGAAAAATGCTCTTTTTGTATTTATCTGTTAGAGACCCATCATCACTTTCATAACTGTCTTTACATAGTTGTCTGTAGACATTTAAGTTTAGATGCTGACATCACAGCAGTGGCCGTTTGATGCCTATTTTTCCCATAATTATCTTCCTGAATGGGCAGAAGCAGATCTTGGTTTCAGTTGCTGATGCTCTGGTGAATTTTCAGTAAAAGAAGCAGTGCACGAAGCAGTGCCTGTTCTCCGACATAATTTTTCTACCTAACACGTTCTCAAGAGAGCAGTTCCTTATGAAACAGGCAGTGACATCTAGGTTACAGTTCCTGTAACAGGGCAGTGCCTGCGTGTTGTATTTGGGGTTTTTTTCCTGTTAGAAGTTTGTACTCAGGACGCAGGTGGGCTGTCACAAACATCTCTCCCTGAGACATCCCATAGATTGGGCAGCTGGTGCTGCTTGGCAGAACCACAGCACTTCCATCTTTGAAATGAGGATCTTCGGATTTGTTCTCCTCTTGAAGATCACACTGTGTGTGTTCCTCTGTTTTCAAGCATTGGGAATGGGGAGGAGGAGATGTTTGGTGTGTCAGGATCTGATAAACAAACCGTTGCCTTTCTTGCACAGCCAGGAGTGCTGCTTAATGTTGTCTGGTACCTGAATGCGGCCATCTGACAACTCAGCCTCCAGCTGCAGCATCTTCTGGGTGCTGCTTTTTTGGGTTTGGTTGTTTATTTTCCCCTTTCCCATGTGGACATATTGCTGATGAAAGAGCCTGGCTTGGTCAGTTCCTGTTGTAGCTCTTCCCCTCAGGGTCAGGCCTTTCTGTGCTTGACATCACTTAGCTGCTTAGGCCACTGAAAGCAAACCTTTCTCTTCTCTTTTTGCCAGGTGGTGAAAGCATGCAATGAAGGAGTCAGGAAGATGAGCCGAACAGAGCAGATGATCAGCATCCAGAAGAAACTGGAATTTAAGATCAAGGTATGAGCACGGGTTGGTAGCACCCCCACAGAGGCAGTGAACCAACAGCATCCTGGCACTGCACGTGCATATTTAGTAGTAACAGCTCAGCCACATCCCTTTCGGTGCCATTTAGCTGTGGCAGTGCCCTGCTGTCTGCGCTGTCCTGCTGCTGCTTTTGAAGGAGATGCACTGCTGCAGGCACTGCATTTGCAGTTTGATGCATGTGATCTCAGGCACAGAGCCAGAGTGCTGTGCCCACACGGGGGTGATGTGCTGGCATCAGCCTGCCCTTGTGCCATGGGCAGCTCCTGCTCCAGCACTCCGCCTGGCTCTCACCTCACTTCAAAATGTAGGTCAGCTTTCAGCTATTGTTTTACATTATAAATGTATTACAGGGAGATTAAAGCTAAAAAGCAAAACACTTCAAAGCCGGAAAATACCAAAATGAAGGCTATCTCACAATTTGTAATTCATCCTTGTGTTTATCCATTAAGTACAGGCTCTAATTACCTGCTGATGATCTGTTCTGGGTCCACTTAGATCACAGTCTGCAGGATGGCACTGGGCTGCAGTAGACACGAGGCTGCCTTCATCTCTCCCCAGCTGCAGCGGTGATGCCAGGCAGGGCCAACTCAGCTGTGGGGCAGGCTGTCCTGGGCACTGACATGGGGTATAAGCAGTGCAAGGGCACAGGAAGAAAGGCTGCACTGCAGCATGTGTGGTGAGCACAGAGAAGAAGTGAAGGTGGAAGGGATATTTCCAGTATTTCAGTTGTTTAACCAAAACCATACTGTTCTTCTAATATAAGACATGCTTTATTCTGGGGTTCTTGAGATAACCACACAGTGGTTTGGGTTAGAAGGGACCTTATAGCCCACCCAGCCCCAGCCCTGGCCATGGGCTGGCTGTCCCCCACCAGCTCAGGCTGCTCAGGGCTCCATCCAGCCTGGCTCTGAGCACCTCCAGGGATGAGGCAGCCACACTTCTCTGGGCAGCAGTGCCAGGGCCTCACTGCCCTGGTGTGTGGTAAAGCTCTAACAGAAGTGCCGTTGTTGCTGCTTGAGCAACCCAACCAGTGAGAACTCATTTAGCATGTTTTCTTTTAGCCAAAAAGCCAACTGTTTTTAAAGACAGCCTCTCTGTCCAGGAAGGTTCAGCCCAGGTGATGAGACATCAGATGCACCAGAGACAGGATCGGGTTTGCAGGGCGTAGCCTGGTGTTTGAATCCAGCACTTGGCACTCCAGCACCACTGTCCTCAACTGTTTGCTTGTTGGGCCCCTGCTGTGTCTCCACCATAGCAGTTACACCCTGTGCTGGGCCGTGGGCTGGGTGGCAGAGCACGCTGCACCCTGTGCAGCTCTCCATCCTCTGCAGTGTGAGTCATTCTGATGGGAACTCGCTTCCTTCTGCATCTCCCGCTGCTTTCAGCACCTTAACCACTTGAGTCCAAGTTGCTCTTCTGACCTCGGCTGTCTTTGTCTCGCTCCCAGTCTGTGCCCATCATCTCTCACTCCCGCTGGCTGCTGAAGCAGGGGGAACTGCAGCAAATGAACGGCCCAAAGACATCGCGGACGCTGCGCACCAAGAAACTCTTCAGAGAAATCTACCTGTTCCTTTTCAACGATCTGCTGGTCATCTGCCGGCAAATTCCGGGGTGAGTGCAGAATTCAGGTAGCGCGTGGGCACTCCGAGTCCTTTGTAAGCACCGGCGGTGAGCCCTGCCTGCTCGGGGGCAGCACTGCTCTCTCCAGATGAAGCCTCACGGCAAGCAGGGCTCACACATGTCTCCCAGCAGGGTAAGCAAATGTGTATTGGCCAGTTCCTGTGGGGTGGCAGTGAGTTCCAGCAGCTGGTGGGGCTGATCCAGGAGGCCTGCCTTTCTGCCAGGGAGTGAGCTTTGACTCATCACTGCCGAAGGAACAGCTCACATTTAGTCACTTAAATTTCTAAGAAAAGAGTCCAGAAAATATGAGCAGCAGGGAGGGGTGTCAATTGATGCCTGCAGCTAGCAGTTCTGTTTGACATGATGTAACCTGCCTCAGGAATGTTGTGGTGCTTAAGACTGCGTTTTGTGCAGCTAGAGACTAGTGAATACAGCAGCACAAACAGGGCCCGGAGAACAGCACGTTCTTTGTGGCATTAATTGCACTCACCAGTAGGGAGCATCTCGGCAGTCCTATTTCTTATCAACGTGTCGCTGCAGTGTCTGCATGCCTGGAAACGTTTTGCTTCTGCGGCAGCTTGTATCCAAAAAACATGGAGGTGCTTGACAAATAGGAATGAATTGAGCCTCACAGACCCCTTTGAAGGAGCACAGTGCATGGGTCACACAGACAGAGCAAACGACTTGTTTTAGGCCACGTGGGACAATGGAAGCTGAGCAAGGAGAGGATCTCTTGCCTTGCGGTGGGGTTTCATAGCCGTTGCTCATTCCTTTTCCTCCCGCCATACGGAGGTGCTCGGTCTGTCCCCAGGTACACATCTGAGTGGATGAAGCCACACTGTCTTGCCGTGCTTGCAGTTTTTCCTTATCTCCTCTTTAACCTCTCCCAGAGACAAGTACCAAGTGTTTGACTCAGCGCCCCGGGGGCTTCTTCGGGTGGAGGAGTTAGAAGACCAGGGGCAGAGTTTGGCCAATGTCTTCATCTTGAGGCTGCTGGAGAACGCTGATGACCGGGAGGCCAGTTACATGCTGAAGGCATCGTCGCAGTGAGTACCGTGCCAGCACTGCACAGGGCTCAGCGCTGCGCGCTCCCTGCACCTCCACAAAGGCAGCGGCCTGTCTGCATGGGGAGCAGCTCCTACAGCTCACCAGGACCAGGCAGGCAGGGATGCCGCTGCTGCAGCTGGCCTTAGACCTTCATAGCTGGCCCTGCACATCACGCCTGTGAGGCTGCCTTCAGTCTCTCTTACTTGAAGGAATGAGTGAAGCTGGCTCGCTCACAAGGGTGGGAGCCGTGCCTGACCAGCTGTGAAGCAGAGTGGCTGCCGGTTGTAGGTGAGGGTGTGAGAAGAGGGTTCTTCCTCAGCCCCATCCACAGTCGATCCCAGTCTTGCAGCAGCCCCTCTGCTTTTCCAGGCCTCCTCGTCTCCCCACGTACAGTATTCTCAGCTTGCAAACTTTTTGCTTCAGGCTCCAGCAATACTGGGCAAATGATTCAGCTGTACTAACACAGGCATGATTGTTTTGGAATTCAGGGCCTGACTTTCTCATTGACCCGAGTCTTAGCAGGCTCACAGTTTTCTAGGCACAGCTCTATGCAATTAGAGGTGTTATATAAGTATACATGCACCACCAGTTTCACAGCTACTGCAGGTCACACACCTTCAGATTGATGTTACTTTGCTGTTTGACAGCTCTTCACATCTTGGGCAGAGAGCAGCCCCACCACACAATCCTGCAGGCCCGGGGGTGCAGCTGATCCCCTTGGCACAATGCAACACCAGGATGAGGGAGATGAGCCCCCAGCATAGCGAGCAGCTGCACCTTCCTCCCAGGCATGTGACTGCAGCTTTGCTGTACTGAAAATAGAGATGTCAGTCACATTATGCAGGGCACACGCACATTTGACGTCTGTGAGACTGAGCTGTGCAGAGGATGATAAATCAGGCCAGGGTTGCCTTTGCTCAGGGAGGTGTTTGCATTTATGTGCTTCTGCAACCTGCTCCATCTCTAGGATGACCACAGGGAGTGTGAGAACCAGCACACAGCTTGCCTACAGCTCTGGTGTACAGAGAAGCGATGCAGGACTGCTACAAGCTGCTGTTCCAGAGCTGCAGGAGAGATCTGGCCAGTATGAGGCACAAACCAGAAAACTGAACAAACAGAAGAGGGAAGTGGGTTCCAAAGAGACACTGATGGATCTGTTTTGCAGATCTCGCAGTGTTTCCCTGCTCTGAACCCACACAGCAATGACAGCCTGTTCAGTGGCAGCTTGCAGCTAGAGCCCTGGCTGGGCTTTGCTGTCACCAGGAACTGTCCTCATGTCTGGGCACAGCTAGTTGCAGGGGTAGGATGAGAGCACAGGTGGGCCCTTCACAGGGCTACAAGAAGCCAGGTGCTGCAAGGAGAATCCAAAGAGCCCTGCAAGGAGCTGCGTGCAAGGCTGCAGGTTCAGCCTGCAGCATCAGGAGCTCAGGAATAGGGGGAGAGGTGGTGTCTCCAGGACTTTCTCCTGCTCATGGCCTCCAATTCTCCCCCTTGTCCAGGAGCGAGATGAAGCGTTGGATGATTTCACTGGCCCCAAACCGGCGAACCAAGTTTGTTTCATTTACATCCAGACTTTCTGGTAAGATTCACCGTGTGGTGTCCAGGAGCTTTTCACCCCCACCCAGCGTCCCTTCTGTGCTGATCTCCCCATCCAGCCCTACGCTGGAGCCCTCTGGAAGCCAGACTCTGGGCTTCCCTTACATTTTCACCCACTTGTCTCCAGGCCTGGCTCTGACTTTGTTCCCCTGCAGCCCAGGGTGGACTGCACCAGCACTCTCCACCCCTCTGTGCTGCTCAGTGGAGCAGCAGTGCAGGGACTTGTGCAGGACCAGCTCCCTTCCCTGCAGCACTCCTCCCCATTGCGCCTTCCCTCACCCCATGGCCTCAGTGATGTTTCTCACCGAATCAGAGGAAACATTCTCAGAGCTCACAGAGTTACACCTACCTGAGCTGCTTCTGCCTCAGTCCATCCCTCACTCTCACCCTGTCCCCCTGCAGATTGCCCGCAGATCCAGTGTGTCCACCCCTACGTGGCCCAGCAGCCAGATGAGCTGTCCTTGGAGCTGGCTGACGTCCTCAACATCCTGGACAAGACAGATGATGGTACGGGGGGTGGGACAGGAGCTGTGGAAGGGTGGGCTTCTCCCTGGGCAGGCAGCTGCTGAGCAGCCAGGAGGGGTCCTTTGGCCACAGAGAGAGAAGGCAGTGTCAGCGTTGCAGCCGAGAAAGCTGGCAGCAGAGCAGGGTGTGACTGCCTCCTCCTAATGCTCTGCAAATCCAGGCTGCCCTGCGTGCAGGGCAGGGCTGATGCAGCCACCAGTGTGTAACCCAGAGCTGTTCTTACCCTGAGCAGCCAACAGCAGCTTCCAGAAGGCACCACCAGCTCTGTAGGCTCTTTCACAGCAGCTGTGCCAGGGTGGGAGCAACGGTCTGTCCTTCCCCACTGACTCCTGTCTCTGTCTCTGCTTAGGCTGGATATTTGGGGAGCGGCTTCATGACCAGGAGAGGGGCTGGTTCCCCAGTTCTATCGGGGAGGAGATCCTGAACCCCAAAATCCGAGCCCAGAACTTGAAGGAATGTTTCCGGGTGCACAAGTCAGATGACAGCCAGCGGAGGAAACTGGGCAGCAGGAGCCGCCAATGACTGCTGGCATCCCCGAGCGTGGGGAGCAGCCTGGGAGAGGAGCAGAGGACAGAGGCTGCCAGCTGGGGGGACACGGTGGAGGTGCTGGGGGCCGTGGCACGGGACCTGGTGTGCCACACCAAGCATGTCCACCCTTGAAAGCATGGACCTCAGTTCCCAGGCGGCCTGCTGTGCTTTCTACAGTGCTGAGCCCTCCTTGGAAAGCAGTGCTTCGAGCTGGCTGAAATCACCCCTTCACAAAGAGCATGAGCCCAAACTGGCACCACACGAAGGCCCTGGGTGCCAACCAAGGGAACCTGGGGCAGCAAATGGAACTCGGCAATTAGCATCGTCCACTCACACCTCATTGCTACCATTTGAGTTAGGGGCTCTCTTAAAGCCGCACCTCATAGGGATGGGGATTCCGGTGGAGGAATCGTCTCACATCCCTTCACACAGCCCACTGGCACCAGGCCTGGGAGAAGCCCCCAGGACTCCATTTCCCCAAGGAAGTTGATGAAGGCATCTCCTGGGTAGACCCTCGACCTGCTCCCCAACGCTCTGATGTGCTCTGAAAGCCCTGCTCCACCAGCAGTCGCACCTCAGAGGCCCCAACCTCCGTTCCTGCTCACCTGAAGGCCTCAAAGTGCATCTGGGCCCTGCCCCATGGCTCATCCCCTCCCTCAGCTGCTGCAGAGGCATGGCACCATGGCTTTCCCAGGCTGATCCGGTGCTTTTGGGAAGACAGGCTGCTCATGGTCTCTGCTGCGCCCACCGCAGCATGCTGCAGGGCTCCAGGAGTGCCAGCGGGCAAGCAGCATGCAGTGAATGACAGCACCCCTGGAGCTGCTGTGCTGCACGGTAGAAGGCTCAGCAACATGCCTGCATGCTTGTAACCCACACCTCCAGCTGCGTGCAGCCTCCCTGTACAGTTCATGTAAATACGCAGTCCTCTGCCGCAAGCAGAACCAGACCATCACTTGCTCCAGTTGTGGCACTGAGCATCGCATGAAGCCCAGGGCACAGCGCCCCAAACAGCCCCACATGTGACCACAGCAGAGAGCACTGGGCGTACAGCATGGGCTGTGCTGCTCCTGAGCTGCAGCCACCACCCGTTATGGAATCAGGATTATTGGGCATTTCTGTAACGCAGCAAGGAATCTTCCAGGCACTGCCGTGTGCTGCAGTGGTGTGCGGGCTGTATTCCAGAAGGGGACACAGATCAGTGTGGGGTCCTGGTTATGCGAGAGCTGTGCAGTGAGCCCAGGATGCAGCTGGGGGAAGATGCAGCAACAAAAGGAACACAGAAGGGGGTCCGCCCTTGGGCCAGCTCCATGCCACCACACACACAGGGCCCCAGAGAGGGCTGGAACAGGTCTACAGCCTCCAGCTTGATGCAGTGGGCTCACCTGATGGGGATGCCCCAAGTCAGGCCCCCAGAAGAGCACACCACAAGCACTGTCTGAGCACAATCAGACCTCCGGGTCCAGGTTCAGACCTGGCAGCAGCTGCAAAATCACCCACGCGAACCCCAGAGGAGCTCCAGCCTCAGGCAGCCCTCTGAGTTACCCACTGAACTGAGTACATCACAGCCCATCCAGTTTAGCAGAGCCACAGCCAACACAGCCCTGTGCTGAAGCCCCACAGGGGCTGTTTAACACTACAGAAGTGCTCCCTCACCCACCAGAAGCAGCTGTTCACCAGTGGAGGGGCCCAGATTCCCCACTATCAGGATACCAGCACCTGGCTGTGTTGCCTGTGGGAAGGAGAGGGACCCATGGCTGCCCACGCGCTGTCCCCTCACACCCTGGACTCGCTCCAGCTCTGTTGTGACTTCTGATGACTTCAAACCTTAAGCACAGGCTGTGCCATTTCCAGGCACCATGTGGCATCCAGTGTTATTTCCTCAGACCCGGCCATGCACGCCTTTTCATGGGTGTGCAGCTGCAGCTCCCACAGCCTCTGCCAGGCTGCTGCAGGGCACTGAGGGGAACTTCTCGTCGTCTCGTTTTCTGTGTGATGAAATACAGCTGAGTGAGCCAGCGCCACAGCAGCATGCCGGCATCTCCTTCCTCCCTGTCAGCGCCGCAGGTCCCCGCCACAGTGCAACCACTGAGGGGAATGGAAGCGCAGGCAAGGGGTGGAAGAAGGGAGGGATGAGAACACGGGCCGGGTGATGCACGGGGAGAGTTGGGATGATTTACAACACCTGAGCAACCCTTTCCCACCAAGGGATGCTGTGCAAAGCGATCCCCAGCACCATTACCTCTGTAGCCCACCCAGCTGTGGGCTGATACCGCTGCCGTGGAGCTGCCAGGGGCTCAGTGCTCTCAGCAGAGCTGCACACGAGGAGCAACGTCAGTGTGGCAGATGGGGAGCAGACAGAGGAGTGTTGTGGTACAGAAATCTTTTATTGAGTTCAGGAAGCAGAGAACTTTCTCAGCGTGATGACAACCAAGGCCACGAGCACAGATGTACCCAGGAGGGAGGCGATGACAATGGCACCGATAGCTCCGGGCCCCAGCGAGCCTGCAGGGACAGAAATCACAGTGGGGTGAGGCTGGGGGGTCCTGAGGGGAAGGGCAGTGGAGTTCACCCCTTTTGCCCTGTGCACCGTGGCCCCCAGGACACCCTCCTGTCATCTTCCCCCCCAAAGTGTCCCAGTACTCGTGTCCCCTTACAGCTGCAGTGTGGCCCCATCCTTGGGCTCCTGCCTGGCCCCCCGTCCCAAGCCAGCCGCCAGGGACGTGGAAGCCAGCACAAATGGGATGCTCAGCACTCTGCTTTCCTGTTACATGCACTCCCAGAACATGCTTGTTGTGCAGCAGCGGGCTGCTGTAGTTGAGGTACTGGTGGAGTTGCTCACACCCTGTTTTCAAGGGCAGAATTTCAGGCACACTCCTACCTGGGCTCAGGTGTTTGCAGTAGTGCCAAGCACAGACACAGGGCAGGAGGAGGTCATGGCAGTTGCTCTGGGGCTGGTGGGCATTGCACAGCAAGACCTGTCCGCAGGGAGACGGCCCTGAGCAGGCAATGCCTCCCAACAGCAGTATGGAGGAGGGTGCAGGCCACCTCCAGCCCCCTGCCAGGAGATGACAGCCCAGAAAGAACAAACGCACAGCGAGCATTTCCCGAACGGCAGCCCCGTACCGTCCCCAGCATCGAGCCGGTGCAGGTGGGTGGTGTCCTCGGGCTCCAGCTCGGAGGTGTACGGGGCAAAGGCGGTGGCATCGGAGAGCCGTGCGGTGGTGGTGGCATCGAAGGGGCCGGATCCGGAGGGCAGCTCGGCCGGCTCGTTCCACAGCGTGGGCAGCGGGCCCCGTGGGTGCTCTGCTGGGAGAGGAACCGCCGCGGTCACGGCTGTGTGCGAGTGGCTCGGGCCGGGCGTGCAGAGGATGCGCAGCACACAGACCCCGCTGGGAGCCCCAGCTCCCCCTGCACCCCCACACCGCGCCGGGAGATGAAAGCGGCACCGCGCTCTGATGTTGCCCTTCGCATCCTGTTATTCCTTCCCCCCCTGGGGTTGGGGAACGCGCCACAGCCCTCCCTGTTTGCGTGTGGCTGAGCGCAGCGCCGCCATCAATGCCCGGCTTGTTGAGGTGGGCCCTGGCGGCGGCAGGAGACATTCCACCGCTCCCTGTGAAACCGCTGGGAATGTCACACCGCGACGGGGAGAGACGGGAAAGAACGAGCAGCGTCCAACGCCGGGACAACTGAACCGAGACGGCGGTTCTCCGCGCCGGGAAGGGAAGGACAGAAGAGTCAGAGCCGACAGCGTGGGACGAGGCACAGAGCTGCCGTGCGCCGGAGGGACGGGGTCAGCCGGCAGCAGCACAGCGAGCCCTGCGAGGCTGCCCAGAGCCCCTGTGGGGCTGCCTCTGCAGGAGGGGCGAGCCCCGGAGGATCAGCTCTGCGCTCGGCAGCAGCACCTCACGTCCCAGCAAGCGCCAAGGAGCAGCTCTGGCCTTCCTCAGAGCCGCCTGCAGAACCAGAGCGCTGCTCTGGGGTAGATCAGGAAAGACCTTTCTGTGCCGAGACTTTCACTGAGCTCCCAGCTTAGCTCTGGCCCCACAGCAGCCCAGCAGCCTCAGGCTGAGCTCTGCAATTCCCACAGTGACCCACTCGGGGCAGCACTGTGGAGCAGCAGCAACGCTGCATCCTCACACGGTCAGCCCATCTATGATCCCCACGTCAGAGGCAGCATCCTGGGTTCCCTACAAGATTTCTGTGCCCCACAGTGGCTCCCCAGAAACACCCATACCCTCAGCAGGGCCTCTCCCACCCCATCCTGCAGGGCTGGAGATGTGCATCCCTTCCATAGAGTACCATGTCCCAGAGATCTCTTCTGTAGCCCCTGTAGGCACATGTTGCTTCTGGAGAAATCACAGCAGCTCTCAGAGCAGGGCACAGGACTTCTTTCTGGCAGCCAAGGAAGAAGGAAGTAATCTAATTTATTATTTTTTTTTAAATGATCTTGGTGAGTTTTAAGACCTGGACAGAGGTCTTGAAACTTGAAAGCCAAGTATAAATGGCAAAGTAGCATCTGCTGCTCCTGTTCACAAAATAAAGCTGTAGAAATAAAGAGCTACTGAGAAACACACTCAAACACATTGTCCATCACAAGGGCAAGGTGTGCAACACCTGAGTTATGTGCCAGCCTCAGGGTCAGAGCCAGCTGTAAGGAAACCCACCCTCAGCACCTGTAGGGTTGCTTTGCCCCAGGGCAGCTCAGCAGGAGGGCACACAGTGGGTATGAGTGGGTGCCCCTGCGCTGCCTGCTGCCCTGCGGGATCTCACCCAGCAGTAACTGCCCTCAACACCACAGTACTGACACTCCACAGAACACCTAAACACACTTGGAAGCACTTCAGGGAAAGACATGGAACAATCTGAATTATTGGGGTTTTACGGCACAGAGGTGGAACACAGAGAAAAACAGACTAGGAGTAACCCAGTGTTGGCCAGCAGGCCAATTGGATGGCACCTCTTCTTTCTCCCCTACTGCACTGCATACCCATCCTCTCTGCAATAGTTGCTATGGCTGAGGCCAGAAAAACAAAGATAGTGGTTACTACACTACAAAGAAATAACAGAACGGGTTTGCTGATCAATACAGAGACCCACTGAGATAACAGCTACAGGGACTGGGGGGGGATCCAGAGGCACCAAAGGCGACACAAAGCAGCTGTGTCCCACCCTTGGTGAGCCTGCACAGCAATGAGGTTCCTGCACCCCAGGTACTGGATAGCTGAAAGGTAAGACTGGGAAAACCTTCACAAGGAGGAACAAATCTGAAGGGCCCTCAGGGTTGGACCACGCGGCAGATGGAGCCGTCCAACACCAGTGAGCACCACTTCCCACACAGGCTGACTTCAGGACCCCGTTACCCCCAAGGTCTGTCAACAGATGACAGTAAGATGTTCCCCCTCCACAGGGTGATGCCTGCAGGGACAGAAAAGCACGTGCTCCAGGAGGACAGGTGCTCGTGTGTCTGACAAGAGGCGGTGCACCTGCTGTACCCTGAGTGTCGCACAGCCGTCCATCACTCACAGCCACTCACAGGTTGACTTGATGCCAAATTCCACAGCTCACATCCTTTCAGAACCCTGGGGCTTTTCTTCTCTGCTGCAGATGTTTGCACCTTTTTACACTGGTTACAAGGAGGTGACCTGCTGCCTTCTGGTGTAACTCTCCACCTCCAGCCCAGTAACTTCGTCCAGGAGATGACAAGTGTCAGTAATTTGCAAGGAGCATCTGTGCTGAGCCAGTTGTCTACAAAGAGCTGCATCCAGCCTGGACAGACCTGCTGGAATGACTGCAGCTTTAAGAAGTTTACAAACTATTTACTTCTCACATCCTAGTGCTCAAACTTCAAGAGCTTCCTAATAACCCTCTCACTGTATTACCCTTGAGAACAAAATCAGAAAAGAGTCCTCAGATGAGGCCTTCTCCCATTCTTTTCCCCTTTAGCATAACAAAGATCATCTCCTGCTCTGTGTCTTTCTTCCCCCGACCACCCCGCTACAGTGTAATGTATTTCCATGCAAGCTCAAAACAAAAATCCAGGAACCCACATCAGCATTCAGACACAAAACACACGACTCAAAGCAAGGCCTTGCAGAGCCCTCCTGCTGCCCTGCCCTTTCACACGGGGCTCTGAACCTGCAGAATCATGAAGGTTGGAAGGACCACTCAGCTCACACAGTCCAACCACTGACCCACATCCCTCAGTGCACATCCACCCTTTCCTTGAACCCACCCAGGAATGGTGGCTGCCCCGCTCCTAGGGCAGCTGTGCCAGTGCCTCACTGCTCTTTTGGAGAGGAAATTTGTCCTAATACCCAACCTGACCTTGCCCTGGCACAGCTGAATGCCATCCTCCTCTCATCCTACCACTGTTACCCACGAGCAGAGGCCAACCCCCACCCCATCCTTCAGGCAGTTGTAAAGAAATCAGCTTCAGTAAGAGCAGACAGTCGCTCTTTGCAGTCTCGCTGTGCTGTAGGATTAAGTGCCACCTATGTTTGAAGGAAGAGGAACTGAAAAGCATTTGGAGGTGCAGAAGTCCCCCCGTTTGATCTCTTCCAGTTGCAGTAGATGATGCACGCTGCGGGGCTCTGCTGCTTTCCCACGTTGCACAGATGCAGCCCTGGGAAGAGCTCAGCAGCTCAGAGGCATGCCAACTTTCTGGAGTTGCAGAGCCCCGATGGCAGCGTTCAGGGAAGCACACAGCCCAGCAGCGCCCGCACAAAGCTCTGCTGCCCAGATATGGAAACCACGTCCATGAGGACAGGAAGGCCGTGCTGAGCAGGGCTGTGCCAACACGGAGGGCAGGGGCTGGCCGGCCCCAGGTAGCCGCAGCAGGCATGGAGCCAGAGCAGGGCTGAAAGGAGGCCTTGTGGAGCACAAAGGGCAGCCTGTGGTGTGCAGCACTGCAAGTGCGAGCTGCGGTTCTGATGAATGTGAAAGGAACTTGTTTACAGAAAGGCTGGGCTGCGCGCGCGCGCGCGCGTGTGTGTGTGTGTGTGTGTGTGCGCGCACCCAGAGCGCTGCCTGCATGCTCTTCCCTTCTTGGTCAGCACAAGGCAGGAAATTTCCTTTTCTAACACGGCGAGATGCAGAAAAATTCCACTGTGCACTAAAAGCCCTGAGCACAGGACAGGGATGGGTAACTGTTTGTACACAGCAGAGAACTGTTCTGCTCTGGGGTAGCTCACAGCCTCAGCTTATTCCCCAGGGCGCAGCTCAGAGGTAGCACAGAACAAACGTAAGGAGGCCTCACACATTTGAAAGGCAAGAGTTAGCATTGAGCCTCTGCTGTGCTCCAGCATCCCAGCACACATCCACCAGTGCAAAGCTCCCAGCCCCACAGGGAGAGCCAATGGGGGGAAGTTAAGATAGAGGTGAAGAATTTCCAGCTCACAGTTGCACTGAAAAGCAGCTGATGTCTGCAGAGCAAAAGCAAGCAGTTAAGACAAAGACCTCACCTGGTCTGTGGGAGGAGCACTGCCATTGCTCCTGGGAGCACAAGCACAGAACAAACTGAAACTTGGTGCTTAAATGATCAATGCTGCAGTAAAGGAAAACCAGAGCCCGGTGTTTGAGAAGGAACATATCCAGTTTTTAAGGCTTACTTAGTAGCTACTTTCAAAGGTTTCCCAGAAAAAAGTCATCTCAGAGCAGTGGGATGCAGGGAACACCAGCAGCAGTGCTGCTGCTCCATCCCTGCAGACACTCGGCCAGGTGCAGTGCTCAGCTCCTCTCCCTGTAGAACAGCCCCTCCAAAAACAGACCTGCACGGCTGCCAGCCAGGCCCTCCTGCTGGGCACAATGTAAGAACAGGCTGCGAGGGAGCTGCAGCCTTCCTCCAGCTCTTGGAAGTCCGAACAGTTCAAGAAAGTGAGCGCTGTGCTCTGCTGTCACACCGGCCTGAGCCACTCATTAGGTCCCATCTGCATTTCAGAGGCTCTAAGGGGAGCAGATAGGGCCAAAGTTGACAACCTCCTCAACAAAGAGTGCCCGACGCAGCAGGGCTCACACCAACCCTGCTCCCCTCACAGCCTGTTTGCTGTTTCAGGCCGTTCATTATAGCCACCTCTGGGTGGAAACCCAAACCATGCACACCGCTCAGCTTTAGACTGAGCTCAGTGTTGTCACAGATGCTTTCATTGCTGTACTTGCAGCACTGGTGAAGTGCTGTGCTGCAGGGAGAGCACAGAAGGCACCAGAGATCGGCACAGTCTTGAGCTGGAGGAGAACGTGTCTCTCCATGATTCAGAATGCTTTCCCACCAGCTGCAGAGCACAGCCATGTCCTGCAGCACACCCGGCTCCTGGGCTGCAGCCACCAGCACTCACACAAGCACTGCTGCTACTCAGCCTAACAGAAGTGACAGATTTATTCAGGTTTCCCCAACAGAAACCTGGACTCAGGATGGAGAGGACGTTCTTACTCAGCACTACCCACCGACTCCAAAATCAACTTCCACCACTCAACCATATTTCAATAAATACGTACGGCAGTTTTTAAGGAGGAAAAGAAGGACGAAGCGACAGGAGGAGAGCAGAGCTGAGTGAGCATCTCCTCTTCTTTCGGAGTTCAAATGCAGACGCAGACCCTTACCTGCCAGCGCAGCGGGCAGCAGGAAGCACAGTGTCAGCAGGAGCGGGCGCAGGGCTCTGTGGCAGGGCATGGCTTCCCTCTGGAAAAGTGCTGGCAGAAATTCTTAAACTCCTCCAAGTAGGAAACAAGTCGGAAATGTCGCTGGTATAATAAAAAGCTGGGTCTGGTCAGGTCAAAAATTCCTTCACAACAGCAAGTGGACAGAGAGCGCGCAGCCCAGCAGACTCCCTCTCTCCCTGCCTCCCCAGCACACCTCCTCCCAAGGCAGCTCCACCCTCCAGGACCTGTGCCTCCGAGCCCATAGGCAGCGAGGCCATTTGCAGGGTCCCCGCCGCCAGCACACAGGGCAGCTGTTGGCAAAGCCATCCCTGAGCTGTGGGATGCGCTCAGGATGCCTACCCACAGGCAGCGTGGGACAACACGAGCTGCATAGGGGCAGACACCCAAAACTGAGCCACCACGAGGGATGGGGTCTCCTGTGTGCAGGGCAGGGGTGGTCTGGCCCAGATGGGCACAGCAAAAGAACAAAGGCCTCCATCTTTTTAACTAAATACTTTAAGACAGAGGCAGAGCAGCTCCACGGCATGCTTGTTTTGTGGGTAGACCAGAGGTGGACTAGCAGCCACAACTGCCCCTTCGTGGTGTCCTCCAGTGGACGTGCTGTGCCATACCACAGCAGCATCCTCCTCCGAGCTGCGCTACAGGCACTGCCTCCTCCCACAGCACTCAGCCCTTGGTCCCTCGGTTCTGCCTCCAGATGGGTTCACAAGAGCTCCCCAGCAGAGGAAACAGGTTGGTTTTCAGTCACACGTGCACTGATAGAGACTTGGGAAAGAGCAAAGTGAACCAAGGGAGGGCACTCTGATTTGCCAGCAGGGGAATTCTGAGTATTTTAAAAAATTATTGCAACAAGATGGTTTGAGGATGAAATATTTCACTTCTGTTCATCCCCAACATCAGTCCTTTCTGACCTGAAAACATAATGGTTTTATCATGTTACAGATGCAGAGTTTTCTGGGAAGGGCTCCCTCTGCATTTTGGCTGACAAGAAGCCAGACCCAGCTCTGCTGCCCTTTAACAGCACTGCCTGGTGCCATTCTTGGTGACAGTGCTTTGCTGCGAGGGGACACAGGAAAACAAAGGACTGCACACTGCCCCTGCAGCAAAGCGAGAAGTTTGGGATTGTAACACCGGTGACACATGCTCAAAAGAAACCTCAGATCTGTCGCATCAAACTCCACATCATCTTTCAGAGCCCAGCACAGCCCTGTTAGCCATCCAGGTTCACATCCTGTCTGAAAAGGAGACTGAAGTGCATAAATGCATCACCTACAGACGCAGTGCTGTAGCTCATCTTCCCAACTCTACCGAAACAATGAGCTCTGTTCCCAAACAGGCCCTTTTTGACCCAGAGGGGGACAAGGCGGGTAAGGCGACCTGAGCACGACTGAACACATCATCTTACCTTCATGCAGCAATACAAGTCAGCATATTAAATACTTGAGAACAAGATCTTTTCCCTCCTGGTCCATTACCTGCAGGCTCTCTGAAGCCCCACAAGGTCCTCGGGGATGACAAGTCAGCACACCTTTTCCCTGCGTGCACTGCTGCATTCAGCCATCGCTGAATTGGCCGTGTTCCCCGACTGAGCTGGAAATTATCAGGCTTCTGCTTATTGTAGTATTCCAAAATTAGCTTGCAGAAATGAGATCATACCGTTAAAAACCAAGCACTTCAGAAGTAGACAGCTTGTACATTAAGGTGAATTAGAACTTCAAAACAAGTTACCAGCCTGGACACAAACGGTTCTAAGACCACAGCTACACATAACTCAGGACCACGTATGTCAGTTCTTTACCAACTCGGTATTTCTTGTTGTCACGTGGATGGCTGAAGAACATTCCTCATTAGTCTTTACTGGCACTTTCCACTCAAAATCAAGCAGCAGAAAAAAAAGAAAATAAGCTTTAGTCTAGGAAGGGAAGCCCGCAAGATATCCGTGTGGCCATTACATCAGGAGGGGAATAAAAGCTCTCCTTTAGAGAAGGGAATTGGGGTGAGGGTGGTTACCAACTGGCAGAAGGAAGGCTCCACGAGCACAGGTTTGCACTAACAGAAAGCCAGCCATGGCTTCACCTCTCCTGCATTAATAAGTGGGCATGCACACGTTCTTGTAAGCAGAGAGAGGGACAAAAACTAAAGCTTTCTTGTCAGTGCTGTCCAATCTCAACTGACTGCTGTTTATTTGAACTCTAAAATTATCAAGTAGGAAAAAACCCACCAGTGTTCCTCACCAGGGAAGAAATAAGGCAGCAGTTGTTCCAGATGCTGTGCATTTCCTCATTTCGTGATGAAAGCTGATGAGAGTTGATTCTGGGGTCAGTTTTAGCACCAGGAATTATCTCAAAACTCAGCTTCGACAAAAGCAAGCAGAAAATTTGCTCTCAGATATAATACAACCAGGTTTTATTTAAGTTCTCTCTTTCCCTCCCCTCCCACACTGGCAAAAGTTCAGAGGGAGTTTAAAGTTTTGTAAACATTTTAACTACCCCTCTTCCCCCTTTTATGAATTTACAAAGCAAAGGAGACAGGGAGACCAGATTTGCGACAGTTCCAAGTCTCTCCATGCTATTGGATCCAAAAACTATATACAAGTCTGCAGCAGTCTCTGTATAGTTACTGTACACGTTTGGGGGCTGGGGGAAGAGAGAGGAGGAGGAGGAGAAGGTGACCCCAAAAAATGAATAAATCAAACAAAATAAAATTCAAAGCCAAACTGCTCTTGAGCAACTCAAACTGTTTTCTTTAGGCAGTGATGACAGAGACCTTCATACACCTCCACCGAACCTGCAGCGTAGCTCCCTTTGCAGGCTGTACCCCTCTGGGAATGGGAGATGGGACCAGGGGGCTGAAACTAAGTGCATTTGGCAGTTTTAGGTTTGTTGTGTGGTGTGTGCACGTGGGTGGGTGGAGAAAGGAAGGCGGTGGCAATCTTCTGGTGAGAGAGAAGGTTGCGATTCCATACTTAAACATTATGGATCCGAGTGAAGGCGCGTGATGCAGTTTTACATGTAGAAGGTGAGCAGGGCTGTCACTGCACTTAGCTTCGCCCTCCACAGTCTCTTTCCATTACAAAAGGCATCTCTGCTTGTTAACCAAAGCGCTGTTGGAAATGACAACTAGCTAAGACTGTGGGAGTACAGATGTGAAAGCCAGTGTTCACTCACACCAAAGACTAGAGATCCACATGGTAAAGATCCTACCGTCTCTTAAACGAGACAAATTTGCAGGAGAAGAGCTCAAAATAGACTGGTCCTAACCCTCAGAAGGTACCATTTAAGGGATAGATTCAACCCGAAAGAAGAGATATCACCCCTCTTCCTCCCCACGAGAGCACAAGTCCCCACTTGTCCAAAGAAGGCTGGATATGCTGACAGGAAACTCCAACAGCTTCAACATCACCACCTAACGAAGACACTCGAGCGTTCCCTCCAAAAATAATGTGCTGAGAAGGGCTGGCAGGGGGGTGTGCAACTTCAAACCAACCCAAGCTAAACTGTGCCCGCCACCGCCCTTCTCCTGCTGTTGCCAGTTCTAAGGTTAGCTTATGAATGCAACTCCTGGCTGGGAGAGCACCTCTTGCCCTGAAGGAGCGCAGAAGTCAGTATCTGTGTGGCATTTTGTTTTTGACCAACATCTGTTAACCACAAACTCTCTCTTCACGACTGCAAGTGTTGGATGTGGTAAGAGTAACCAGGAGAGAGAAGCAACGGTTTTTGCAGAATCCCGATTGATTTTTTTCCAGGTATGTCAGTAGAAGAAATCACAGCACAGTGAAAGCTTGCTGCCCAAATGAGCTTTGTTGTGAACAAATCCAATCTCCCACCCTCCCAGGACTCTGAACAAAGTTCACTTGACTCCCAAGCAGATTCTCAAGACAGCAGGAACAACGCCTGTGCAGTCCTGGGCAGAAAGGGTTTGTTGGAGCCAGAAGCAGCAGCCTGAGATGACCGATTCTGTGATTCACTGCGAGGCGAAGAAGAATGCATGGTGGAGAATACTGTGTCCAAAATGGAGAATCCAGGGTTAACAGATGCAGCAAAAGCCAGTTGATTTGCACATGCTCAGTAGTCTTCCAAAGTCTCTATTTCTCCCATGTTGAGCCGCTCTGATGAGGCATTCACTGAAAACCCTGTAAGCCAAAATGAAGTCGTGTTAGATCTGGCTGCGGTATGTTTTACATGATGCAATGCAGCTGTTGCATGCAGCAGCTGTTAAAGTGAATAGTAAAAACCAAGTAAAAACCCAAAGGAAAACTGCATATGGACAGATGCAGTTACCCAGATTGCTGTTTTTTTTTCTCTTTAGTAAGTCAAAGATAAAGTGTATACTTAGCTGAGTATCACAACCAGCAGAATCACAGCCCCAGCTTCCATTGAGGAGGTACCTGAAGAGCTAGTGCCAGATCTAAGCACTGTGGAGATGTGGCTTGGCAGCCCCTCAGAAGGCAGCACGTTTGGGTCAAGTGTACTTGAAAGTGCCCATCACAGCACTTACACAGGCAAGAGGTAGAAACATGGTCCGTGAACTCAGAATGGCAGTGCTGTTCATGCTCAGCACTTCAGGAGCAGTGAGCAATTCCACTCCTTCCTTTTGAAGCACAGGTGCATGCGGAAATTCCATGCACTTCCATGGCTGTGTTGATTTAATAGAGTCCCCTAGCTCAGACAGACGACATGAATGTGCACAGAAGTACACAGGGCCACAGAGAGGGCTCAAAATACATCTGAACTTCTACCCAAACTCTTAACAGCGCTGAGGACGTTTTGACTTACTTCTCGTTCTTGTCATCATTTTCTAAAGGAAGAATTCTAATGTTTCACATGATGCAACTTTGCCACTGAAATCCCATTGTTATTTTTGCACCAATCTCATATGAAGTGTAAGAAAAGACTAATCTGTTTTGTGTAAAGGTTGCTTAACACAAACCTAGCAATTTCATTGCCTTGAGTCTGCTACGTAACTTCCCCCATGCTACAAAACAAACTGCTTTTCACAGCCATCACCTTCACCTGCTCAGTATGTCTGAGTGAATTGTTTGGGCTCCCTCTCGTGGCAGTATGTCACCTACAAACTTTTGGAATCATTTTTATCCTATTTAAGAAGCTGCACATATTTAAGAAGCTGAACACTGAAGTTCTCTCAGCCATAATGCCATAATTGCACTTGGTGATTTCTTCCCAACATCACAAGAGCAGATGTTTTGCTTGTTGCTGTGTTTTTTGTTTTGTTTTTTTTTAATTGAACTGGTGACCCACTCTGAACTCATTGGATTAGCATCTGCTAGAGGCTTAAGCGAGGACTCCAAGGAGATCAATGTGCTTCAAAGCAGGAATTACCAATTAATAATTGAAAAGCATTGATTTAGTTGAGGACAAAGAAGAAAGAAAAAACAAAATGGTTCTGTCTGCTTTAGAAGTGTCTCTTGCATGTGGCAATTACTAAGCTGCTTTAGACAGGTATGAGCTGTGCAGCACCAGTGCATCAGTTACATGCCCAGTGCAGTGCCCTAGTCTCCATTTGATCACATGCAGCACAGATGTGGGCACAATATATCCCACCAGCACAGCTCAGCTAAGCTCTGCATGCCACACAACTCGTGATACCCTTCTTTCTTAAGGACACTTAACTGAAACCTTTCCAACAGTGGGGGCTTGATTTGATCATTTCTAGAGGTCGCTTTCCAAGCCCTACATTTCTGTAACTGTGTGAACAGTGCAGTGGAATGTGACAAGTGTCCTCACATAAAAAGATGGACAATAAAGAAAATAAGGCCACTAACTGATGCCAGCAACTTCACTGCCTTAAATTCAGAACCTGTGATCACATTCTATCTTTCTTTCCCCCCCTTCATACCTTGACCATCTTTTCTGACTAAGATGGTTAGCTTGTGTAGAAAGGTAGGAAAGAAAAAAGGCAACCAAGCCTCAAGAAGCTAACTGATCATCACCAAGAAACAAGACATGCTCTTCTTTTAAAAGAATCTTTTGTGTAAGTGTGAAAAATACTTAGCATGAATTGAATAGTATAGGCATAGGTCAGCTCCAAAGAGGAAAGGGAGCTTAGCTGACATCTCTAAACTGTTCAGATCTGGAATATATTTGTTCTACTGCACCCTTAGAAATCCAGGGTATCTGAAGGAACAGCCACACGTCCACAACAGGCAGCTTCTTCTCTCAGAAAATAACCACTTGCAGTACATGAAGACCTGGTCTTTAGAGTCTCCAAAGTTATTTTTCATCTCTCATAAATCAAGTGTTAATGACTATACTAATGTTTAAAACAACACAGAAATACAATTTGATCAAATCTATCCCCCCCTCCCCTTTTTTTAAAGGCAACTTTTAAGTTCACGCTGAATTTATTCCCAGTACATACCACGTTGCTGACAGAGGACAGTGGAAGTCTGTCTTGATCCTTACATCAAGGACTACAAACAAGTCCTTTACAAGATTCCTGTTCCTAATCTGCTGGCTGTATTTGGGCAAAGAAAGAATGCACAAGAGACTCCACTGATCAAGCGGTGCAATCACTGATTTACATCACTATCTTGTGCTCTGTGTATCATACTCCTTTAAGGCTACTCTGCCCCAGCAGCAGAGATATTCAGTAAGTTTCCCATGAAACTAATGCATTATTTAAAGAACTCCAATACTGAAACAAATCCTAAGGACTTCAATAGCTACCGTGCCTGTTAGAATTCAGTATTTCCATTTAGGTTAACAAGACTTCTACACTACTTAAGGCTTTTCCCAGAAAAAAAATGATTAGTTTTAAAGACAGACCTAACAAGCTGGGATCTGCTCGAACCATTTTCTGTTTCTTCTTTTTCTTCCCACTCTGTACAGCTTCAAAATTTGATTGCTGGCTGTTACTCTGGTTGGTCTGAAAGACTGAATGTAGTGAGCTGTGGTTCATCCCCCACACCGAATCCTACGAAACAAAGACAGCATTATAAAATGAAATGAAGTTTTCTTTACCTATTATACTTAAACCAAACTGCCTTCTACATCATGTGTGGTGGCTGAAGCCACCAATGCATCCATCCAATACACCCATCCCATCTTCTCAAAGTGTATCAGCATGTAAGGGACTATTCACACAACAGCTGACCTCAGCTGTTAATTATAAAGGATATCTGATTCTGCAGTACACACGTGAAATCTGCTTTATCCTCTGTCATTCACGTGACCTGTAAAGTCATGCTCACACTCATCAATCAGAAAAGTTTTATTCCTCAGACTGAAACTTAATATATATTCATAATACAGAAATTATGTACTCCTAAAGATGATGGCAAGCAAGATGTACCTGCTGCTGCTGCCGCTGCTGACTGGCTTTCTGTTTGGCACGGCGCTCAAGAAACTGCTTGGCAAACTCCTTGGCCTCAGGAGTATCTCCAAGATATGCTCTGATGTAATCATGGACCTCATAGGGAGACTCTACTTCCTTCAGGAAAGAAACAAACGTGGGAACTGCAAGAAGAAGGCAGACTATGAGAGAATGTGTGCAGATGTGTGAATAGTGAATATGTGCATGCAAAAACACAGCCCTTGGATTTTTGTTACAACTATTTGCCAATGTAGCCATGTCAAACAGCTCGCCCTTGCAAACTCCACACAATAAAGTTTCACAGTACAACTTTTCATTCATTCTACAAGGAAAGCAAGGATTAGAAAGCCAGCTAATGGTAATTGATGAGAAGGAGAAAGAACTGACAATCTGAAGGGTATGTGAGCCCACCAGCTTTAGACAGTGCCAGCTTAGAAGCTCATTCAAATTCAATGGCAGGCATAAACAGAAAATACTCTCCCTTTCCACACTGCTGTCATCAGTACATTCTCCTGGCTGAAAAATGCTGAGTGCACACTGCAGTGATTGACCAGACCTGCAAGTAACTGGAGTTTAACAGCTACCTCACCTGCAAGCCTCCTTTATTATGTTTTTTTTGTTTAAAATCTTTACATCAAATTGAACTATTGGTTTTGTTCTCTTCTAACATGGAGAAGGGCAAATCACTGGCCTGGGTGATGGGAGTTTATGGGAGTTGGACTAGATGGGCCTCTGAGGCCCCTTCCAACTCTAAGGATTCTGTGATTTTAAGCTAGCATTGCAACCCACAACACAAAACACCCCTGAAGGCATGGAAGCTCACTGTGGAAACATGACCCACAGCAACACTGCCTACTTTTGCCATAGTCCTTCATCCCAGAGAAGTTTCATGCTCTTGGCTTATTCAATTGTGACACATTTTTCACAGTCACGAATAATCTGAGCAATAGTTTCCATAGTTAAGCTGGGTCTGCAGCTCACTTACACGTTGCATCTCTTCCCTGATGGCCTGAGGTATCAAGGTCTCACCAAGAATTAGAAATAATTCAACCCTTCTGTTGCCAATCCAAATCTATTCGAGCCACTTCCATTTTGGCAGCTCAATCCACTTGTTGGTTATTTTGTTGCTCCATAACCTGTCCTCACATACCAGATACAACTAATTACTGCATCACAAGTGGAGCCCACATGTGATTTCTAGCATCGCTCCTCCAGCAGAAAGCTGTGGCACTGCAGCTGGGAGATGTAATCCTGGCACCTGGGGGCAGCACTGGTTCTCCAGTCAGCACCACAATTTTGTAGAATACAGAAACCAGAGAACAAGGATTTGCAAAGGTCGAGACTGAAAACACTAGAATGTCTGCAGTGCTTTGCTACAAGGAGGGATTGGCTTGATTTCAGAATGGCAGTTATTCTATGTGCCCTGCAGCAGAGTTAGTTCAAAGCCAGCCAATTTCACAAATTAAAAAATGCTTTGCACTGGGACGTACAATAATTTGGCCTTCACTAAACAGTGAACTGGATGCTCGTTCATCTGTCTGGTAATACATCCAACCACTGAAGTCCTCAGCAGAGCTCTGGGTGGCAGACTTTACAACTACATGTTTCCAAGTTCTCATTGATGTATGATATTAGTAGAGATGATGTAACAGTTCTTCAGACCACTATTTGAAGTTACCTTTTTGCTGACTGCATTAAAACATTATTTTGACTGAAGTCATCACCTCACTCAGAACATCAGCTCAAAGAAACCAGATATTGCTTTTCCACAGCGGAGTACCCGCATTCCTCCCCACCTCTTACCATCTAAGTTGTTGGCTGTGTTGAGTGCATGAAGCATCTGTTCACACCACTGCGTGAATCCATCCTGGGCTTTATTAACACCCTGGAACAATTTCAACAGCTTCTCCTCTTCTTCCACCTTCTTGTTTTGTCTACTTGTAATACCTACAGATTTACTGAGATAAAGAAAACACAACACACTGTATACTACCAGAGTCAGTAACAGTACATAGCACAGTGCTACAACACTCACTGGTTCACACAACGCAAACACCATTTAAGACCCAACTCATTTTTCAAATAGATTACAAAATAAACTGTGAGTGGTTACCTACTAACTACTTCTGTTAAAACGGATTCTGAGTGACAAAGAGAAAGGTAATGTACACGAAGATGCTGCAATTACTAAGTCATCATCTCAGGAGTGGTAGCCTTCTCAGCAAAAGCTCCTTCCCCAGTTCCTACCTGAGGCTGGCATTGCTTTTGTTTTTATTGGTCGAGTTACGAGGTCCCACTTCCTTCACTGCATCATCCCAGAAACCCATGTTTGAGTTTTTGGTATCAGCATTACTCCAGATGCTACTGACTAGGTCAGATGCCCACTGGTTGCTGGGATTAGTGTTTAGGGAGCCCCACACTGAATTCCCAATGCTGGTGTGCAGGTTAGAGTGCTGTTGAAACATAACAAAGAGATCCCAGTTATTAGCACCACACCTGGCCGAGCAGCAATGAACAGACAAGGAAAACTGTCACGTACTGTTGCCTTCCACAAGTGGATTAGATAAAGAGGGAACATACCGTAGTATTTCTGACTCTGTTTGGCTGCTGGTGCTGCTGTTGCTGCTGTTTCTGCATTTGCCTTGCCTCTTCCTGCTGTATCTCCAGCAGGGACTTGGTAGTGCCTGTTGGTTTGGTGACATTACCCCAGCCTGATAATTTTTGCTGCTGTTGCTGCTGCTGTTGCTGGAGAGCTTTCATTAGTTCACGCTGCTGACGCCTTTGCTGTTGCAAACAGTAACAAAGAAATGCTTGTGTGTGCTTTCAAGAGCTCGCTACTATTCTAAATCCTAGCTGAGAAAATAAGTTTTAAACGGAATTCAATTTGAACTGGAGAATTCTGAACTTGTAATGTTTTTGAGCAGTTGCAGTTCTTCTTAACAAAGATGCTCTAAGTAACTGGTGAAATACCAGTTGTTTATTAGCCCCAAACAGCATTATTCCATCTAATAATTCAGTGCAATCTGCTAAGCATTCAGGGTCCTGGAGGAATACCTCCTTCCAGCACTTTTCCTTTATTGCCTTCCCACGATTACTTCTAATAACAGTTAAGCAGTCACACGGAGTCCACTTCAGAAAAGTTACACTCCATTAGTGCCAGTGCTTACCTCTTCTCGAAGCTGCCGTTCTCGTTCTTCTTCTAGCTTTTGGATTTCTGCCAGTGACAGTGTGGTCTGGGATTGACAAGCTCCTGAATTTGATTGCTGACCCCATGTTGAAGATGAAGGGAGCTGGGTCAAAAGAAAACATTGCCAGAATTTGTGAAACCTTTTTACAGAACACTGCTGAAGTATAATTGTGAAAAAAACCAACAAGCTCACAGCACAGGGAAGAGAATGGTTGCTTTCAACAAAATGTTTTAAAGCATAAAATAATAAATAACATTCAAATACAAACTGTTTCTTCAAATTGCCTTCTTATGAACTGCAGAACCAAAGATACAGCGCATCAAGAATAAGGTAACATATCACTGTCTGAAAAATAGCAAAGACTTCTGAAACTGAAACCTCTAACCTTTACACTGGTCCCTCCATCGCATAGGAGCAGAACGAATGTCTGTACTGAGCAGCAAATCCCTCTTCAATGAGCTCCTTTTGGCTGAACATTTTTCACTTTGCAGCTCTACTTTCTCTTGCATCTCCCAACATTCACCAAATCAACTATTCACCCTCTGCTCTCTCCAGGAATTCTGGACCCTCTCTGCTCTGTTCAAGTCAGCCTAGACAACTCTGAATCCTGCTCTGGTTCCACACCACACACGAGGCTAAGGAAAAGTTAAACCACAGAAAAATGTTACCTTCATTTGGGCAAGCTGCTGCTGCTGCTGCTGCTGCTGCAGTCGTCGTAAAGCTTCCTGCTGTTGCTGCCTCTGTCTCATTATTTCTTTCTGGCGCTGGAGTTCCAGCTCCTTGCGCTTTCGCTCCTCTTCTTCGAGCCGTTGTCGGGCTGCCTCTTCTTCCATCCGTAGCCGACTTTCCTCAAGTCGCCGTTGAGCTTCCTCTTCCTCACGCGCCCACTTGGCAGCCTCCTCTTCCTTCCCAGGACATAAAGAAAAGTACAGTCTAAGCAGACGTAGCAAAACTGAATTATTTGCACTCCGTGGTACTACGATCCTGACAGAAGAGAGAGGCCTATTGGTCTCCAATCTGTGATGTTTATATTGTTCATTCACTTCTATATTTCTCAGGCAAGAAAGCCCAATACGTAAGCTATATCCTCTCAAAGTGCAAGTTTCCCCTTGGCTCCACCAAGAGACTTGGGAAAGAATGGCATATCTCTAGTTTAGACCAGAGAATTTCATACCATTTTCCTTTTAGAACTTATGCACCTCTCAGTCTGAGCTTCTTTTATCTGCTCATACTATTTAGTCAGACAGCACTATACGTTCAATGGAATGAAATGTGAAAAGAAAAAAGGGAAAAAAGGCTTTTTTAACATGAAAGAAAAAGAAGTTGACAAAGTGATGTTTACTGCTGAACAACAGACCTAAAACTGAGATGTCGTCTCTACTAACTAATGAAATGACTGCGTGGTGGGGCAGAAATGGGATGAACATCAAGAAGGGCCTTGAAAAAGGATTGTAAAGTAAGTATCAAATCTTAACTGGACCTAAAAGTTACCATGAAACTATCCATGTTTTAACGTTACTTTGACTTAGGGCCTGTGGCAGTGTCAATCAGCAGGCAGGAAGTGCAAGTTCCCCAATATGAGGAATCTCCTCTGCTGGTTTTCACCTGTTTACGAATTAATTCTTCTCGCTGCCGTCTTTCTTCCTCTTCTCTTCTCCTCTCTTCCAACCTCCTAAGTGCTTCCTCCTGTTGTTGTCTTTCCTCTTCCTCCCGCTGCCGTCTTAGTGCAATTTCCTGCTCTCGTTGTCGCCTCAAGGCTTCCTCCTGGAGATGGGAAGGAATGTCCATCTGTAACTGCCACGTCACTGACCAACCACATCACAACAGACTACAACACAGTCTGGCCAAATGAATGGTCTCAAGAAAACTTCCTTAGCTCGAAGCTAAGCACAGGCAAAACAAAGAGAACTCAAACTAACAAGTTCTGATGCTTCTCATCAATGAATGAATTGAATGAGTGAAGAAATAGGGAATCAAGCATTATCTTTGAGTATAAAAACAGTGGCATTGAAAATGCCAACAATAAAAGGAGGGTGCAACTCCTCTTTCCTATCAATACTAACTACACTTGAACAGATATTTTAATGTGGAAGCATCTCAACAATCTCTTTTTTGGGGGGTCAGCTGTAAGTGGAAACTTTTCCTACTCAGAGGAATTTCTGAGCATGGACTAAAATGCACAGAGCTCAAAGCTCAAACCAATGTCCAGACACCAGGAATAAAAAGGAGAAGCCCAGTGCAGTTAAGGACACTGCAACCTCTGCAAGTGCCAGATCTGTGAACTCAATGAAAGGGCCTATTCCTACACTATTTAAATGCCAGTGGCAATGAAAGATCTCCTGAAGGATTTGATTTTGAGCTATCCATAAGTTACTTAACTTCCATCAAACTACATTTTGCTTTCCCACTAACAAAATAATTTTAAAAACCTATCAAAGCTCCTTCCTAATGCTCCCAAGATTAACATGAACAGAATCTTTCTGCTTCTGCTACGAGGGCTGCTCCCAAAGCAATGGCTTCTATTTTATGATGCTGGCCCACAAGGTCAGAGGTAGACATGAGTGGGATAGCAGCAGAGGTTCAACCTTCCTGCCAGCATCCTGCTGCCTGTTGTTCCTGTGTGACAGATGGCAGCAGAGAGGCAGTCTGACCAATGATGCCTGACCAATGGTGCGTGCAGAGCTAAGGTGAGTCACTGAATTCCTCTGTGTGGGAAGAAAGTGGCACCCAGTGACATTCAGCAACTGCTGATGATGGTGTATAGGCACCAAACAGTGGATGTGAGCACAATGAGGTGGTGGGTGGAGCATTTCATCATTGGTGGCAGTGGTTGCAGACCACTACAAGCACAGCATGCAGGCTATGTTCATCACTGAAAATGCAGAGCTAATGGCGATGCCTCTGCTGACAAATAGTGTTTCGTAGTTGAGAATTTGCTCTATCAAATGGACTTATTGTGCTATTCCTATCTGCTGTGATTTCCATGAAAATAAGTAGGATGCATTACTCTGAGATACCTACATACTTGCTTTCAGAGGAACAGAGCACAACGGGCTTTCTGCTCACTGAACAGGTGAATGCCTATTCAATTTTCCCCCAATCATGTCTTCCTCTTGCATTAAATAAGCTTGCTTTTTGCTGCCTTTCTGATCTTTGAAATCCAGTAACAGTACTAAGGGCATCCTGCTTTTCATATCTTCTACATACATTTTGGATGAGAACTTTTTTCAAGCCTTCATAAACTTTTTTTTTTTTTTTCAGTCAATTAGTACTGTGCAAATATTCTGAGGTCTTTTGTATGTAATACACTACTCACAACTCTAAGGGAGACTAATCGTGCATCACAGATACAATTAATTTGAAGTCTGGTAAAACAGGAAGTTAATTCTGAAACTTAGAACCCTCTCAGTAAATCAGATAGCAAATCTTTATATGCATATAGCATATGGGAATTGCAATATCAACTGAATCAGGTTTCTTCCTGACACTGGCTAACTCCAGGTGTCTACAACAATCTGTCAGACAAAGCATTTTTCCCAACCAATTCTAGGTCACTGAAGAGCGACAAGATTAGAAGGAATGGCCTCAAGTCGTGACAGGGGAGGTTTGGGTTGGATATTAGGAAACATTTCTTCTCCAGAAGAGTGCCCAGGGACTGGAACAGGCTGCCCAGGGAGGTGGTGGAGTCACCATCCCTGCAGGTGTTCCAGAAATATTTTACATGTACTAAAGAACATGGTTTAGTGGGAAATGTTGGCAGTAGGGGGTGGCTGCACTGGATCATCTAGGTGGTTTTTTCCAACCCAGGCAATTCTACGATTCTAAGAACCACAGGCTGCAAGCCAAGAAATAACATATATTCATGGATATCACTTCAGCAGCCTAGCGGGAAGTGCTACAAAAGTTCACTGCCCTTTTTTTTTTTCCCTACTAGCTGGATACAAAATAGCCTGTGAATCATTTCTTGTCAACCATTAAAAGCTTCACATCTGACATTCAGAAAAGCTTCAAGCGCAACATGCAATGTCTAGACCATGTTTGTAACCTGGGCCTGTAACTACCTTAATTGGACACATGCAGTCAAGTAACAATAATCAAGTGTCCCAGTGCAAGTGCTGAGAAATTGCTGCTGGTTTCTTTAACTAAAAAGTCCACTGAGAAGGCTGGAGGTGTGCCAGTGTTCTGTGTGACTGCAGACCACGTGCCAGGAGCTCAAACTCTGGATGCTGAGCTGCTGGCCATGCTGGTGGGATATGCAGCACCAGTCATTGCCACAACATGCAGCACTTAGGAGAGGTGAGTAATCACCACATCCTCCTGCGTAACAGCAGGTCAGTGACAGCTCTGCCTTCCTTTTTGGAAATGAGATCAAAAGAAACATCAGTAAGTCGCAGGGATCTTTTCCTAAGGCATGGTGGAAGAGGCACTGGTGAATGTCAGGAATCAAAAAACGACTTCTCTCCCCTAGAGACCTAAAGATGAATAGTGCATCAAATGAAACAAAACCCACGAGATCATGAAAAGCTGGGAATATCGTGACTAATGATATATATTTTTTTAACATAGTCATTACAGCTACAAGGAAAGACTCTCCTAATACTTATTCCTGCATCTTTCTATTTGTTCAGTGCTTGTTTGAGCACGACAGAAATCATTTAAAGCTCTCCAACTTTCTGCTACTGAGTTGGATGAAACAGAAAGCAAACTCGTTCCTTTTGCTCTTAGTGCTCCCACATTCATGGCTTCTGACTCCAAGAGGATCCCCACATTCTCTAGTGAGAATTATTAACCACCTTTTCTCACAATTGTTTTCAAGGACACGTCTTGCTTTATGAACTACATCAGATCTTGTAAATTATCTGCAACATCTCTCAATATCCTTATAAGCAGCAATACTGAGTTCAGGAGGTTCTGGATTCTTAGATAAACTGTTCTTGAATTTTTGCAGTTGGTAACACCTGCAGTTCTGCTTTCCTACTTTAGCAGGGATTATAAATGTTTCAGTTTTGTGGTTTTTATCCTTGAGACAATGCTTTGAAGAAGAACATGAAAGATAATGCAGAGAAACTATTAAACCTTAAATTTTGTTCCTGAAAGCAATCAATCATTACCAAGTAGAAAATATGAAATCAGAAGCAAAAAAATACAGGAGCTACACAAGCTGAGAAATACTGTTTGTAATTTTACAGAGCAGGTAATTGATGAAATCTAAAGAACAAAACTGGATTCAACATTTGCTATGACATTTCAACCTACAGAATTGAATTTCTAGTGGTCATTTTTTATTTTTTTTTTTTTAGAATTCACCATCAACAGTATATTTACTAACCTTATATACTAGTCTTTTATGCAGTATTACATCAAAAGCCTTCCTGATGTCCAGGCAGATTAAGTCTACTGCTTCACCCCTCTCAGCTCTCACTGCCATCTCCTCAAAAGAAGTTAATCAAATTTGTTAAGCATCATCTCCTCTGTATAATCCATGCTAATAAATCAGTTCATCCCTGACTCTACAATGCCTTCCAGTACAGAAGTCAAATATTACACCAGGTTTTTCTTTTCTTTAAATAAAGAATAATATTTTCCTCTTTCCAGAGAAATGCTTCAACTTTGTTACCTCAATACATTCTTGCTCAGACGTCAGCATTACTGTGTTTGTTCCACTGATAATGAGCTGAGTAACATCTTGTTACTGCTTTTCAGACCCATTCTGCTTCCTCCTTGAAAATAATTACTTCCCACTGACATCTCAGAAAGGGAAAGTCAGATTGCTCACAGTACAAATCCAGAGCACCCAGAGGAACTCTGGAATTTAATGGACATTTCCAGAAAGTTATGCACAACAGCAGAACTTAGTCTGAAAAGAACACATCCACGTCTATGCAGAGCCACAGCAGATGAAACACATTGAAATACCAGGTGATCAACTGAAAACCAGTCATTACTGAAACCCATCTACAGTAACGTAACTCAGTTAAACTCTGGAGTATATTATGGCTTGAATTTCCAGTGAAGTCTGAAAGGCTGTTTTCCACTGCATACCATCATGACTTGCTGTATTCAAGGCATTAAAGTAAGGAACCATTTATTCGTGGACTTGGTTCTTAATGGTATCATGAAAGCTAACTAGGTATCACTGCACTGTATTAAATTACATTTCAGTGATAAAATCCAAATGCTACATGAATTCAGGTCTGCAACTAAGCTGCAAATAAAACTGAAGATTCCTGAAACTTCTTCAAAAACACGATCCTTAAATCAGAAAGTGCAAAATGCTCTTTTACAACTACTTAAGCAAATACAAAATACTATGGAGAAAAGAAGTATGTATTACTTTCTGCTATGTTGCACGTGCTACTTTACAGGGCGTGTATTGAGTAACTTCTTGGTGAATAAGCTCAGAAAGGTGCTTGCCATAATCCTCTGCGTGCCCTCAAAACTAACCTTCACTGTCCTTGCCTCCTACTGCTCTCCAAAAACATTTCACCTATTTTCTATGTGGAGCTCAGAAGTGACTGTCAGAAATTTAAGCTATTTCTCTAAATAGCAAATTCTTAAGAACTAAGAACCGTGCTGTAGATCCTACACAGTTACATGCTCTTAAACTCACACATTATTCCTTTCAATAAATCTGCTTGTCCAACACTTTAAGGAAATAATACTGACACCAATACATACCCCAAATAATTTCTTCAGCAAAATGCTTTACTAAATTAGAGGGGAAAAAAAAATCAGATAAATTTTACTTGTTTTTATTCCTGTATCCCCCTCCACATTTTATTCATTTGAAACACTTGCTCAGTCAGCAGTCTATTCCAGAACACATCCATATCAAAACACAAGACAGCATAAATGGTCAATAAACATTAAACACAGAATAACTGGGCAACTAACTTAAGTCTAATACTGCTACTGAGAAACTGGGAGGCAATGTTCCATATGGAATAAAGCCACTCAGCTTGCAAATAGGAGCTTATCTTGAAAGTGAACCAGAGCCCATTTCTCAAACTATAATTTAGGCTCTTGAGTGTAAAAAAAAAAAAAAAAAAAAAATCAAGATCCAAAGATAACTTCATATAATCACACGAAAAATATTCTAAGTGTCTTCATAAACAGCTATCAAAGATCAGTTAGATCCCACAGGATTTTTAAAGTGAGTTTTATCAAGTATTAAAGTTAGAGATGAACTACGTTGAGGAAACTCACTTGCTTCCTGCGGGCCAGTTCTTCT
The DNA here is from genome assembly GCF_019232065.1 of Centrocercus urophasianus. Classification (NCBI taxonomy): domain Eukaryota; kingdom Metazoa; phylum Chordata; class Aves; order Galliformes; family Phasianidae; genus Centrocercus; species Centrocercus urophasianus. Next base: position 20,873,091 of record NW_024884744.1, on the reverse strand, counting down.
TCTTCCCGTCGTTTCCTCTCATCTTCCTGCTGCCTCCTAAGTAGTTCTTCTTGTTGCCTCCGAAGCTCCTCCTGCCTTTTCCTCTCTTCTTCCTCTCGTTTGGCCCTCATTTCCACTTCTCTCCTCTCTTGCTCTAGCTACAATTCACATAAGACTACACTCAGATGCAGGTAGCATATTCCTACACCAATTTCTAGGGCTGATCTGTTGAGATTACAGTAACAACACAGCAGATGAAGCCTCTGACAGATGCTCTTCCTTAAATGCAAGGTTACCTGACCTGGCTACTTAGTGGAGTCAAATTCCTACAATACTGTCTAGTACAATTTCTGACAATTTTGGTTCTGTATCAAACCATTTTCACCGTTAGCTCCTTAAAATAACTCCTGGCTTCAGAAGCTACTAGAGAGCTGCATTGCAGCCATCATAAAATAATCTACTTCTGAAAAATAACAGAATTGTTCAGATTCAAACTTAGTCCTATTCACCCACACAAATTAACTATTCCCCAAACCAATTCTGGTTAAAATATGGCAGGATTAAGAGAAAGACTAAGTGTTCTTTCCTGTGATTTGTCATGATTGCTCATGCTGAACCCACTTTAAAACAAAAACAGCTAGCAAAGTGTTTGGGTTTTTTGCTCCTTTGTTTTATGACAACTGTAAAAATTCAACCACTACTTTAGAGGCCAGTAGTACCTCTGCAGTAGTCACTTACAAACAGTAGTCCACAAGGATTTCATCACAGGTTTCTATAATGCATTTGATCATTGTGGGGTTTTCAGTGAAAATCTCAAGAATTGAACATAACAGCATGAAGTTTAAAGAACTAGAAGTCTTCCACGGACTCAAGAAACACAACTTGTTAAATACCAAGCAGTTTCTGACCTTTGCAGCTTTAGCCTTCTCAAGCTGCTGAAGTTGTTCTAGAGCTGGTCCCTGAGCTGCAGTATCGATGGGGAGATCCCAGACACTGCTTCCTTCCCAGACTGGACAGTAAAAAAAAAAAAACCACAAACATTTACAAACAAAAATAAGCACATCAATAAGGAACAAGTGGAACGCAAAAATCTTATGCATGCCATTATATTTTATGAATTAAAACCTTAATACATGAGTTTTAATCAGTAGAGGGCTACACTATCTTCTTGTAGAACAAGGTTTACTCTACCAGCAAGGCTGGGTTTCCTATAAATTCTACTAAAGAACCAGCTGCTACAGCTCCTCCCATCAGAGGGAAACACCTTTACAACATAACAATCAATCCCTTCTAACCAAGGCTTCACATAACCCATAGGAAGAACCATCATACTCTTTACAGCTCTCAAACTGTAATGCGAAGCAGCCTGAACCAGGTCCAAAATACCAATGCAGAAATAACTTCCCTTAGTGTAAAAGAGGGAGCAATCATATCAGAGATGCTGCCTTTTAATTGGTGAGCTTTTCCTCAGTGGACTTGACACACACTAAGCATCTTACCTGTAGGTTGTGAAGCTGACTGAAGTTCCCATATTGAGCCAGTGTCCGGCACTGACACAGACCTTGTAACGGGTGGCATCATGTTCTGCTCTGATATCCTGAAATGTCAACAGAAAAGTCAACATTGCTTACAGGGAGAGGAGTGCTCTGAACACACATGAGGTTCAGTAACTTGTAGCATACCCCTTTCCTTCCACACCATGTTTAAAACAAAAATAATGATGCAGCAAGAAGTACTTTGCTGCAGAGCTCTTGCTCATCTCAGCCATGCTGCCAAGTCAAGGACTACAACAGCTACTGCTACAGCTTTGCTTCTGCTGTGCATAGGCTAGCCTGAGTAACAGCCATCATCCAGTACTGACTGCAGAATTCAGTTAGCAAAGCCATGCTGTTATCAGCAAAACAGATTTGACAAGGATCTGATTTTAACCACCAGATTTTTCTCCTCATTTCTAAACATAATACGAAGGTAAAAGCTATATGAAGTTGCACTCCACATCCTTCAACTGTCTCATATTGATTCCAACTTTAAAGCACACAATGCTTAAATGTGAGCAAACTGGGCTACTGACAAGATTATAATCTTTGTACATGAATTCAGAATATAAGATGAATGGAATCCAGTTCAAACCTAGGCCAACTCACCTTATTTTCAGAGCCTGGAACTGTTGCAAGAGAATAGCAAGCTGCTGCTGCTGCTGGGATGAGAGGGCTGCCTTTTGCTGCTGAGCCAGAACCTGTGCATATTGTTGTCTACAAAAGAGAAGCAGAGAATCTCTGGTATTTGTTCACTTGCTTATCTATTTAACACGTTGCAGAAGCTGTGGACATTCTCTGTGACTAATGCCTACTGACCTATCTAACATACATGCTAATTACTTGAGAAAAAACAGAGTGGAAGCCTAAGACAGTATCAAAATACAAGAACACAACAACCTGATACACATGCACAGAATCTGATTTCTTTTCACCTTCTCCTGCCTGAGCTGATTGCCAGTGTCCAACACTTTGTTTCTAGGGCATGCAGCCCTACTTTCCCCTCCCTACAAAGTACAGGCTGCACATGTGTTAATCTGGCTTTGAAGACTGCCCACCCACACGAATCAGCCCCTTCCCTACTACCTGAAGGTACTCCCTAGTACACAGCCAGGTTTCTTGTCCTATCAAATCATTAGCAGACAATCAGTATCTGAAAATAATAATTACGTCAGGAGCCCTTTAACTAGGGCTCAAGTGGCCCAATCACTTTCTTTTCTCCAATTTCCTACAAAACAAATTGGAACTGGCCAGAAATGAATTGCAGCCGACAACTTTGGCAAAAAAGAGATAAGGTAACTGCTGGAGAAGTGCAGGTTATGCTGATCTTCAAAGAAGTTGAACAGACAAAATAAGTTTACAGCTTTCTCCATTTCCAGTTCAAAAGACAGAAAGCTTCTCCTGTCTCCAACACATCAAAACTGCATTACAAGTCTAGCTGGGATTCAGTTAGACCTTTAATGGCTACCTATGGTAGCAGGCCCCATCGACGTAGCTATGAAACACAACACTCCATGCCTTTGGCAGCCACTCTCTGCTCTAATCCCGTAGACTACGAGGCCTCTGTTATATGTAGAAGCAGGCCATTGCTGCTGGAGGTGAAGCACTACCATCCCCACTGCCCAAGGAAACAATAACAAGGACAATTAAAAATGCAGAGCAGAGCACAGCCACTGGAACACCGCTGGGACTGGCAGCCTTACTGTATCAGAAGGTGCTGATATTGGAGGTGCTGCATTTGGATCAGGGCCAACTCTTGCTGTCTAGTCAGACGCTCTTGGTCCAGCTCGCCCTGTGTTTAGGAATTAAACATTATTCTAACATGCAGCAACAGTAACATAATACAAATGCAAGCTATAGAAATGATTGTCCTGCACAGAAGCGTTAAAAAAAATAGAAAAACACAAAGATCAATACTCAGAGAACAGTACAGTGAATGTGAAACACACTGCACTTATGTATCACAGAACAACAGGACTAAGCCTTATGGTCAGAGCTGTGGCAAAACCGTCATACTGAAACTGTCTTTTCTCATCTCAAAAAGGTATTTTAACACAGTGTTCAACTTCAGTGCTCAGAATACCTGCATTTATAAGACAGTATTTGATATGTACATAAATTTCCATTTGTTACAGGAATATCTGAATACAGCACCCATCTCATAATTACCAGATGTGGAAGTGGCGCTGGACCTGAGGTGAAGGGAACCCTGCCCCACATTTTCATGATGTCACCAAGTGGCTGGAAAGTCTCATCACAAGCTCTCTTAACCAACAGCGACATAGTGAAATATCCAGCCTGGAACCATTCTGCCATCTCCTGATTACTGAAAGGACCTGAAATGATACCAACCAACACACATAGGGAAAAGGAGAAGGAAATTCAAGTTGAGCTTACTGGAAACAAAAGACCACAGGTGCCTGTTAAAGTAACACATCAGGGGTTTCTGTCCTTCTCATTCACTTGTCTGGATTGACAACTAATATACTTCAACACTCTAGCTTTGAACATATCTGAATCTCTACAATGACTCTGATGCTCCTCCAAATAGATGTGAGAAGTGCATGATGGCTTTCACCATGCAAGGGAGGCAGATGCCAGCTCTGAGACAAAAGCTGAGCAGTCCCAGTGCTGTAGAGCTCAATCTGGCTAATGAATATTCTGTCTTCTAGTGAAGATGACCTCTTCAAGGCTCAGCACTGAGTTGACAGCTTAAATTTCCAGTCCAGATCTCAGCAGCCTCTGCTACAGCTAAGATCATAAGCGCCATGTCCCTCACAGTGCACAGATAATTAAGCTACCTTAGCCAGTTTCAACCTTTGCCCTCAATTTGGAGGAATTCATACATTTTAAACAAGTCTCGCTTTTTGAATTTAGCAAATGAGCAGAACCACCTCTGGTTGCAAGATAAAGCTTTTAAAGATGATGAAAACAATTTCTCCCTTCTGTCTTAAAAACTTACAATTCCACTTCCTTTTCTTAAGACTTCACTCCCTGCAAAGGAGTGAAACCTCACACTAATTCAACACATCCAACTGGAGATGAAGCCAGTTTAAGAAAAACAGACTCTTTAGCAGAGTAAGAACAACAGATGAGCGGTGCAAAAACATTTTCTGAAAAGCACAAATATTTGTTAACTCTAGCATTCTCCATATGAAGCATCTTCCAAAGATAATTCCTCCTTTCTTCCTAGAGAATATGAAGTCACAAGCAGAATCCCAAGAGAAAGTTGTGCGTGCATTCAATTCTGGAGGTCATATTCAAGGAAGCACTCGATCCAACAAGAAGCTGTTAGACAACCAGTCAGCAATGAACACCCAGCAGCAACTAACAGTTTGAAGCACACTGAGCAAATCAAAACAACTTGAACACTTACAATTTTTTTCCTTCAGCCCTTAAGGTTAAAGGCATGTAATATGTACAAGCAAGAGACCGGCGCGGAGCCACGTATACACCTGCAAATCCTATAGAGTTCACAGCTGAGGAAGCCAATGATACTCAACATTGAAATGTTACTATGTAGTGAAATACAGCAAGTAAGCAACTTACTCTTTGACTGCATTTTTGAAAGGAACTTCAGTAGCTGCTAAAGCAGAGCCCCAAGACCAGAAGTACTTTCTGAAAGCAAGCATGCAAGTATCTACAGGGAATGCCGGTTCCAAATGTAATTGCAAAACACTTGATGACTTAAGTGATAACCACAAGCATGAAACAGTTGGTATTATAGAAACTCAATGCGCTGGCTGCAAGTACTATTAAAATTGAGACTGTGTAGAGGACTGGTTTGGGAACATTTTTATTCTGCTCTAGAGAAAAAAAGTCTCCTTTGAGTACTCAAGGTCTTTAGGCTGAGACTGGGAAAGTGATTTCAGTGATTTTTCAAGAAGCTACTGAATGGTCGCATTTCTTTGTTTTCCTTATCTGGAAACTGGAATAACTGCTGACATGGAGAAAAACTAGTTTGAGTCTAACCCCAATTTAAGAAACATGGAGTAACGGCAAACTTTAGCCATAAGAAAATATAGACCTGTACACTGAATTTGCTGATAGGGGCAGCGATGGGTAGAAGGACTGATTTTTAAAATCAACTTCAGTAACAGTAAATTCCTTCTGCCACTTTTGGAAAAACAAAAGCATCGGATTTTGCTGGTGGTAAGTTTGTGATGAAGTCTTTAGCAGTTCTGTGAAACAAAAGAGGAACTGTAAAGGGCACAGACCTACCCTGAATTTCTCCCTGGGGATCTTTGTAGTACCACTTCTGCATGGCTTCATGGAACGATGGCATAGAAGAACCTTTTGCTCTGTGCTCTTGAATTTTCGCTGCTAGTCTTTCATCATCAACAGCACTGTCTTGTAGATAGGCCACCATTTTCTCCGCTTGCTGCAGAAGACATCAGAATCATCAAAAAATACAGGTGTTAGTTGTTTGCTGACTGTGCTACATATAACAAACTTACTGCTTAATGCTCAAGAGTGGAACTAGAGGCAACTCAAGAATCTCTGAGCTCAGCTTAGCTTTTGTCAGAAACATGAATAAATATGGTTTGCGTTCTTAAGTGAAGCTTAGAACTACTTATTGAGGTCCCACACTTCATGTGTGGGACCTCACTACCAACATGATGAGGAATAAAATGAGAGCTATCATATAAGATAGAGTCTACATCCAGTAGTCACTAAACTTCTGTAAAGTATGCAGGTTTTTTTTAAACAAACATATTGAGCACTCTGCTTTGTGGTTTCTCAGTGCAAATGGTACAGTGACTTGATAGCAGACAGCAGCATTGGGATTGTGGCTCTGTTACACTTTCCTCAATAAAGTACTAGCACACTCAAATTATTCTCTAAGGTAATGGAGGGAAGAAATGTACTGTCAGAACATACCAGGGACTGTAAACTTTTAGCTGCATTTTTCCTTTTACGAGCTTCAAGTGTTTCTTCTTGCATTCTACATTTCTGCACTCTCACGATCGTTAACAACAAAGGAATTTGAATATTTTACCTGCTCTAGGTGTTTGAGGCCCTCTTCATCATCTGGGTCAGTGGGAACATTGCCCATGCCTGGAGCAGCTGTTACAGGTGTCTGAACTGGCCGTAGGGCAGGATTTGAATTGGAAACAGGAGGAGAAAGATGAGCAGGAGAAGCTGTGTCTGCAGGTATCTGTGGCAAAGGTTGAGCAGCAGAAGCCAAATCTAAAGAAAAGTGTTAAGACCAGCTCAGTATCTTTAACATAAATGAAAACAATTTCTTGAAACTTACTGTAGAAAACATTCAACAGCCCAAAGATTTCACCAAAGTATGTTCAGATTTTCCAGTACACAACTGCACACTGGTACTCTTTATGGCACAGGCACCCAACCACAAACTTGCAGGAACAAGCAGTTTAGTTCTCACAGTACACAGGTCAACATCTGATTCCCTGACTACATACACTTGTCCACACAGATCTACTTGAGCACAACAAGGCACACAGGCAATTTGCTCCTAACTGCACTGGCACGGGAAGTCCAGTATACTGCAAGCATTCAGAGCTGCATTTCCACTGATCTTATTTCTGTTTATAGACAGTTGCCAAGTTCTAGGCTGTCATCACCATAACCCAATCTTTAAAGAGGACTTCTAGGATCACAATGGGTACTGGAAGTTTAATGAATTGATTGAGTTTATTACCTTCCCCTCTGTTGGACAATTTGGCTGGCGGTGCATTCTCTGTTCGACTTTCTTTATCTTCTGTTTTTTCTGTTCTTTCTGGGACAGGCTCCTCTTTCCTTTCAAAAAGGCTTGTCTGCAGCGAGTCTTGCAGCTGGGATTTTGGTGGGCTCTCTGACCTGGTAGCCGGTGAAGACGTTTGGACTGCTTCTTCTGCTGCTTCTGTAACATTGCACGATTCTACTTAACTGAATTAACTGAAATTCTAAACTGTAGCATACAACAGATGCTTACCTGACACTATTCTATCTGTTTTCTCCCCCTCCTTCTTGGTAGCCTTTTCATGATCTTTGGCATCTTCACTGTGGCTCCCTTCAGAGTCAGATCTTTCCTCCCCTTCGTCCACAGGTCGGAAGTCCATCTCCTGTTCCTCAGGAATTGGCTCCTTCTGCACCTTCTATACAGGTGGATTATGAATGCTTGCTTACTTGACATAACAGGACATTTGTCAAAAACACATAAAAGGCAAGAGACAGCTTTTCACCTTTAAGGAGAGAAACGCTCCAGAAGAGTCGAACGTCCCCATTTCTTCTTCCGCATCCTCTAAGCACCACTCAGGCAGGCTGTCCCTGTCATCCTCCATGCTGCCGCTCCCGCAGCGCACTCGCCGATAGCCCCGTTCGTCGTCTCGCTCCCGGAAATCAAACTCAAATCTCCGCCGTCGTTCCATGTGCTCTCGCCAGCCTGTAGAACGAGGGCCATTAGGGTGGGTGGGAAAGCAACTTTACAAGACACATCGGAGGGGAGTAGCTTGCTTGGATGACTGACAGAAATTCAGAAAGCCGCTACGGGGCACAATCCATCTACAAAGCAGCACTGTGAAGGACAACTGGAAGAAAAGGACCATCTTACCAACGAGGAGACTTGGGTGCATTTTTGTTTGTATATTCCCACCTTATCAACTGTGTTATGCGCATAAAAGACCACAAAGCTAAGAAAGGTAGCTAAAACATGCCAGAGAACCAAAATAAGACACACCAACAATACCAGGCACTGATTGAATTCAGTCTCCTTCTACCAGCCATCACTGACTTAGAAATATTTCAGATCTTACGTTCTTTTAGACAGCCATCTGCAGAAGTCACATCCTGAACTAACCACCTTCTGTCCTCACAGAGGCTTGGGCACATTCACAAAAAGCAGATGACTGAGTTTCTTTGAAGGAACTAAGCCTCTTGAATGGTAATTTTTAGTAATTGGACTTCAAATGATAACTTGTAACTGAAAAGGAAAGCCTTCCAAATTCAAGTACAGCTTTCATTTTTCTAACATATTCAGAAGACATCTTCATTTAGCCAAATTTAACAAAATCTTCTGACTGCAATTGTGGTAACCATGTAAACTGGAAAGAACCTTCAGCCAAGGAAAACAAAGTGGGAGCAGAAAGACTTAAACACCTTTCAAAGCTTGCCATCCAATAGAAGCTATCTTTACCAGAAAGTAAAAATGAACCATCTCAGCTGTTAGTGTTTTTAAATGGTGGTTTGTGATCGTTTGTAGAGGAAAATAACCTGTCACAAGATTTGTTCAATCACTGGAAATCAGAGTTTGTGACATGATTACCAAAAAAAGCTTTACATTAAACCTCCAAAATACTAACGAGACACCTTTGTCTCACAAGTACAGGAGATGTAAAACAACGGCCTTCTACAATTATTGTGAATTTTAACACATTTTAATAAAGAGAACATGAAAGACCTCTGCAGCAAAGATGTCTGCAAATTCTTCAGCTATATAGCTTTAACTAGTTATGTCCTGGAAATAACTAGTATTTTCATATGCAAAATTAAAATCCATGTTCTGAGGCAGAGTGCTTAATGTCTTTAAGGAAAGAAAGAACAGTAAGCTTGCACTAGTTCTATCTTTGCTTTCTGAGCATCTCTTGAGCCCATTACAGCAGCTTCCTGCTCATCAATAACTTCCCAAAAGACATATAAGATGCAGGCTCACTGAAGATGCACTGCTGGAGTGAGCATTCCAGAGAGCTCAACTAGTTACCATTTCAAGCACTGCCTTCAGAAAAAAGAAAACTTGCAGGTCCACCTTGAGAAAATCCCATCAGAAAGAGCAGCAACCAGAAAAAAGGGCTTTATATGAAATTACAGACTAAGGATTCCTTAAAATGCTTCTTGGAAAAAAAAAAAAAGATCTTACAGCTGATCAAGGAAAACCAAAAATCCTAGAGAAATTTGAGGCAACAGATGACGTGTATTCCCTAAGGATTACATAACAAAACCCCACATATCCAAACACTGCACTCTTCAGTTTCAAGATCACAAGCAGTTTATATCATCTGATAAAAATTTGCCCTGAAAAAATCAAGGGTATAAACACAAGAACTGCAACAACAAAGAACAAAGGAGGGGCATTTTAGGTTGGCAGTCATCAAATCACTGTAAATCATTAAATAACGATAAATTCTAAAGCTATGGTCACAAACCTCCTACAGACAGTAAATCCAGTCTAGCAGCCCTCTTTCAGATCTGCGATAAGAGCAGTGCCACGTTTCCCCAGAACAACCAGCAGAGCAGCTTTCCAAGCATGGAAAACAACAACAGCTCCTGTCAGACTCCTCATCCTAGCGCTACACAGCCATAGAGAAAAACCCAAATTCTATAAGCTCACGCTGGAAAAGCCTGGTAATAGAATCCAGGCTGTTTCCATGTTGCACAAACATTCAAGTTCACATCCTTTTGTATCAGGCAGCAGAGACAGTTGGGCTTGTCTATCTTCATAATCTGGATGGACTTGCTTCTCTTTACTGCCAATATTCAGAAGAGTCCTCACACAAAATCAGGTGTAAGAAGAGAGCTGTTTAAACAGCACAGACAAATAATAGCTTTCTTAAGTATGTCAAGGCATTTAACTTTAGGTACAATTAAGCTACAGAATCTAAAAAAAATTAAGCTTAAGGACACAACTGCACTGAAGCAGCCTTAGTCCATCCTCTTGACCCTTTGTGCCTAACAAAAAAGCATTAACTACAAAGATTTAGGTCAGCCATCCTGCAGTAAACACAGCTGAAAGAGCAGAAGGAATTCAAAAGCTGGAAAAACAGCGGTCTGTGAGAATCTAAGGGTTCTCTGCTTAACAAGAAAATATGATAAACTCAGTCATGACAATCAGTGCTCCTCTAAACTGTTCTCATCCCAAAGTATGACAAAAATAATCACAGAGCACACAATCCAGTAGAATATGAAGAGCCAAGTCACAGGAAGGTCCAGCTAAGCAAATGGCAATAATTCTCCACAAAGAAGTGTCTATTTCTGACAAGCTGCATGACCAGCACTACTACCTAACAGCAGGGTAAGTACAGAGAAGCAGTTTAAGCCATGCCAAATTGAATTGAACTCACTGTTGAATGCAAGGGTGCAATTAAAACCGTGTTGATGTTCCTGCAGCTGCTACTAAAAAGAAAACTCAAATACAACTCTGATAGAAACTAGAAGACTAGTATAATACAGCTGTCTTCTCAGTCTCCTGTCTCAAAACGGGCAACTTCTCTGCAGATTCTCAGAATTTCTACCACTGGCTTGTTATTACACCTCTTAAAACTTAAAATTACAAATTAATTGCCTACTATAGCAAAAATACAAGTGGTAATATTCCCTAAGGGAAATAAGACCAATCCTCAAAACTTTCCTCAGAACATCTTCCAAAAAAAGAGTTCAAAACATGAATGAACTTCTGAACTTCAAAGTCTCTGCACCACCCTTCAAGCTAAAGCATGCAGGCTTGCACTCTCAAAATACTCCACTCCTGTATATCACGCTGCATCTGACCATCATGAGGTACTATCTTAGCTGGCCTGATGTTATCTGAACTATGCAACAAAGCAGTAGTGTCTGATGAACAATTGTGACCAAACACTGGGAAAAAGAAAATTACTTCCTTCAAAATTTGCCCTTTAGCCATGATCTAAATAGAAAGCATCTGATAGTAAATTCACCCTTGGGCTCTCTGCTTTATTTTAGTACAAACTAACATTTGTTTGAGGGCAGGGTATTACGTGGCTGTGAACAGGGTTAGGAACAGAATGAACAACTGCTTGCATCACAGTACTGAAAGTCTTTTGGGGTGTTTGTAACAGTGATAACCTCATTGCAGGAGCAAATGTGACTTTAAAATGATTTAAAAAAAAATAGAAATCAATTGTTCACCTCAGTCACAGAAGTGTCCCATTGGTTTCCTTTGGTTTCTCTACAAAGGTGAAACAGCAGAGGAGCCACAGATCTCTCTTGGTTCCCCAGATGCCTTGCATAACCAGAAGAATCATTATGGAACTTGATTCCAAAAGGAAGGCTGGCTACCAGCTACTTCTTTTCCAAGTAGCAGAGAAAAAGCCCAGTTCCAGCCACAGCCCTGCTTTGCATTTTTCCTGCAACTCTAGCAACTCAGTGCTGGAAGTCAAGCAAACCCACAAGAGGGAGAGTAACACCAAACAGATACTTGAAATTTAGCACGAGATGGGACGCCTTGTAACTAACCACAGATGGATAGAGCCATTTATTTTGAGATCTTTCAAGGATGCCTCTCAGCACTGCAAGCATCTTTTGAAAACCAGACTGAGATCAATAACCAGAATGGTTTAGTATGCCCCCTCCCTTTCCTCTACTTTCTCCAGGCCCCCATTTACCCTCTGCCCCTTTCCCCATAGCCATGGCTGCATTTTTCTCAGGACCTCCTCTCACCTGGGCTGTGAGGACGCCACCTCTCACCATCCCTGCGTGACCCAGCCAGTCGCCAGCCTCCATCATCATCCTCCCCGTTCTGCTCCTCCCTGAAGATGCGCCAGTTCTCGCTCTCAGAGCGTATAAACTCATGCTTCCTCCCTGTTGCTGCTGTCCCACCTTCTTCAAAGTTTGGTCTCACTGCAAGAAAAACAAAACAAAAAAACCCACAGGTAACTAAACACACCAGAAACAGGACTCCAGTCTTCAGGTACCTAGAAACACAAGGACTGTAATCTTGTTCTGCTAGAGAGAAGAATGTATCACAAGAAGTGGTAGGAACTTAACAGAGGAATGGAAGGGAACACAGGGCAGACATTTAGGAAACCCTTCCACATCCTTAGGTACCTTGGGATGGAAAAACCAAACAAGGACTGGGGAAAGGTGCACATATAAGAAAATATTCAAAAGAAAAAGAATACAAGAAATTTTAACACAGATTGGAAAAACAGAGAAAAAGATGACATTATGGGATATAAAGTAACCTGTAAGTTAAGAAGCCAGAGTGTGCAGAGAGAAAAAATAAACCACTATATCACAAAAAGCCTCATTTTAAAATGGAGACAAAAACGTAAATCTGATACACATTTGATTTAAATCAGATATTTGCTACTTCCATATTAAAAAGACAAGCTGCATTTAATCCTACAAGATGTACAGCAAATCCTCGCAAAATACTAGGAAGGACTGAAGACGTAAATCACAGAATCACAGAATCACCCGGGTTGGAAGGGACCTCAAGGATCATGTAGTTCCAACCCCCCTGCCCAGCAGGGCCACCAAACACACACATTCAGATCAGGTTGCCCAGGACCCCATCCAACCTGGCCTTAAACACATCCAAGGACGGGGCATCCACAACCTCCCTGGGCAGCCCGTTCCAGGGCCTAACCACTCTCCTTGTAAAGAACTTCCCCCTAACATCCAACGTAAATCTTCCCTCCTTCAACTTGGATCCATTTCCCCTAGTCCTGCTGTTGTCAGCCCTTTTGAAGAGTTTACTCCCCTCGTGGGTGTAGGTTCCCTTCAGGTATTGATAGGCTGCAATGAGGTCACCCCGCAGCCTTCTCTTCTCCAGGCTGAACAAGCCCAACTCCCTCAGCCTGTCCTCATAGGGGAGGTGCTCCAGCCCCCTGATCATCTTAGTCGCCCTCCTCTGGACCCTTTCCAAAATCTCAATGTCAAGTAGGGTTAAAGACCAAATAAGAAAAACAGAGTGTTAGTATTACCCTTTGAAGCCATCTTCTGGAGAGTTGAGGTGAGTATAATACTGAGTTAGAAGCAACTATGCTCAAGAATAAGGAACAATCTATCAGAAATTTGGGGTGGCCTTATTTCTTAACTTATACCACGTTATATTTGAAATAAAACAAAGTTCCCAGGTACTCAACGAAGAACAATGCTGTCACAAAAGGATTACACGTATGTTTTCACAAAAAGCATGTGCACTGTGTGCAGGAACTCAGGCCAGACATGCTGCTGTAACTGCTGACTCATTCCACCAAGGATCCACCACTGCTGAAATAAATGGCAGCACTACCTTCAGGACTTCTGGGTTGTATTCCAAAATCCAGAAATGTAAGTGATAGTGCAGTAAAGATTGTCTAACACACCTGCACATGACTGCAGTGAGACTCCTCAGGTCATTTTGATGACAATTTTAAGGACTTTGTTTAGGAAGGATTTGCAAGTTGTTTTCCCACTTTTTCCCATTCACTGCATTATATGTGCAATGGGGAGTGCAGAGCACCCAAAATACTGCAGCTTATGAAGTCTCCATTTAGAACAGCTAGGAAATGCTTCCTACTTGGGGACACTGAACTCTAAAAGCAGAAACCAAAGCACTGCCTTTGGAGCTTGTATATTGCTTGAAAATAACCCGTGCCACTTCTGTTCCACCTCGTAACACAGACTGCGTTTTTCTTTTTCCAGATCAAAATCTTCCACAGTAAGTTGTGTTAGGGAAGGACCATACTGGAAGGGTATATGCTACTAAAACCAGTATATGAACTACAACCAGAGAACAACATACAAGCAAGATGTTTGCAGGTTCCTGTGCTCCAAGTTCACATGAAACACTTTCCCAGCTGTCAGTAAAACGAGTTTCTAGAGTCATTTTCAAGACCACACAGCCTTGACCTAGCAAGTATATAGGAGGATCAGAAAACACCTTCATGCTTAAGACTCAGGAGTTCTTCCACCCTGACAGCCACACAGCAACCTCAGAAAGGCAACTCAAACACTTCTCTTGTTTCCATATCTACAAAAAGGCCAAAGCACACTATCAGCACTGACAGGCAGCCTAAGCCATGGGAAGCCCAATACAACCCAGATACACATTTACTTCATTAAGACAAGCACCTGACTAAAGAAAACTCCTATGTGCTTGCTGTACTTTGAGAACAAAGTTTCTAAAACAGTATATTTTGGAAAATAATCATCCAGTAGAAAACTAGTAAATACAACAACAGAGCCAAATACAACACACTAAGACCACTGATAGTCTAACCCAGGAGAGAAGAAGTGCAATTCAACAGGCCAGATGAGTCCCAGACCAGAGGATAAAGAATATGGTCCTTCTCTGAACTTGTTCAAAACAAGCAAAATCCACTTTTTTTGCCTTTAATTCTGCAGCACACAACACAAGCTTGTTTTTTTCCCCCTCACTGAAAGTTACCAGTTACTCAGTTAGCTATTTTCAGCTTAAAAAGTTCTTATTAAAAAAATACATCTGTTCTTCTCAGAAGAATTCACAGCTATTATTTGACACTCATCGAACAACACCGCTCATTGGAGAAGTTACAAAGGTCCCATCAATTAAGAACAGAGATGTCATTTCCTTCCATTGTTACTAAGACTCAAGACAGCTCTAACACTAGCAAGCTCTTGCTGCTGCTTCTAGAACATACGGGGTTTAAAAAGAAAAGAAAGCTTCATAAATAATACTGTGAAGCCTCCTGTGGCAAGGAATGCCTGTATCACTGTTTAAGCTCAGTACCCTACAGGCACATCTGAGGCAATTCAGGCTGTGGCATTCACAGTGCTTACCACTGTTGGCTTTGGTCCCAAGAACGGAACTACTGAAGTCAGGTTGTGTATTCTATGTGTGCAGGAAACTGCATCCCCATGGCCCACCGTGGAATTAGTAACACACAGCTCCAACGAGGTGACAACTCACCAGGGTTTGCCACGACCAAAAAGGGAGATCCCATCTCTCTATAATTTAAAGTTCCACAATATTAAAAAAAAAAAAAGTAAGAAACAATAAGAGGCAGTGAAGTTTTACTGCATCTGAGGATGGAATCACGCATGACTGAGAAAAACTTCCAAACAAACCAGTACTTCAGCATGTCACAGCAGGAGCCTGACCTGATAACACACTTCTGTGGGAGCAAAGAAAAGGCAGTGTATCCTTTTCCTGGTACTGAAGCACCATAATAGCAAGTAATATCCAAGGACAGTAAGGCATGTTTCAAAACAGATCAGGCATGACATGATGCTGAACATTAGGCAGATCAATCAAGAAACTGACTTTTAACGGCGTCCCAGTACATCGACACTGCAATCAGCTCCCTTCAGCTGTCACGACCAGTTCACAGTCAGTGCTTGGCAATGCTTTAAGAAGGAAAAAATGAAAATGCAGTCTATGGTTTTGCCTTGGACTAATTGACTGGACTTCCTGAAGAGAAGGAGCAGGAAAAAAGGGCACTTCTGTTCAAGTCTGTCACAAAGCCAGCAACGGTGTTTACAGAAAACTTCAGATAGAGCCCAGCGGTATTCAGCCAAAAAAGCCTACAGCTGTGCAACATGGAGCTGAAGAGAGACTTAACTGCAAAGGGCAAGACTGGGATTCTGGGACATGGCTCCATGGCAACCTGTTCACGTAGAAAACTTAACCACTGCCACAGCAAACAGTGCTGCTCTCCACACTGCCCATCCACTTTCCTATGACATGCTCAGCACCTGGAGAAAATGAGCACAAATAGCAAGACTGACAGCAACACACCTGCTCTGAACAGGGGAAAAACCTACAGGGGTCCAAGTGCCTTCATTTGTTCTATTCTTTCTGCTGCAAACTACACATTTCCACACAAAAAGGACAAAAATCCTTCGCAAATGTTTTTAATGGCATTCAAATAACTTTGCCTACACAAGTAATCCTGCAGCTCATTTTACAGAAGAATGGATCAAGTGGCCCTAAGGTAACTTTTCCAAATAAATGCAACCTTCTCATCAGGACAGCATTTATCTACAGAACACACACAGCCAGAGTCAGCAATGGAAACCCAAAGTTCTGGTGATATTTTCTATCTCTACATTTTCTCCCCTTTCCTAAATTCTCAATCCCAATTGCCACTCTTAAACATGCTATTAAACATCACTATGTTCTTCACTAAACCTACAGCAACCCCCCAGCATAAGTGAGTCACAAAGTGCAGATATACAGAAGAGTTTAATTCCATAAGACACACCTGGAAATCACAGTGTAGCCACTTCATCTGCTGTACAAGTCATTCATCCAAATCAGACTAGAAAACATGTCACAGGACACTATAAGCTTTCCACAGTGTAAAATACATTCTGTAAGAAAGCCTGCTTTAGGAAAAAAACACTCCTGCCACACCACTGATGGAAAAAAGGCCTTCTTCAGAGGAGACTTGGCTTCACTGGAGTACATAGGGAAGAGCCGAGAGCAAGTCACATCACCAACCCCACAGGCTTACCAAAATGGCAGCACTACATGACTTGCCCTGGCTCTGAAGGTCACCATGCCTACCACCATTTTAAGTGTTGTGCCTGAACATGTATTAAAATCGTTCTGTACTAATGAAGCAAAGAATTAACGTTTTGCAATTTAGCGTTGGGGGAATGTTAAAGAAAAAAATGAGGGAGGATTTTGTTCCCTAAGCATGAAAGTCTACATTAATAATTTTCCCAGCAGGCCCTCAGTAGTTATAGTGCAAACAACCACAGCCTTTGTTTTGCAGATCCTCTTACATATGACGTTCAATGAAAGCCCTCAGATCAGCAGCTCATGAAGGGGGGAAAAAAGTGAGAAATACAACTGCATTACAAAGTTCAGTTCAGAGTACAGAGTTCAGCTCAGTAGTGCAGCACAATGGCTGCTCTGCACATTCTTTCAGACTGAAGATTTTCTTTACGAGAACTCTCCCAATTTGCTCTAATTTGTTAAACAAGAGAGGGAGAACATGCTTAAGTGAAAATGTTCTCACTTACAGCATGGAACCAGTTTCACTGTATCTCTAAAGGCAGCAACCTACCTAGTCTGCAGTGTTTCATTCCCTGGCTTTGGCAAAATCCTGTTACTAATTTCATGTTTTCACAAAGGAGCAATGTGGAGAAACAGCCAGCAGATTTACATCTTCTGATTAGAATTAAGCTACAGCTGAGCAGGGATCACAGGCTACACTACCAGCTGCTGCCCACACTTCTTAGCAGAGCCATCAGGAGGCCGGGACCTAATGAGGAGAAGCAGCAGCACTGGAGAAGCTGCAAGAAGACAAGATTCCCCTTTCTACCTCAACAAACAGGAGTTACACTTGATAGGAAGATAGTATCAGAGAACGATTTTTTTCTCAACAGCAATTTCATACCTTTTTACATTCAGTTTTTCCAGAGGAATTTTGGCCTTTTGAACTTGCAAGTCAAACTTTAAGTAAGATTAAACGAATCTAAATAAGAACCTTGATGACAGAGGGGAGGGGAAAACGCACCCCTTCCACAAGTAGGCATTTGAGGATTTCTCCTTGCCTGCTAAGGGTTTGTGTTGGGTAAAGGAAAATGCTCCTAACAAACCAGCATTCTTTTCCACTTGATCAGAGCTAACCAGCCCCCCTGCAGGCAAAGTGACCAATCGAATCAGCTTCACATGAAAACCAGCCCCCCTGCACTATAAATACAGCAACCAGACACACAAACCCATTTTTTTTTTTTTCCAATTCTTATTTTTTTGAAAAGGAGATCTCTACCAATCACTTGTGGGAAGTTCCCTGCCAGTGCTGGGACCAACACACAAGTGGTCCCTTCTCTAGAGCCCAGGCACACTCATTCTCCTGCATACAAGCAAATCCTTCAAAGACTGGTAAGTACCCTACGCAATTTCTCTTATTGTATGTTTAGCAATTATTCTGCATTCTGTAATGAAAGAAAATGAAGTCGTTTCTCGGGGCACAAAATTTCTGAAGCTCACCAAATTCAGTATCACCTTAAACAAAAGCTTCTGATTCTCTCTGCCGAAGAAGAAAAAGCTCTCAAATGACCTCAATCACAACAGCACACAGAGCAAAACCAAAGCCATTGTGCAGTGTTCTTGTAGAAAGCTTTCAAGATCAATACTTTGGGAAAGTCTCTGCAATGCTCTGCAAACAAGGGACCATCACAATTCTACCAGTGTAGCCAGGTGTTACACGCACAATACTAGCAGAAAGCCTTCCTCACCTCTTGTGTCACCAACCAACTCAGCATTTCACTTCAGTTCCACCAAAAATGCCAGCAACTAGCTCTATCTGTTCAGACCTGCTTTTAACAGTGGTAACTTATTGTCATGTCTTCAATCACTTCTAATCAATGCATTCTGATCTATTGCTTACGGACACGCTGCTTGTGAGCTAGTGCTACTGACTTAGCAATCCATTAATGAACATCAAGTGTCAACTGCCACATGCTAGAAAGCTATCAGTCATTCCAGACAAGCTTTTGGGAAGTTTGTATCACATAGAGCAGGACCGCTCTTCAAAAACACCAAAGTCTTCAAGAATCAAGTCTCTAAAAAGTCATTCTTCTGTGCTGTAATACTCTATTCCATTTCACCTTTTTTTTCTTCCCTTCTCTGAAGTCCACTCTGTAATAAACAGTCACTGAAGATCAAAAGTAAAGCTTTGGTATCCTATGTTTCGTGCTATTTGCTGTGAAAATTATGACTTGGCTTCAGAAGAAGTTTTCATCTTCACAGTATTTCTTTATATTTGTATCAAGTCTTGAAAACTGTTACCTTAATTCTGCAGACTGCTTGGAGAAAAAGTTCTATTCATCTAAATGAGTAATTACCTACAAAATCTAAAAGGACAAACATGCTCAAAATTCTAACTATCCTAGTCACAGCTGTAGCATAAGCTTTCAACTAAAGCAGTTACAGTACTGACTGAATTACCCACATTTAAGACCAGCCCTGGTGCAGATTATATGATCCAGAGAAGTCATCAACTCTGGAAAAAAGTTTGCTTCCTACGATTAATATCAAAGCATCAAGGAATTATCACCCCATGCAAAAACAGCAATATTGAGATTTTAATAGCATCAAAGCGACTTTAGAACAGAAAAAGATAAATCAGGAAAAAAGGTAATCTGAATGATTGCAGCTTACAGCACCAATATATTTAATTCTGAAGCGTAAAGTTACCTGAAGTCAGGTTCAGTAAAAAACGGGGCACGACCCATCACTTGGGTTCTAATTAATCCTCAAGTTCTGCTACAGCTGTAAGCAGAGTTTGCAGTACTCTCAGGAAATAGCAAGTCCTCTTTGACTGCCTCACTGTTGCAATGAAGTGGCACACTATAAACCACCTCAAATCCCTTCTGAGACCAACTGGAACAGATTCTAAGAGTGGAAGTCGGGCAGGTATGGCAGCACTGTAACATCTCTCTGGGACAAAGCTCCACAAAACAGTATTCAGGCTTCTAGAGGGGCTGCAGTTGCATTAACTTATCAAGTCAAAAGCTTGAGTGTCATTTTCAGTGCCTTCGACTGGGAAGACAAACAAAACCATGAAGACTGCAAATAAGTCCCCACAGATTAAAGGATGCCTTAAAGATGGAGGAAAGCACCACGGGGGTGCAGAGCACAATGCTGCTTGAAAGAGCTGTCACAACACAACAAAGCAAACATCTCAGTAACAAAGCAAGGTGTGGGAGGGCAGGTGTGTTGGATCGTGAATTTCAGAAACGCAATCACTATTCTAGAACTGTAAGCTCAAGTTTTTATTAGCAAGTTGGGTCAGTTTAGAACCTGCCCAACCACCAATAAAAGTCAAACTGCGGTGCTCACCCTACCTTGGCTTGTCTTACACAACTGTAAGAAACTCAGAATGAGGGACAAAGACAGTTAAGTAAGAGGTTTAAAAAAACCAAAAGAATCAAAGAGAGTTGGTGATAACCACTGAATTTTCAATAGACTGGAAACAGGAAGGATTAGAACCAGCAAATGGAAGTTACAGATTGGCCAGCAAGCAAAGAGAGGCTTAAGAAAATCTTAGCTGACAGCGCCTGTCTTTCTAGTCAGGGGTTATCAGCTGGCAGAAGAAACACCCCAAAGCTACATTTTCACATGCCAACAACCAGGAAAAACAAAACCAAACAAGAAGCATATCATAAAGGTTACAAGATGACATTAGAGAACCGTGGTCTAGGAACCATATCCATTCAGCACTGTTATCCAACAAAACAAAAGTCAAAGTTGCACATCTTCTCTAAAACTTACTCTGAAACTAGGATTGATGTGGGGATCTCAAGGACCACACTGCACAGCACCAGACTAGGTGGTCTAAAATGTACTTTACCATTTTATTAATTTATTACTAAGAGGGAGATTAAATTTAATTTTTTTACTACACTGGGCAAGGAAAGAAGTATATAGAAGACAATTATCTTCAAATTTGAAGTCACACTTACTCAAGTTGACTCTGCTTTTGAAAAATTCAGCAGCCTGAGCAAATTATTTCCCACTAGACAGTTCACTTTTTCACCTTCTATACTAAAGCAACTGCACTGCTCTTAAAGCTTATTTGCAGTTTCTTTGCCATCGTTCCCTGCCCAGGAAGTTTAGGCTTGGCCAAAGCTCCAATGCTATTGCTGCCACCTACTCAGGTAGGGAATGTTTTAAAACAGTGCTGGACAAGAAAGATCAGAAGCCTCTATCAAATGAGATGAACCACACAGGTATTTCCCTGCTGCGAGTCTCAAGGAACACCAAGAAAGGACCATTATGAAATGCACTGCTGGAGGTTAACGGAGGTTCTCTTTGCCAGCTACCCTTGAGATGTCTGTAATTCTTCTTCCACAGAATACATTCTAAACAACCTGATGATGAAGACCAACTGGATTTTTTCAGAGCTTTGCCTGAATATTAAGTGATTAACCATCACCCCAGACAGCTCCTTATCAAGGAAACTGAGACCCTACTACACTGACAGCATTCTGCTCTGGGTAATCGGCTGCTTAATACAGATGCAAGGAAGGTCTGAAACAGAGACAAAAAACATACGAACTATTTTTTCTTTTCCTTATTGTACCTATTAACACTAATGAAGATCATCACCAACCACTCAGTAGAGGATTCACATTTTCTCAGCAAGTTTTTCAGGCTCAAATAACTTTGAGACTGTAAAGCAGATGCTGCCCTCCAATAAACCATAAGAATTTACAAGCACATTTTTTTCCTTCAAGAACGCATGAGGTTACACCTAGAGACATGTTGTGCTGTAGGTGTTCTCTGTTCAAACAGAATCACAGAACTGCAGAGGTCAGGAGGAACTTCAGCCACATCTGGAGTACTGCATCCAATTCTGGGCTCCCCAGTTCAAGACAGACAGGAATTCCTACAGAGTCCAGCAGATCCCCACAGAGGTGATCAGCAGTCTGGAGTATCTCTCTTGTGAGGAAAGGCTGAGAGACCTGGGGCTGTCCAGTCTGAAGAACAGAAAACTGAGAGGGTATCTTATCAAGGCTTATAGGTATCTAATGGGCAAGAGTCAACTGGATGAGGTTAGGCTCTTCTCAGCCAGAACCACTCTAACGTGAGGCTAACAGCACTGGCACAGGCTGCCCAGGGAGGTGGTAAAGTCTCCTTCTCTGAAGATAATCAAAACCCAACCGTGCACTCATGAGAACTACTGGTTTACAGGATCAGAAATCACATGACATGAAAATTTTAAATTTTCATTTAAAATTTCATCAATTCATTCTGAAATTTATGATCATTAGATCCAGTGTGTTTCAATATAAAACTAAGGTGACTTTCTTTGTCACAGATGTAATCCAGCTCCTTTAACTGGAACATACACTTGTTTTACATGCTGAGATATTCAGAAAAAGGGAAAAAATTGATGAGAAACTGACAAAACTGATGAAACATATCAAGTATAATTATGGATTGCAGAATTTATGTATATTGGAAAATCCTCCTCCTACAGAAATACATCCTTCGCAGCTATTTGTAAACAGATCATACACACTGTTTTAAATTATGTTACATTAATTGTTCCAGGCAAACTTTAAATATCCAATTATTATCAAGTTTAGGATTTGGGTGGTCAGCATCTTCTGAAAGCCACTCAGCAATCTTCATGAGTTCATTGAGTTTTTAATGCTAAAAGTCTGACAAATGTCCATTTTGCTTCCCACACTCCCAATTCTACCCTCATCCCCTAATTTCCACACACTTGCTGTCCTATTTTCTTATTTGGTCCCTAATAAAAGCACACTGCTTAGGCAGCTAAACTACAAGTTATGTATCATCGTCTATTTCAAGTACTGCTTTCCTGCCCTCCTTCTATGCCATGCTTACATAAGTGAACTCAGATTCAGAAACAGCTCTGCCCTGAGTACTCTAATTCTGTTTAGCTAGTCAGAGTAGGTGCAGACAGCAGTCATTTCCTGAGCAAGAAAAGCCTGAAGGACATCTACTTTGGTAGAAATGAGGTAAACTACAGCACCCCCCTAAAATGCATAATCATGTACAAAAATAACACAGAGCAATATTGTTAACAGTATTCATAATAGTATAGGTGAAGTATTATACTCTGCTTTAGTTACAAAAATCAGACTAACAGTTACTAAACTGATACAAGACAATTATTTTTCAGATACACTGTGACAACCTCCCTCCCCTTCTTTGTGTTCTTCCCCCCCCCACAAATACTTAAAGCATATGATGAATATAAATTCACTAAAGTATAAATCATATACCATGACTAAGCAAGGAAAATGTGAGAAATAGTTACATTTTTAAACTTAATCTATTTTAGCTAAGTATTACCACAAATAGTGCTAAATTCCACCCCAGGCTCCTGACTTAATCTTCTCTGGATTGCAATGTATAAGCCCTCCTTTGTTGGCTGCACTATTTCAACCCCTGCTGGTGTGTCAAAAACTGTGAACATTAGGCAAAATACAAATATGCTGCACTGCATCAGACTATTCTCCTCTTTTGTCTTTTCCAGAACATGAGAACAGATACGATAGAGAGCAATAACACCAAATCCAGCGCTCCCCTCCTAACCCAAAGATACCTGAGAATGGTCACAAAGGATGGACACAGCACGCTCCAGATGGATGGTGCACAAGGACAAGGTCTGGCATACCTCCGAGATGCGTGGGGAATACTAATGGACATGCGCTGGAGATGGATGATGCTTGTATTTTCTGCTTCTTTTGTCATTCACTGGCTAGTTTTTGCAGTGCTTTGGTATGTGCTGGCTGAGATGAACGGGGACCTGGAGCTGGACCACGATTCTCCACCTGACAACCACACTATTTGCGTCAAGTACATCACCAGTTTTACAGCTGCATTCTCCTTCTCCCTGGAGACACAACTCACCATTGGTTATGGTACTATGTTCCCAAGTGGGGACTGCCCCAGTGCTATCGCCCTGCTTGCCATACAGATGGTCCTAGGGCTCATGCTGGAAGCCTTCATCACAGGTAATCTCTCACATTTACACCTGATATGATATAAATCTTGAGATACAACAAGTCAGCAATAAGTACGGACCATACTAATATCTGAGAGAAAGATAAGTTCAGTTACTAAAGGGATGACAAGATCTCAGCTATGTGATAATAAATTAATATGAGGCAGTATGAAATCTGTACCAGAAAGTACCACTATTCATTGGTTGATACTTGTGGTAGTACCCCACTTGCCACTCCCAATCACTTATTTACTGTACCATGATCTATTTCTCAATGGAAATAATCTTTTCAGTGGGATTAATATATGTAAAGCCAATTTAACAGTCGTACATTTGTCTAGGTGGAGATTTTTATTCATCTTTAAGTCAGTATTTATGTATTCCTCAGTACTTCACATAATAGAAATTTCTAGGATGTTGCAGCTATTCAGATATTTTAAGTTTCTTAAAGTGCTTCTCAGGTTTAAGGTATGTCAACAGACTTTAAATGTTGTATTTATTGTATAAGCTGCAATAAATGTCTCAAGCAGTAGCTTATCAAGATTACACACTATTGCTAACTGCAGTATATGGGTGCACTAAGTGGGCAGCTTTGCAGTTTTCAGAAGGACCTTGTACACTGAAGGCAGTTTCTATTGCTTTGGACTGCTTTACGTAGCTCAGAGATTGCAGGGGACACAGCCCAGGCCCCATCCTCACTTTCATCACCTTCTTTCCATGGCACAGGTGCTTTTGTGGCAAAGATCGCACGACCAAAGAACCGCGCCTTCTCCATCCGCTTCACTCGCTGTGCCACAGTGACACACACAGAGGGGAAGCCGTACCTGATGTTTCAGGTGGCTAACACACGCTCCAGCCCACTCACCAGCGTCCACATTTCTGCTATTCTCTACCAAGAACAGGAGAACGGTCAGCTGCACCAGACCAGTATTGACTTCCACCTAGACAGCATTACTTCGGACGAGTGCCCTTTTTTCACCTTCCCTCTGACCTACTACCACTCCATCACCCCATCCAGCCCACTGGCTGCTCTCCTCCAAAGAGAGGCTGCTCGCCACTTTGAGCTGGTCGTCTTTCTGTCAGCGGTGCAGGAAGGGACAGGAGAAATGTGTCAGAGGAGGACGTCCTATCTCCCCTCAGAGATCATGCTGTACCATCGTTTCGCCCCTGTGCTTGCCCGCAGTGCCAAAGGTGAATATCAGATCAAGATGGAGAATTTTGACAAGACAGTTCCTGAGCTCCCAGCTGCAGCTGATTCAATGAATCCAATGAGGACTGCCAAGGAGATCCGCATCAATGGACAGCATGTCGACAGCTTCCAGCTCTCTGAGACTGGCCTCACAGAATAGGCGGGACAGATTTTGGACTTTGTGTCTTTTTTAATTATTATTACACTAAACTCTGAGGTCACATCGACAACCTTCCTTCCTTGCCTGCAATCTTCTAATAATTTCTCCTGTTTTCCTCCTTCTGATTACAACACAATATGCAAAGCAAAGCAAACTGGCGTGCCCATGTAAGCTTGGCTGAGAGGCTGGATCGACCACCTAGGACAAAGGCAGGTACAAGATTCACAGTACTGCTTCTGGGAAACTAGAAGAACTACCAGCTGAAGTCACTGATTAAAGTTGTGTGACTCGGAAAGGAGAGACTTCCAAAGCTGACCAAAATCCTAACTAACCAGCTTGTGACAAAACTGGACAGCAAAAATACAAGAGAAAAATCTCACACAAAACCAATATGCAGTCATTCAGTCAATACATCAACCCTTGGACAAGCAATTCAGTTGATTCAAGACCCTGATTTTTCAGTTATTTTCACTCTCTGCGAGATACTTGGTTATGTCTGATTTCAGAGGGATGAACTTACTCTTAGGAAGTATTGCCAACCTCTCACAGCAGTGAGAAGTACCCCTGCTGTGCTTGCTTATTAAGGAGAACTGTAAATACTATCTGTAGTTTTTTGTTCCATCAGATATGAGGAGAACTCATCTCCTCATCGGTCTATGAAGACATTATCAAGAAATCTTGATGTATATGGCAAATACTGACTGGAAATTTTTTCACATTTGGAAACACCAAATAAATTATTTAGCAGTGGAAACCAGACCATCCTAAATGAACGCATGTGCTTTTTTACAAGGACAACATGTTCCATGCGGCCTCAGCTGTGTGTGCTTCTCAAGTAGGTCTGACCCTGGAGGATGCACTGCGTCCAAATGAGGAGCAGAACTGCATCCATTTGTATTTTATGCTTTTTAACATCAATATTTGCCTTTACATACAGCACAAAAGTATTTACAGAGACACCTGAATCAATTTTAAAATAAAACATTAAGTTACACGGGACCTTTGTATTTAAGTGCCTCATAAGTCTATTGCAATTAAGACTTAAATCTAAAGCTCCTAAATAATTTAAAAAGCTAGAGAATAAATAGACCAATGGATAATTATTTACAAGCTTTTAACAAAAGCAATTCTATTACATGTTCATACTTGAAAAGTCAAGTACCAAAAGGAGTTAATTTCTCAAAAGTAAGAGACTTTTCCCACAAACAAATATGGTCTTTCATTTACAGAAGCATAATACTCTACAAAATATGCTTCCTTTTATCTTCAGCAGTCAGCAGCAGGAATAAAGGGATGAGATGCCATTAACAGAACTCTTTTTTGAGCCTCAAAATCAAACTGTGTTCACAACCAGAAAGAGCTGAGCCATTTAGCTTGTTTCCAACTTGTTTAGGCACTGTCTGTCTCCATTACAGATCCTAACTGGGTTCGGTTTTGCTATAGACTTTCTCAAAATCTTTCCTGGAATTTAGCTTTATGTAAAAGCACTAATGCATACTGTGGAGCTTGCAGAGCAACACGCTATCAAATTACACGGCCTTCACTCTGTTTTTCTCAGTTGTTGACCCATGCACAGTTTAGAGACCCCTCCTTAATCTTCCTATCAGTACCAGTAATTTGCTATTATGTCCTTCTACAATGTTATCTGACACCTTCTCACCCAATGTAATGAAGTGAGGAAAGTCAGGCAAACTAAGAACCAGTGCAAGAGCAACAGAATGGATTTGCGTCAAGTCAGAAACAACCAAGAGCAGCACTGTACGAGGTACTGCGTTTTCTCTCTCTTCCATACTCCAATCTCAGACAAATTACTGTAAGATTCCTATGTATAATTTCAACAGGGTGGCACTATGATCACGTTTTAGAGCCCAAGCTATAAAAAGCTATTTTTGTTTTCAATTAACATCTAACCAACGTGTTGGTTGCTTAGTCCAATTTCTAAATTGACTTGAGACTTGAAAGCTGTCCCTTTCTTCAAATCATTTCCTATTCACAGATGTGGTAGAGCAGCAAGTATAAAGAAAGAATACTTTCAGCATACCCTAGATGCTGCCTTCAAATGCTACATTTCTGAATACACAGCTGAAGAGCACTGCTGAAGCCAATGAGACATACGAACAACTGTGTAGTTATCCATCTTGGAACAGTGCAGAACAAGAGGTAGGCAGAACATGCAGATTACTTTCACTGCTCTGCAGAACTGGTGAACCATGGAGTCTCAGGAAGCACTGGCAACAGGCCATGGTGCAAATCAGAAGCCCAGAAAAAACTGCTCATAAGCAAGGGTGCAAAGCTGCATTCTAAGCTTTCAGTAATGCTGCAAGAACAAATCTGTGATGAACCTTCTTTGGATATACCCACCTATAGTAGTGGGCTAGGGAAGAAAAACAAGCCAGAAAAAATGAAAAAAATCAGCACCCTTGTTATATTCACAGGAGCAGCCTTTTTACATTCAAGTCTTCTTAACTTAATCAATAAACATGCAACTAAATCAGGTTCACAACTGACTTTCTGAATGTCTTGTTTAACCTACAATTATTTCTTACCAACGTGTAACTGCTGGTAACTACTCAAATCTCCGAGGCTACTAAGCTGGCATCAGTCAAGCAGCTGCACAGAAAATTAAGCAGCTTTCGTGCAACTCCAAGACAGCTGTGATCTAGAAAACAACTCGCTCATTTTCTTTGCTAATGGCCTCAGCCTTCCAGAAGCAATTTGCTGTCTCAATAAAGTCCGTCAAAACTTCGACAGTTCGCAAGAGAAACTCACAGTTACTTTGTGCATCTTAATTTGCAAACTGAAACAGCCTACACTGAGCATCAGCTAAAGGAGAACTTGCAAACTTATGAGTGCAAAACCCCTTTGAAGAACTGTACATTCTTCAATATTTGAGCAGCATTTCTCTCCTGAATTCCCCCCTTTTTATCTCATGATTTTTAACTGAAAGGTTCTTGCTTTGTCACTCATGATGAATGCTCAGAAAAGCTTCCTCTCATCCTTTATCGATTTTGTAACGTGATCACCCTGAACAAACAAAACAAAAAAGTTGACAACTCAGTAAACTACATAACTGGAGGCTGATTTAAGGCCCTGCCCAGAAGCAATGGAAAACTGAAGCACTGTAAAATTAAAGAATAAAATCCTAAACTTGAAATTTTAAGCAGAACAACAGAAACCAACAGATATATCTGCCAGAGCTCATTAGCCTGCATTACAAGCTGCACGTCAATTCACTCCGTGCTCCTGCTTTCACTACTACACGAATGATAGCCTAGTGCCTGGTGTTAACAAGGGACATCTTTTGGTACATGTATCCTTACTTGATGCTTTAAGCATCTTATCATTTAAAAGCACATACATAATATTAACTGCTTGTTTATTAATCAAGGCTTGAATCAAAACACATCAGTGCCTTCTGCGCATTCCATCTTACCTCTGTGAAGGTGGAAAGAAAAGAAATGGTCTTCCCACTTACAGGGCCACTAATCTCAAACAGAGCAATAACAAACAAATGGCTAATTATTTTATATGAAGACATCACAAAGATTCTACATCTCTTGTCTCTATTATATTGTGTTATGAAGGTTTTGGTCAAATAAGATGAACCTAAAAAAGTAATACAGTAAGAGACTTAGAGGAGGAGCAACCAGGTATAATGTGAAGTTTATAACTGCAAATAAAGCACCTCATCCTCTACAATGAGCCAGGACTTTAAGAAAGCACAAGGGGATACCATCTTTCCAGAAAACCATTCCCAGCAGATGCACTCTGAAGTCCTGCTGACTGACACTTATTACCAACAAGACACACTGCGGTAGGTGCAGCATTAACACTGTTCAGGTCCAAGCCAGCTTCTGTAAGAACATCTTGCACAAATTAAGTTCTCAAGTTCTATGCATCTCATCCAAAAGTGACTGGCAATGTTCTCATCAACCTTAATCAGAAACGTGGCACAACATTCAGTTGGTTCTTGTAGTGCTTTGTTTCCTCAGAGGAACAGAAGGGCTAAATAAATAACCAGTGATGGTAGACACTGCTCTTGCTGTTGCCACATTCATTTGTCTTTTGTTAAAAGAAAAAAAAAAAACCAAACCACCACAGTCCTGAAACTCCAACAGCATCTTTTCCCATTCCCCAAAGGTCTCTGACTATAAGCACACACTCCAGACAAACTTTCACTACTGGAGATAAAAAGAGGGACAATCTCAGAAATCCCAAGTTCTTTTCAGGAGTAATCTCTTCCAATGAGAAGAGAGAGGAAAACCAGCACTGTCCCAGTTAATCGTTTTTCATCTTAAAACAAAAAAAATGAATAGCATTCTTTAAAATATATGAAAAAGAATCAATACATACATGGAGAGAGAATTCAGAGGGCTTTGAAAGAAAACATGGTAGTAAGATTCCTAAAAGCATGGGCCACCATGGTAATTTGGATTACTGAGACAGAAACTCATATTACTCTTTCAAAAAAATAAATAAAACTGCTGACTGTCATTCAGGCATTAAAACACACTCCTATCAACTTCCAATTGCAATTGAATCTCCTCTGGGAGTTTTGTTGGTCCTGAAACCCAACCTGCAGCCATATTTTCTGACCTATGCTTTTCCAACACATTCACTATGGAGGCTATTCAGCCAACACTCCTTCAAAGTCTACTGAATAGTCTAGTACAGTTTGCTGGCAGTCCTGCCAAGACTCCCACTAAACAGCTGCAGTACATGCATGTGGAAACATGCCACAGAGAAAGGATGAGGTCACATCAGGGAGCAACCAGTGCCCAATCCCATGAAACAGCAGTTACAGTACAGCCAGCTGACAGAGGAGAACCTTCCTTCTCACCACTCACACAGTGCAGATGCTACCTAAATGGAAACGTTCCACTTCCCAGACAACAGCACACACCAACCCAAATTCAGGTGAGTAATCAAAGAGACTGGGTCAAAATTAATCATTTTTCCTGAACGTGGCCAACGCGAACATTTCAGGAATGCAACAGGAAACATGGCAGACACACTGGTACACTCTTCCAGCTGTACTGGGAGAGAAAAAGCAGCAGGTAACTTCAACGAACAGAAGATTTCTATGAGAACTTAGACTAGTTGGCCAGATGTCTATTCCATAACCATGGGAAATCAGCACGTTACCATTAAGGTCTACTCCACACAAGTGAGCATTCAAGAAAAAACAGAAGAGTTGACATAGTCAAGAAGTTCTAGATACCAAAATAACACATGCCAGGAATGTTTAAAAGCTGCATTTATACAGCAAATTCCACAAAGTACCCACAGAGCTTATCAGTGAAGGCTCTTCTCAGATGCACAGAAATTATTTTCCAACTGCAAACACACCCTCTTCAAATAAATAAAATCTACCTGGGGCAAAAACCACACTGAAAATACATTCAGAGTAAAGCAGCACAATACCACAAACCTTCTATTAACAAATCTGAAGCAGGTAAGAAAGCTTTAAGTACATAAGCCATTTCTCCATAACATATTCTTGCTCTTCCCCCCCATCTTCTGCCCATACAGTAACAAAACCATACCTGGATCTTTTCGCCCTGGTTTTTCAAAGCGTCTGTCTCCCCTAGAAAGGCAGAATAAAAGTTTCAAATAAGGTTTTAGAACTACTCCATTCATTTCAGGTCAGAGGGGTTCTTGTTTAGTTTGGGTTGGCGTTGGGTTTTTTAGATTTTATTTGGTTTTTGTAAGTTTTTAAACCAGACCTTTGTGGACAGGATTTTTATATAAGTGAAATTTCCAGGAATGTCAATATACATGCATCCTTTAGCAACTAAGCATGTTTTTAAGAATGGCCCTATCAATACAATAGCATCAAGACTAAAAGGCGAAGTGAATCCTTCAGACTCCATATTTTTATCCACAAGTTATGATTTCCATCTTAGTGCCCACTGTTCATATTCTCTTTAAGTAGCTCCCTCCTGCCATGAATTTGTCAGACAAATACTTTGCTTAAGTACTCTCGTAGTTGCTCCTGAGTTTCTAGAAAAACAATTGCTGGATTCACCCTAGAACTTCAGGTGTTCCACTCACAGGTACGCCTAAGCATCTTTCCTAGAATATCTTTATGAAGTCAAAAGGTAAAAAAGAGAAGCCGAGCAGATGCAAATAGAGAACTTGAAAGGGCTGGAGTTTTCTGTTACCTTTCCTCCCAACTCTGTGATCTGTGCATTTCCCTGCCCCCTCCTCGCCCAAATCCACCCTCCACTTCATCAAAACTTCTTTGGTAGAAACCGCTTTCTCCTCGGCCTCTGCCTGAAAAGACAAAAAAAAACAAACACAAGTGTTTGAATCAACAATAACAGAAGCTTAGTCAGGTAGGTTGCCTTTTCCAGCTGTCCCTTGCATTCTTAAGCCCCAGCACAATTATCTGGAAGCAAAGAACAAAAAAAGAGCAAAAGCTTAGAAGTCTCATACAGAAACTCTTATCAGAGATCAGACAGAACAGGCAAACAATTCTGCAGTCAGTGCTGCACAGAAAAACACAAAACATACACACCCAATAGAAGCTACCAAACAAGGATGCATTGCTCCCAACATCCACCCAGTACACGTGTGCTTTACACGCATAAGAATCAGCTGGCTTTTAACAGCAGCATTCAGTGTAAGGGTATCACACTGCAGTTACACTTATAATTACTGCTGCCCAAGTTTACAAGGGAGGAGGAGGCTTCATCAGTGCACCACTCTTCAGTTCCAATGATTCCCAGCAGAAGCCCCTCAAGAGCAGCAGGAGAAAAAGAATCTCAAGATGGGTACCAGGCAAGTCATCTTGTTACAATTGTTACTACTAACCTATCATCTGCTCCTGTGGCTACCAAGTATCAAGCTTCAAGTCAGAAAGTGAAGCATTTGGAAGCACACCTTCAGCGTTTGGGTGGGGCTGTTTTGCTAAACACAATAATGCAACAAAAACAACACCTGCTGTTGGAGGTAACTTCCAGCACTGGTGAGATAAACTGGCCTGTGTGATTCATGGCTGTGCCACACAAACGCATGTGGAGGCAAAGGAGCTGACTGAGCAGTCGAGGCAAGAGAACAATTAGCAATGACTGTACCAGAAACATAAACACCTTCACTAAGGGAGGTCTGATACTACAAGGCTGACAAAAGTAAGTGCAAAGTTAAGCTGCAAACACAAGGAGCAGTAAAAATATGACAACGCCAATAGCAGCACGACGTCAAGGCATTATGGGTCTCCTAAAATCCTGCAGTTCTTCAGAGAGAGACACCAGGAAATTTCAATTTTAATCTCATACAATGACATCTTTGCCCAGTTTCTTCTGAGCAGGAGAGCTCACAAGAGAAAGCCATAGGCAGTCAGAGCCAACGCAGACATGCCTCACATCTCTGAGGCACTGGAATTGAAAAGATGCATGCCCTTTCCCTACAAAATCAGATGTCCTTTCCTGTTTTTACAGTGAAGGACAGCAGTATCT
The DNA here is from genome assembly GCF_019232065.1 of Centrocercus urophasianus. Taxonomy (NCBI): domain Eukaryota; kingdom Metazoa; phylum Chordata; class Aves; order Galliformes; family Phasianidae; genus Centrocercus; species Centrocercus urophasianus. Next base: position 20,840,623 of record NW_024884744.1, on the reverse strand, counting down.
GTGCTGCTGCCTTGCAGCACATGAAGTCCAAATGCACACTGGTTATTAATAACACAGCTAGCAGAGCTAGCAATACAGAGCTGTCACTGGCAATGGAAGGCAAATGCCTTGTGCATGGGGAAGAACAGAACGAGAGCTGGTTTACCAGCAGGATGGCTCACACCAGCTTTGCAGGTATGTGAAGCAACAGCTTGACAGTCCCCTCCACACAGCCTTCCCACAACACAGTTCATCAATATTTCAGCTGTGCTCAATCACTGGAACAGCTGGAATTAAAAGATAACCTTGAAAAAAAGAAAAGCCAACAAAAGCAACTGATCTCAGCAATTCACCCAAGGCTGTCTTTGGGTCCCAGAGCTACCAATGCCACGCAGCACTAGAAAGGAGCTAGTGAACCTGTCACCTGGTACTGCCACCCTCCTGCAGTGCATTCACAAGGGAACCCTGCCTGGGGTGTGCTTGGTCACACATGTGCACTTCCAACACAAACCAACCAGGTGGCTGCACGGCAACCACACTGCACTGAGATCCATCCCACAAGCACACCAGTAAGCAGCTAAAGGAAACTCTGTTGATAAAGTCAGTTACTCAGTATTTATATACGCAGACGGCTCTGAGCAGAAAGTGCACACCAGGACACACCTGACAACAGAAAACATGTTTTTTTAGATGTAAAGCTTGTGGTGAGAGTGAAAACATGCAAATACACTGTTTGCAACTCTGCCTTTGTAGGGTTTTTTTGGCCAATAAATCCAGAGCCACATGCTTACTTTCTGTACCCTGCCATTTTCAAGTAATACGGCATACAGGGAGCCAAATGTTGAAGTGTTTGCTGCTAAAGAGTAAAACTGGTTTTGAATAACAATTATCAAATGCCAAGCCACGAAATGCCAACAAACAAAGGAGTGGAATATAGCAGCTGTGCCACCTGTAATTCAGTCATTCCTTAAAAACTTACATTATTTTAACTGTCATTATAAAAGCAACACAACAAGGAATTTCATGCAACTGAAGGAAGAGACTGGAGTTTAGGATCAACTGCTATAGCACAGAACTATTGTGCAGGAAGAGCAGGATAGGTGTAGCTCAATTACAGCTATTCAGTTCAGAGAAATTTCCACTTTCACATCATTCACATGCTTTCAAAAAACACCAAGGACAGATTATAATTGGGAAAGGGGGAGGAAAAGGAAAGAGCTCTAATGAGCAGCACAACATTCTCCCTGAAGATCTTCACCAAGCAGGGGAACAGCTACAAAACAAGATGTCTGTAGCCCTGCAGCCCATTTCTGGGACTACTTCAATCTCTACTGGTCTGAAGCTCTTATTCATGAATGCTGACATTCCAGTCCAGCTGCACAAAGAACAGGCTTAGCTACACACCACAGGGAGCTCCCAGGAAAACAAGTCAATTAGGAAAAGGTCACGTGCAAGTGCTTGGATTTCTTTAGATGATCCAACCTCAGAACTGAATTAGAAGTTTTGCATTCATGCTGTGACACAAGGCACATGCAGCTCTGACAACGGCAGCCTCACTCCACAAATGGTTTTTATGAGCAACACCAACTGGTAATTCATCATATGGTCAAACATTTTCACAACAAAGCAAGCACCACGCAGGGACCTCCTGCATGTCAGCCAGACACGATCCTCCTCAATAAAGCACAAGATGAGCATGGAGAAGTATTACCACGAGTTAGTTGTAGCTTTGAATAGTTGGGAGTGAAGTTACACTTAAAGAGTTCTGGTGACCTTTAGGGTAGTTTATCTGTTCCTCTTTTCATCCACCTTTGTCACAAATTCCTCCCCACACTCTCCCAAGCACTTACACTTTTTGACTCTGCCTCGGTGAGGAAACTCAAATCTCACTGGACATGCCAATTCCTCCCTGGAGCTACGACTGTGCAAGTTGTTTCAAGACAGAAATCCAGTTTTGGTGTAGCTGAAGCAGGAAATCAATCAGCATATTTGTTGCATATGGCTGTTTGCAAACAATACCAGGTAATGCTTTGAACCCAGGCAATTTTGCAGGGCAACAAAGAATGTTTTCCAACTGTTAAGCAAGGCAATTCGTTTAATGAAACAGTACAGAAAGATCTTTTCATTGTGGTTCGACAGAACAACTGCATATAGAGTTTGCTATTTGCAAGCCAAGAGCTACTTTTGCAAGTTTCTTTCACTAGTCCTATGCTAAGTCTTTCATAAGTAACTATTAGAAAGGAAGTCCTCAAATACAAAAACATTATGGCGGTGATATTAAGAATCTACAATTTTGTTCTGGCAGAAACCCTAGATTTCTTTGCTGAGATAAAGCAGCTTTGGTAAGGCTCATCATGCACAGAGCTCAAACTGGTGGATCCAGAAAGCAAAGGGACAGAACAGAAGATCCAGGCTGCAGCCAGGATCAACAAGAGGGAAAGCTCAGTAATTTCCTGTTTTCATCTGTATCAAGAATGAAAAGTGAGGGAGGTAAGAAGTGGAGAAACTTGTCCTTTGCCACTCAGCTGGAAGAAAGAGTGGCAGAGCAGCCTAACAAGCACAGCACGTAAAGATTCATACAAAAAGGATGAAACGAGAAAGAAAGCAAGAATGAGAGCTAATATTTCTTAACATAAACATGAAGTATGAAAACACAAGAGTATACACAGAAGCTTTCAAATGTTCTTAATAATACTGCATACATTTTATACTGTGTTCACAAGTGTAATGAATCAAACTTCACTGCCAAACAAATATATAAATAGAGGGAAATTTATATAATATGTATTTATATAATATATATATAAAATATAATTTATATAATAGAGCAATGGCAAAACTGGGTTAGGAGTCATATTTTGCCACATTTAACCTTGTGACCTCACCAAGACTATTGGGGGCAATTAAAAACAACTCACTGCATAAGGATAAGCATTTGCAATGCATCTAGAGAGAAACAGCTAGCACAGATCCCAAGGGAGAGAGAACCACAGATAGCAGCAATGCAAGTTGCACATTTCAGTCACACAGCAAAAAGAACAGCAGCGCTGCTCAAACGCAACAGAAACATAAAGCACAGGTAAGTCTCCTCTCACATCTACAGATGCACACACACTTCTTTCATTCCAGTAAGCCCACAGAACCTGATAAATAAAAGAACGATAAATAAAAAGGAAGTGGGACAGAATCAGGAGACAACCTCAACAAATGGATAGACGTGCCTTTGAGAAACAACAAGAGGACATCTAACAACCTACAGATACATCAGAGTTGTAGAACCAAGGAGGGAACACAATTAAGGAACGACAACAAATGAGAGCACTGATCAAGTCTAAGTACAACTCCCATCCAGCACTGCAACTACATATGGAAGCAACGTCTTGAAGACATTACTGAAAATTTCACCTGTTAAAAATTAAATGATAGGAACACAACAGAACACTCATTTGAGCATCTATAAAGAAAGAATAACTGATCACTCTTGATATTTTTAAGCTATTAGCTTCCAGTATTCTAGACACAACCCATCACGCTCACACATGAACAGGCAGAGTAACATTCACATCAGCACACATACTGACAGGGAACCACTAAAAGGAGTTGAGGATTGAACACTGGTTTCAACCCAGTGATAGTGCTCGAGGACTCTTCTCCATTCACTCACAAATACTCAAAGTCAGCCAGGCCAAGATACCAACTGTAGCAATGCACTAAAAATTTCTCCCAAAACAAACTGAATTTAATCTTTCACCGTCTCCTTGTGCTTCTTCTTGCCACAATAACAGATAAAAAAATGACTCTTTGGAACACGGAATGCTACATACAATCTTAATGTTTTAACTAGATTCATGGATTCTTCTCTCCCTCCCCACAGATCCGTTTCATACTCTTAAAATCATGTTTAACAGTTCTGAATGAATTCCCTGTCCCTACTTGAAGCTACCTTTCTTTTTGCTTTCCATACCCAAAGATACAAAAGAGGCACCCGACATGCATTAGGAGAGCATGCAGAACTATCCCTGAGAATCCAGTCTTCATCCTTTGAAGCCTTTCCTGTAAGACCTTGTTAAAGTGCTAAGTGAGAACAAACCGATCGGGAGAAACTATTACTGAGCTTTGTCTAACATCAGTTGGAAGTTTTAACCTGGATGAGCTGCACTGCAGGACACCCCACTAACAGCTCACCTCGACCTCTGGAGGAACTTCGACCTCGAGGAGCCCCTACCACCGTTCCTCCTCCACGTCCCGTCAACCGCAGGACAGCAGCACTGTTTACAGACATGGAGAAATTTCTCTGTCAAGAAGAAGAGAGGCAAGGTGAGATTCGATTACAAACACTTCCCATTTCACAAACACAGCCCAATACCAGTTCTGCTTTCCTTGTGTTCACCTCAAACTCTACAACAGACTAACACTGACAAGTAAAAGGACTCCTCGGAAACAGTAACAGCTGAAGTGGTCCAGAAGAGCATCTTTACCAATATTATTGCTCCAAGGTTACTTACCTGACACTTCCATGCTCTAAAGGTACCAAGTGAGCATCTACTTCTTTATTGGATCATCGGGCTAATTAGAACACCAGCAGCTTTAAGCACTGCCATTTGGTTGCAAAAAGTGATTGATATTTGACAGCATTGATTAAGAACAATTCTAAACCCATTTCTTATAAAGCAACAACATGCAAAGAGCAACAAGATCTGAATATGATCGTGTGCACTGCTTCTATTTACCTTTGAAGACATAAGTACTTTTTCTCAAAATGCATCATAGTAATAACAATAGTAGGGGAAAACTACATGTGTTAAAAGGTCTCTGAAATGTCAGTGATACTCCTTTTCAGGAAGACAAGGAACATGGATACAATTTGAGTAAGTAATGGCTGAAGAAAAAGCCACTTCAACAGAGCATGGATAATTTTAACTCCCTCCCCATCCTCAGAGTACAAATAGTTTGGGGGAAAAAAAATTGTGCCAGAAAACAAGATCAAGAAATATTAAGAAGCAAACCTGAATTCACATGCTTTCCAAATGCAAGCTTTAACTAACATACAGAGAACTCAACAACTGCCCTTGGCTTCTTGATAGACCTCAAAAGAGGCAAATTGCTTACACAAATTCCAATTACTACACATTTGAAGATCTTCAAAGAAGAAAGAGACATGAAATTAAATGTGAAATCTGTATGGCTAACATCAAAACCAGCAGGAATCTGAAGGAATTTTTAGCCTACTTCAGAATCAGATCTAATTACTTGGAATGTTCTTTCTACGAAAGAGATCTTCCTTCCAGAGATAAATGGTAACTAAGCAGATCTGACAAAGAAAATCCAGTAGCAAACCCAGAGCTCAAATGCACTGCAGAACAGCAGGATAAGCTGCCAGTAAACGTGATTTGATTTTCCTAGCTCAAAACTGATAACAATCACTTCAACATCAAGCCAGAATGAATCACCTCAATTTGTCCCTAAGGAAATCACTACCTTTCCTGCTGTGAACACTTCTGAGGGTGTTTTCTTTTAAGCAGTTGATTTTTTTTTTTTTTTTCCCCACTGTTGGTTTGGTTTTGTTTTTAAAACTGACAAACTCTTCTCTACAATACTGCACGTTAAGTTACTACCAGCTACATCTGCCAACTGTGGGCTTTGTTTGATGAGAAGACATCCCATCCTACAAAGCACATGGAACAGATAAACAAAATAGCTGTGCTCAAAGCAGGAGAACAGGAAACACCATTCTGAAAAGTCTACAACAGCTGGTCAACTACTCCACTTGACAGCTGACAACGAAGATAAGGAAACAAAGTACTACTATCACTTCATTTTTTTAATTAAAAGACAAAAACACAGATCAAGAGCCTACTTAAACTGGCACTTCTACAGATCACTGTCATTTCTTAAAAAAATAAAATAAAATAAAATAAATAAAAAAATAAAAAAAAAAAATTCCAATTTTGTTTTAGAGTCATTTTAAAAACAGAGAATCACAGAATCACAGAATGGCCAGGGTTGGAAGGGACCTCAAGGATCATGAAGCTCCAAGCCCCTGCCACACGCAGGGCCACCAACCTCCACGTTTCATAGCAGCCCAGGCTGCCCAGGGCCCCATCCACCCCGGCCTTGAACACCTCCAGGGACATCATTACCTACAATCTCTGCCATGAACTGTCTTACAGGAACTGATTTCATTTTATTCACCCATTATCTTTAAACATCTTTTTTTTTCTTTATTACTTGAAAACCTGGATGCCAATAAAAACACAGATCATCATGGATGGTTTAGACAGTCTTCTGTCTTTCTTTCAGACCTCCAGGAGTTCTGACAGGTGCTGCAGCTGTAGAAGTTTCTACTCATCTAAAGCACACATTAGTTCACATCCAGTATTTTACTACAAAAAAAACTAAGCTGCTAATCAGATTCACTGTTCTGTGTAAGAGATTCCTTTTTGATGCCTTACCTCTCCATTTAGAACATGATGAATGAAACTTCTTCTAAAAAAGAAAGAAAATCAGTATGTAACTCACTTGCCTGCCTAAATGCTGAACAAATTCTCCCCATTTCTTCAAGTGCCTGTGGCTTGCTGTGGTGAAGACACAATATTCAGAACACACCTAATGATAACAATCAACACAGAAAGATGACGAAAGGTAACAAAAGCAAAGTCAAAAAAGCAAAAAGCCTTCCTGCTGCTGAGTACATTACCACATTGTCCATCCCTGACGCTGCACAATGCAGTGCAAAGCCACCTAAGAGGTCTCAATTCATTCTTACCTAGTAAGTGGAGGATTAAACCAATAAACAAAAAAACAGAAGCATAACTGTGAATACACACACACACACCCCCACCAAAAAAGGTATTTACTAAGATCCTGAGACTCCCTCCCTTACTCCACAAGCAGATTTTCAGATTAAGACAACTGAATTCCTTCCTAAACCAAACATGAACAAGGAGAACAAACCAAAGGATCAAGCTGCAGTTCTGCCAGTGGTGACCTTGCAAACCTCTGCAAAAGCAACCTGCAGAAGCCCTCTCTTCAAAAGGCAGGTTCCTCGAAAACAGATCTTCTACCAATCTATAATCTCATGCAATAAAACTTACTACAAGTTCAATCAGTTGAATTCTATGTTAGTTTATGGTGTTCTACACAATGTATAAAAAGGACATCCTTAACAGAGGGTACTGCAGCCCCAAGTATCTGACTACAGTTAAATTTAATAGCATAAACAAACACAACCTTGAATTCATACCACTGACATGATTTACCATTTGCCTCTAGCTACCACATCTAAATCTACTAGAGAAGTGTCATGCAAGTTCTTCCTAGGCATGCTATATATACAACATACAATACTGTCAGGAGCACAACCCCCAGGCTGCAAGCAAGAGCTGCTGTGAATCCATAGCTAGACTGGTTCAGTTTCTACTGAATGCAGCTGTGCTCAAGTTTGTGTTTTGCTCACTCTGTCCTCTTTAGGACTCTAAAAATCACTGTCCTTCAAGTTCTGATAAAGCTATATTGCCTTCAATATTCATGAAGGAAAAATCGAGCTGTTTTAAACTCTCCAGTCTTACTTGAATGAGTCTTCCTGTACCATGACTATCAGCAAATCCATTCATATTCATCTCAAGATCGCTTACGAACACACACCACAGATTCTCAGTGATAAGCAATGTTAATTGCATCATGGGAGTACAAACACCAGGAATTTCTGCTAGCCTATGTAACACTGTTTGCTTAGCATCTCAAACAAATCAGTCACAAAGGGGAAAAAAAAATCCAGAATCGCTTAAGAAAAAAGATAAGTTTGCATCCTCTGCATCCTCAGAAAGCATTAAAAAAAGATTTAAAGTAGATACATGGATCTCTTCTCAGAGACAGATTAACACTTCTGTGGAGAATGCAGAGCACCATTAAGGCCACCATGAGGATCACTGTAAAATTAAACATGAGAATAGGCAGAAGAAAACAGAGGCACTGCACACCAACTCCTCAGAAACCATCAAGACTGATGAAACACGGAGTGCTACCACAGAGCTCCACCTACAGGAGGCCTACGAAAAAGCCAGAGAGACTCTTGCAGGGGGTACCACAATAGGAGCTAATGAAAGCTAATGGCTTTCAGCTGTAAGCTCAGCAGCACTTGTCATCTTCACCTGCGCTACAGACGGCTCAGCACATCGTCAATAACACAGCCTTACACTGCTATTATTCCTCCTGGATAAGACTGCGACAGTTAGCACGAGTCAACGTTCCCTCTGACTATAAAAGGCTGTAGTTCACTGTCTAAATGACTCCATTGTTTACCAGAACAAAAAATGTGCCCAAAAGTTTATTTAACACCAAGGTTCAAAGTTCTGGTGTGCTACTGTGCGCCCCGCTGACCGAATCCCTCCTGGTTCTACTGGAGAATGGAAGCTGGCCTAAAGTTTCCCATAAAAGCAAATCCTCGATCTCAGCCGTCCTTTAAGACAACTCAGATAAGAAGTGCCTACAACACATTTGCAAAAACATAAATACGGCTGCTGATTAAAAGCTAAACTACCAGCACACTATGTCAGAGGACAGCTTACTAAAAAGAAATACAAACCAACACTGAAGAGGAAGGAACTTCAGGAAAGATGAAAAGGATATGTCAGAATCCCAAGACACAAAGATGATGGGAAGGAAAAAAATTAATGCAAGGCAGCACGGGACAAAAGAATGAGGATGCTCTAAAATCCTAAATATCACTTCCCAACTCCTGCTAGAGAAACAAACTATACTCTGATCAGCAAAACCACCTGGGTTTCTGCTATTAGAAAACAACAACCACAAGCCATGGCATTGTGAAGAAAAGTGCAAAGGAATAACATATCAGAGAGCAACTGCATCTTGAGAAGCTCTGAAAAATCATAAAGAGAAAAAAAGCTCAGTCAGAAATCTGAGGCACTGAGGCAGAGCATGGCAGACAGCTCCCCCTGCTAGGAGCTAGCTTGAAAGTAAGGAATTTCAAACTACTCAGAGCAGTAAACCTTGAAATGGAATCTTGTGTACTACCTGTTCTGACCCTTACATTTTTCACTTATAACTACAGAAAGCAAACAAGAAAATAATCAAGCAGCTGCTTACATATGAACTAGTTCACATTTCTTTGATATTTTTAGCACTCTTAATAGGTAAAAGACTTCAACACTTCTCCAAAGACCACAAACTAGTTTCCAGAACTTAGATACTTTAGAGAAGGTGGCCCAAAATTGCAGAAAGTTTCACTTGCTTGAAAATGTTGTGTAGTTTAAAAAAAAAAAAAAAAAAAAAAAGAAATATTGCTCAGAAGATGATCCTGGATTAATAAATTGATCTGTCAATGGCAGAGCAGCATACAGAAAATATCTGTTCAAACTTAAGATAATCCATGAGTACAAATATAATTCTAGCATGTTTTCAGAATCCCCCTGCCTTAAGTCCACCAATTTCAGATATGGGGTCTTAACAAATGTTATGGTTTTAACACAGGCACACTCTTTATTTTCCTTTTGCCCTAATAGCAGCCCACATTCGTATTTATTTTAAAGAATCCTATCTTTCTGTATGGATACAAACCTGTTCTTCTTCTGTAAAAGGTACAAGTGCCAGTGGTGGCAGGGGCTCCTCTTGTAAAATAGGCAGAAACTCCTTATCCAGAAGGTCTGAAGGTATCTGTATGAAAGCAAACAATTACTTGATATGCCCTGGTAATTACAGTTCAGTGATAAAGCAACATGCACCCATTCACACCACATTTTTTACCCTGTCAGCTCTCACCACCCAGTACAGCACTACTTCCAATAACATAACTGGAGTGGGTGCAACTCCACTAAGAATTTACTTCTCCAGAAAAAGTCTTCTAGACAAAATATCTGACACATTTACCACCCACAACTAAACTATGTAAAGCATCATATGCACCAATGCTCCAAATTGCACACAAGTCCAACACAAATCTGAACAAGGTGAAATTTCAACTGGCAAACAATTCTTTTCTAAGTGTAGTGCAAATTTGTACATGGATTTTCACTTAGTATACTAGCAGAATTCACATATATTGTCTCTGTGGTTGTATTTGATTTTAAAATCAAGATTTCCAACTTACAATCAGCAAAAAGAAGAAAAAAGTAAAATAAAATTAAGCAATGAACACTAATCATGATTTAAATACAGATGAATTTGAACACAATTTTTAATGGCATGTCCATCAAAAGATGCATCCTTGAGCATGTGGACAAGCTGCATTACTGCCAAGTGAGTTCTGATGATGCCAACAGAGAACACTGCTCCAAGAATATCTAGCTTAAAACAGAAGAGAGAGAGAATTCTGTCAAGTTGAAGTGTGCCCTCAGGTTCTCATGGAGGGCTCAATATGGAGCTGCAACAGGGGAGGCACAGGCTGGATCTCCAGAAAAAGCTCTTCTCTGAGAGGGTGAACAGGCACCAGAACAGCCTCCCCAGGGAAGTGGCCATGGCTTGCTGGAGTTCAAGAAATGTCACAGAATGGCTTAGGTTGGAAAGGATCTTAAAGATCACCCAATTACACTGTGGGCAGGGTGGCCATCCTCTAGATCACACTGCCCAGGGCCCCATCCAAGTGTCTCCACTCAAGGATGGAGCACTCACAACTTCTCTGGAAAACACCCTCAGTCACAGCATCTGATTTTTGGATGGTTTTGTGTGGTGTCAGGAGTTGGGACACTGAGTGCCCTTGAATCTGTGCATAAGCAATGCAAGGCCCCAGCACTGCACAAGAACACCAGTACATTCACAGAAGAGGTGTGCATACACCTCTACTAACAAAGCTAACCTGCAAACTGTTCTCACTGTCCCTCCATGACTCACAGGTAAGGTTCCTGGAGGGATTCAGACTCTCAGGTCACTGTGTGCCTGCTGCACAATACACTGATCTTCATTTATCCCATGTTTACAAACACAGCAGCAATGACTCCTTTACCTGAAATACCCTCAGAAATATGATATCTCTGCCAATGAGAACCTTCACTTGTAATTCAAGTAGGTGAAAGTTAGTTTTCTTTTTTTCCCCACGTTGTTGTACAACACGTGTTTGTGAACTTCACTCCCAGAGAAATGATGAGGAATGCTGACTGGGCCATTACCTGCTAAACTTAACCGTGTTCAGTGAAAATAAACAGGGGGCTCTCACTTTTTTTTTTTTTTTTTTTTTTTTTTTAAGTGGTGTGTTAGTGCAACTGATCAACAGAATTTCAAGTTGAATCAATGAATTGTTTTAATTATATTAAATAAAATGCTACCAAAGCAAGAAAATCTGCTTGGTTGCAAAGGGACTTTAACCCTCAGTCACTTGTTGCAATAGATTTGATTAAGACAATGTAGGTGGGGTGTATTGACCTAAGGAGTTCAGGAATCTCCCCTTCAGAAGACAAGAGGAACAATTAACGCATTAGGAACGGGATCAAATGAGCAATAGACCTCTTCAGTTCTCTGCCAAGGGATATGAATTTGTGCCCATAGCCATATAATACAAATAACTATCTCTAATCACAAGATTGTGCACAAGCCAGGCCTTCTTCCTCTTCCTGCTTACCTTATTATCCTTTACAAAAAGTGCCAACATTTCTTCTCTCCCATAGCGATAGTCTGCTAGTTTGTACTTTGGCAAAGCTGGAGACAGAGGAGGGGATGTCACACTCCCGCCACTGGACAAAGCTCGCAGCCTAGGGAAAAAAAGGCAGAGGAAGCTCTGAAAGCTGATTTCAGGAGAATGCTTCTTCCTCTCTGCTGTAACCTCTCCTCACATTTAGACATTGGACACAAAATAAATCCAGTCCTAAAAGCAAAGCAAAGACATTTACGCAGTCTAACTGCAAAACACAAACTTGATGCTTCAAGAAGAATGAAATAGCTTTCCTCAGTTTTCCGGTAGCTGCAAGTAAAAAAGAAAATAAAGCATGTTTCATATGCACACAAACACCTCCATGAGCACTTCAGTCCCCTGAAGAACTCAATGCTGACTACACAGTGAAGCAGCTTCACCTCTGAACTACTTACACTAGGTCAACAAAATTCAATTATATATAGATCTGCCTTCCATACATAAGATTGAGAACAGGTATTTTTCGGTCCAACTCAAAATTCTTACCATGCAAACAATAATCTACTCTAAGGAAAAAGGGTGAAACATTTAACAAAGTTTAACAAACAACAGATTTTACAGTGAAGTTTCTTCCTCTATCACTGAAATCTCTGAAAACCAACACTCCAGATTCGTTTCGCAGGAATTAAAATGAATGTCGTTTTTCACCATGCATGCCACACTTCATTATTGCTGTACCCAAGCTGTACAAAACAGCCACACTTTCAAAGACATTTCAAGCTGACTCACAACACCACGTACACTCACCAGTGAATTTGTCCTATCTTACACAGGCAAGCTACTCAACATCTTGTAGACAGGATCTGATTGTTATACAACATTACACCCAATCCATGGATGACTGGATGTATGCCTGGCCAGGATGAGACAAATTAATCGATGGATTGGATATAACGTCTCATTCTGCCCAGCCATTTCCTCAGCCAGCCAACCACCCCACACTTTCCAATTTGAGGAACGTTTCACAAACGGTGCAAGTCAAGACAAAAGAAGCAGACCATTCTGTGCAGCCTCCCCTGATGTGCACCTTAATCAAGTATAACACTAGAAACTATTTTCAACAGTTTCAAAATTGTCAGAAAGGCAGGCAGGCTAATGTAACATACTGATCCAACACTTATTTCCCACCTAAGCAAGGAAGCATGTTCTGTGGGTTATTTTTTAAACTGCATAGAATTTTTAAGTCACAGAATGGCCTGGGTTGCAAAGGAGCACAGTGCTCATCCAGTCCCAACCCCCTGCTGTGTGCAGCCCAGGCTGCCCAGAGCCACATCCAGCCTGGCCTTGAATGCCTGCAGGGATGGGGCATCCACAGCCTCCTTGGGCAACCTGTGCCAGCCTCTGTGTGGAAAAAAAAAAGTCCAACTGCTGTTTCTTTTTTTAGTTTGGTGCCACCCAGTGGCAATTTCTTTACACACCACATCGGAATGAAAGATGTCTGGAGGGGCATTAATCAGAGGATTAGATGGCTCAGTGTAACCTCCAATGCCAATCCCGATTAAACGTGACCCAGAGAGTTACTATTAAGAAGTGATACAATACCATAGGGGACACCCTGGAGTATACTGCAGCACAAGATAGTAATTAAAAATCTTACAGAGTTTTATTCCATTATTCCTAACTTATATGGAAAATAACGTTTGGGGTTTGTTTTTAAATGAGTTCTCTCTCCATCCCCACCCCCTTCTTTTTTCCCCATATAGCCACAGCTTTCTTCCATCAATGAATCTCATAATGTCTGTCTGCTACACTTCAGCATAAGATCTGCCCAGTGGGTATATTTATAGATAAAGTCATTCTTAGCATTCTTTTAATCTAACTAAATAGACTGAGTTTCTCCTTGCCTTTGGGGCAATCGTGCCTTTCTTTAATACCCCACTATTTCTGTAGATTATGCATATAATGTAAATGCAATAGTCCTACCATGTGCTATGCAGCAATTGTATTTTCTGTAATCATTCCACACTCATTTATACATATAAGGATCCTATTACTCTTTAGAAATCATACCAGCTGAAGTCTTGTTTGCAGTTGCAGCCAATAATTACTTAAAAAACTGGAGCAAATACTGAAACATAATCACACTTGTGCAGTCAGTCGTGGGCCAGGACAACGCATGCCAGACAAACATCAGTACAATTACACAGTGTCACAGATTCATTTCCCTTTAAGCAGCTGACTACCTGTGGCACTTCTCTGTATGGAAATGCAGGAAGTGATGAGATGACAAGGCACGCTTGTTTTGTGTATATTCACACTGGGAAAAGAATGCTTGCTTATGTACAGAGTTCATTCCATGAAGGACAGGGTAAGAATTTCCTTATTAGTACGTAGCACATGGAAGAACAAACAAGAAAGCTGTCTAGCACACTTTGTGTATTCCTCTGAGATCACAAGCATTACTCCTCTCTTAGTACTCGCAGCAATGTGAATGGTGTGCACTACTGTCACATGCAACACTTCATAGACTGCACCACTTGAAAGAAAAATGAAGGCTAGCTTTATAACACTGCTTTCAGCCACCGGTCAGAAACTGCAGCAAAGCAGTAGGGAACTACAACAGCATGATGTGCCTTTCAGTCTCAGAGCATACTTAGTTCCAACAGACAAAAGTCACAATGTTTTTTAAAATGACAAACAACTCACCATTCAGGCCCAAAGTTCAGTGTCTGGGTTTCTGCTGCCATTGTTTCTTGTTCTATTATTTTTTAAAAAAGCTTGAACCTGAAAAATAAGAAGTGTTGCCATGAGAACAACTGGATTGATACAGTCCTCCAGAAGTCTCCTTCCAAACAAGAGCACATCTGGTCATGCAAAGAACAGCAGAAAATGACTACTGGATTTTTTTTTAATATTATTTTTACAGTACCCATTTCAGCTCCCTAACACAGAATAATTTACTAGAATTGATGCAGTTGCCTCTATAGCATCCTCCGGTCCAAATGCCTCTTAGCAGCTCCAACAGGACACTGGATCAGTGGTGTCTGAGGACACTGTTTGCACAAGCAGCCTCTTGGCAAATCAGTGATTACCACAAGGCAGCCAAACATGGAGAATTGGGCGCATAATCCTCTCCTGTGAGAACAGTAATGCTTAATTAACAGAACTGTATTTTCCTGACAATAATAAGATTTAGAAACAATCACTAGATTTACAGCAAGACAGACTTGCCAGTCGAGTGTCCGAGTATTCGAGCTACTTCCACTGCTCACTCTTAAATAATAAATGGGTATAAGCATAATACAAATGGGTATAAGCCAATGATTGACGTTCTCCTAAATCTGCAAGGAGATGCCAGGATTTCTCTCATTCTTAGCTTTATTAAGCAAAAAGGTGCACAACTTCCGACATTGCTTACTCTCATTGCTCCCTATTAGCCCGGTTACTGCAGGCCCTAGTGGAGGTCAGGTCAAAGTTCCTACATAACAAGGGCACATGGACAGGGGCAGATAATGGCATGCTGGACAGGCAGGAATGAGAGCAAGGGAAAGCTACCAAGTTCTGTGAGAAGCGAGTCCAGCCCAGCTCTAGAGAAGTGACTTTTACAGTAAGAAAATAACAGCTTCCCTTCCAGCAACAGCAAACAAATACGAAGAGGAAGTTTTTGTTTCAATTTCAACATCAAGCACACTGTAGCCAAAGTCCCTCCCCACAATAGCAAAAAAGGATTGGAAGCATTACCTACAGAAACTGGTTGATTAGACTTCAAGAACCATAAAGACAGATGGGAGGGAGGGAGCTTGGCTGTATCAGAACTCTGTTCCTTAATAGACCTAAGGATTAAATAAGGAGCTTGGTAAGTTTGTCTTTACTTTGCATGAAAAGATGATGGAAAAGGAAAAAAAAAGATGGGCGGATAAAAGCAGGAAAAGGGCATTAGCTACTGAAGAAGAGAAAAAGAAAGAGTAAGCATTTTTTAATGCATATGCTACTGATATAACTATACTAAAGGCCAAAAAATAATAGCCTGAAAGTTACAAAATGTCACGAAATGCTAAAACTGCTTGGGCAAACCTCACCCAGCTCTTTTGGACATATACATAACAACCAGCTGCAAAAACCCCTGCAGTCTAAACCTACCAGGCAACATTTGGCTCACGTGTTTTTACTACAGATCAGATTAATTTTGTCCATCCTTTCTATACAATTTACATACAAATCAGTGTTTTCATTTCCCCAGTAAAGCTACATAATAAAATGGGACTATTACCACTACACAGACCAGAAAGTAACAATTAAAATCCAAGTATCCAGGTAGTCTCACAGGCCTCATGTGAAATGATTTCAGTCTGCTCTGAGATGCCCC
>NW_024884744.1:20793245-20824600 GCF_019232065.1 Centrocercus urophasianus | reverse complement strand
TTTTTTTTTTTTTTTTTTTTTTTTTTTTTTTTTTTTTTTTAAAACCACCAACAGCTCAGGAGAATACTGAAGGTAAATCTGCTCATCAGTTCTACAAAACAAGCTACAGAGGTGAAGTTAGGTTCCTAACGCTGATGTACAACAGCCATATACGTGACAAATACCTTGGGACCACTCCAGCTAACTACTGTGCATGGGTTGGAAGAGCTCTAATGATTCCAAGCAGCACTGCTGCAGTGCTTTTGCCCCTTTCCTTCCTGCAAGGCCTGAAATCCTCCTGCTGGAGGCTGGGGAGTTCTGGAGAGAAGCCTTGAGACAGATAACCCACGTGGACCAGCGGAGAAGCTGAGATCATTAGCTTCTAGCTAACTGAAGTTAGCGCACTATCGGTAATAAAAGAAAGGCTGGCACTGGTGTCAAACTGCAATGAAAATGCAGCTGAAGATATGAAAGGAGAAAGCAATAAAAAATGGTTCAGGGGGTAGATTACAAGTCACGGACTCCCCCTGGCCTCAATCCCTCTTCAGCCTTCCCAAAAACAGAGGCCCTTGTTCCATCTCTCTCTATCAGACTCCTCAAAGCCTGACAGCCTCACCCCACTGTGCTGCAAATTGGCCTTGTCCCCCATTTTGACCACAACACTGATTTGGGAAGCCCTTCTCAGATGCATTCAGCGAGATTACCTTCTCCCTAGGTAGGACTGCATTCGTTTTGAATTGAAAGCAAGACACCTGCAAGTGGATGAAAATGTAGCTGAACAAGAAAAGCCCAGAGCAAACCCCATCAGAATGGCAGCAATAAGTGTAAGATGTGAATGTACACTAATAGATAATGCTATCAGAGGTAAGTCAGACAAAGATACTACAGGCATAACAGTGCTAAAAGAAAACTGCTGAAAATGGGACACTACAGAGACAGGCAATGATTTGGGAGGAAGGGGCAGAGGAAAAGCAGCCTGGAGAGGAGCCTCTAGCAGGCAGCACACACAGTCAGCAGGTTAACAAGTAGCCCTACTAACTGGAAAGGCAAGCAGGGACAGAGCACGAGGCGCTGACCCCGAGATGGAGGAGTCAGCGTGGAGCAAGAAAGGGCGAGCAATGGAAAGTTATGACCTGATCGTTCATTCCCTTTTCATTATTTTGCCCAAGGAAAAGGCATGGATGTATCAGATCTTTATTATCTAGTTAACTTTCTTAGACTCCAAACTTCAATGTTAATAATTAAAATGTTAATTTTGGTCTTTAGAAGAGAAACTTATGCTGCCTCCTTACTCATCAAGGATGACAAATCACAAAAATGAACACAAACCAACCACACTTCCTCCCTGATGTCATTTGGTGAGGGTACAGCCCCTTCTTGAACTGCAGCAGTTTTGCAAATGAAGCTTTTCTCCCAATTAATGTCTATTGATTGAGGAATCTGCATAACCACAAACAGCAAGAGCACACAGGGAGCTTTAAGCAAGAATGTGAGGTCACGATGTGATTAAATATCACTGCTTGGGCAACACTACCTGAAACTTCCCAGCACTCTTTCAAAGGGGAACCTCTTCTCTGAGACTCTGAAATCAGATCAATCCTGGACCAAGATGCCACTGCAACCCTATGAACAGTTGCAGTTTGCCACAGCAGTTTTGGGGAAAATGCCACAAACCAGAATTGCTACACAAACTGGGAGTGAGACCCTGCTTTCCTGGGGCAGCACTGCAGCCACAGACCCACCAGCAGCACAGCAAAGAGTTGTCCTATCAGCCCATCTCCAGCCCATACACTGGGCAGGGAAAAAATACCCTCATTTGTCAGCAGCTCAGTACTTTGGAAGTCAGAAGTTCAGCCACTGAGCACACACAAAACGTAATCCAATAACATTAAGCCATTAAGTGGCTTTCACTCACAATTTACAGGTAATATTATAGGCAGACAAGTTGCTATCAGCAGCATTAATTTCATTGCTTTGCTGCAGGTACGATATTAAAGCGAGCCTGCCCATTTTTACATTATTTTTCATGACTTCTATAAGGGATCTCACAAACGCATTGAACTTACAGCAGTGTCTGCTTCAGACAAGCCAAAACTTGATCCTACGATAGAGACATGCGTGTTGAAATGCCTGAGATTTTAGTTGGAAAAAACCTAAGGCAGTTTTAGAGATAGTGTGGCACAAGTTTGCCCCAATGTCTGCCCTGTTAAAATGTACAGGTACCCAACAGCTATCCTGGCCAAAGGCTGGCAGTCAAAAGTTCTGAAGTATTTGAACTGCCACGTTTTCCAGACCTCGCACAACCTCAAGATTTTATGTACAACTGCCGTTAAGGTTTGCCCATTACTCACAGGTGTAGAATCACAGGATTGCTCAGGTTGGAAAAGACCTTAAAGATCATCGAGTCCAACCACAACCTGACCCTAATTAACCACATCCTACCCTAACTAACAACCCTCTGCTCTATCACGGCCCTGAGGTACTCGAGTTAAGATGTGCAGCCTATGTTAAGCTCCCACGTTGCCATGACAGAGCTCAGCCCGTTTGTACACACAGCAACCTGTCTCACCAAAACGCCTGGCTGGTTCAGGTACAGACCAGCTGATGGTCAGCGTTCCACGCAGAGACCCAGCAGTGACTGCACTTAGGTCTTCCCACCCAATCTTTCCTATGATTAGAATAATTAAACAAGATCCAGACTTCCTTGCAATTTACACCTTTGCTTGCTTATTTTTTGTTTTCATTAAGTTGGCAACAAATAGATGACATCCTTCCTGCCCATCCCCACCTCATTCTGATATCAGCAGCTGTCTGAGACGGTTGAGAAAAGCATCCTTCCCTTCCAAGGTACTTCTGCTATGGCAGGTCCCATTTGCACTGAGAAACTGGCTAAAAAAGAATTGGAGAGCCAAAGAACACAGCGAAAGTCTAATGCAGGTAGATTCAAAAGCAAGGCATTAGGTTTTCCTTAAAGTCGGGACAGGAATTTCACAGCAGGGCTCCACTGTGCAGCAGCTACATCGCATCAAGATGATCCAGCTTCACCTTCAGCAATCAGTAAGAAAGCATTCAAGCGGCAGATACTACAGCCAATTTCACTGCCTTGAATTCAAAACCACACGGATTCACTGAGCATCAGTACTGATTTTCACTGGTTTCTACAAGTTTCAGCACAGCAGTAAGCAGGATGACTCAGGTGCTACGCTATCAATCCAATATTAATCATCAGCTAAAGCAGGCAACACTGATCAAAGGACACTGACAAAATTAAGGCCAACCAACGAGGATTTATGGAAGACATTCAAACAAAACGTACTTTAAGAGCAGATATTTCATTGCTCCAGTAGGTAAATAAATTCTAACATCTCCAGGACATTTCCATTAAGAAGAAGGCTAAAAAAGTCCGAGTCATTCTCAGTGCCCGTTAGGTCTCAAACCACCATGACCTACAGTGTTGTTTCTCTTTGTGCTTTTAAGCCTTCCCTCATAAAAGAATCCAAAATTGATCACAGAACACAAATTATCCTCAAAATACAAATATAAGAGGCTATCCTCAACTTCTGTAGAATTTCTAACATGGGCTTACATCACTTCTAAAACCTAAGGCTCACAAAAATAGGTATGGTAATGCAAGTGCCACATCATCAATAAAACCATTATGAATTATTCAATTGCTCTGCCCAGTATAGCAGGTTGCACTTAATAGGCCCAAGCATCCCATCAAAAGACTCACAGGCAGAAAATGTAAGCGATACACAACAGATGCAAGGCCATTCTGGGAAAACAGCCTTTAGACCAACCTCAGGTTTATAACAACAAGCAGCTGGAAAGGAACACGACAACGCTGAGCTGAACACCTAACACAGAACACTGCATAAATACAACACAGATTAAATTCACTTTGTATCTGCCCGCTGGAGGAATAGTGTTTTCAGTTCTGCTCTCAGGAAGGCAAGAAGGCTGATAAATCAGAGGGTGCTCAGAAACAGATAAAATGTGGCAGATAGGCTCCACGAAGGAGAACAAGAGAAACAAGAGAAACAAAGTTCTATTTATTGAGCTTCAAGAAAAAATTAAGAAATATCTTGCTCAGACAGTGAATGATCATGCAAGCAAAAAACACCCAATATTATCCAGATAAATGACTGAAGTGAGAAATTCAGAGATAAACAACAGTCAACTGTTTCCAGGTCAACACTGGATGATTTTCTAAAAGGTAATTTTCTGCTTAAGCTAGAACATCATCAGCAAATACATCACTCATACTATGCAAGATGCCAGACGAGTCACAGCAGTCCCTTCTGACTTCCCAGGTCTTTATGCTGATAAAAGCAGTGAATTTTTCAAATCCTATCTACCCACACTCCAAGAGGAAGTTTTTCCTAAAGAAATCGCATCTAGTCCATCAATTTCTCCCAAAACTGTGCCTCTATAAAAGCTGCACTTACAGATCTCAACTCATAAGCTCACTGTCCCAAATCACTGCAATAGCATCCCTGCCTCTCAGCAATCTCTGGCCAAACGTTGCCCATCACATTCCCATGCAGTAGGAGCACCTGAGCACCTTCTGCTCGCTCAGTCCACCCTCAGCTTTCATGGAGCACTGCAGCCTGCAACATGCAGCACCACGGCCAATAGCAAATGCAAAAAGCAGGCACTAAGCTACGCTGAGACAGAATGACAAAAGCCTGAGGAGATGTGCACGTCTAACAAAACCAAACCAAGGAACATTAAACACCACTTTTACAGATGGCTTCCTTTCCTACCTCTGAATCTGAACCTTGAGGTCAGAAGGAGCAGAGGGCGAAGCATCGTTTGCATCACCTGAACACAAAAGACACGAAAGCTGTCCCAAGTCTGCCAGTCAGCAGGCAGGATGACCTCCACCTTTGTGACAGGGCTTCAGAGAGCAGTGATTCAGCTGCAAGCGGAGTCAGAGAACCACACCCTTGGCCCTGCCACTGGCTGGAACGCAAACCATTTCTCATTCCAAGTCCTGTCCCAAAACCCTGCCAGCACTCCATCTTCCAGCCGAAAAATCACTTTCACATCTGTCTCTACCTTGTACATAGAAAAAATTCTGCTAGGTACATCTTATTTAGCCTGTTTCATTCCACAAACTGTTACAGATCAGGATGCTCAACCTGTCTCCTTCTGGACAAGCACTTCACTCCCACTTGCCAGACTACAGGAATGCAACCCAGAACTCACTGCAGCCTTTCTGTCCTGCTTATCACACACTGTACAGCCCATGTGTGCATTCAGAATGGCAGGAAAAAAGTTTCTGACCACATTCACTGAATTAACAGACCTGGGCTGTTGTGGTTTTCTTTAGATATTGTTTATATAAGCAGCTTCTTTGGGCTCTGTAGAAATATTCCCTCCCTGTCTCTCCTTAAGGTTTCCCATGCATGCAGTTCAGACATCTCCTATACTTGAGAAAAAAAATATTCAACAGTTAAGGAAATATCAAATCAAAACTCTTAGCAGAAAGAACTAGCACATGCAGAGTGTGTTTTTTTATTTTAGTACAGTATTATTATTTATTATAGTACATACTATATATTTACATTACATTACTACACATAAATTACGTGAGTTCTTAACAGATGATCCATTTTCCTCTCTTTACGTCCACACTACTGAAGATTGACAGAAGTGAACATCTAAGCACTGTATCTTTACACTAACCTGCATGGTTATCCCAATCCCACCTAAGTACTGCTAAAATCCAGTATCTGATACGAAAAGTACACATACAGATGATTCCAACATCAGCTACAACTCACAAACCTCCCTCTTCGAGGAGAGTTGAACAAGTCCCCTGATTTATTAAATAAAGACATGAGTTACTTAGACTTTAAAATCTTATTACACACGATGAGCACGGGCAGCCTCACTTTCTGTCTATCACACACTCTGCACAGCCTTCTTGCCTGACACCAACAGTGTTTGAGCAGGGAGCTGGGGCACACAGCCACCAAAGGGCTACCTCCTCCAACCTAAGCCAGCCTGCAGCACTACCATATGTGGATCACAAATCACAGCTGATCAAATCAATTACTTGCCAGCCACACGACTCCCTGACACATTACTGACATCTCAAGTGGTGTAAGTTCATCTACTGGTCATCACAAAACCCCCTGCAATGTAATCTATACAAAGTTTCCTTCTACTCCTTGCAATCTGAACTGACACACCATCGCATACAGCCCACAAACCTCCTATCCAATGTAATCTGTATGTGTGAAATTGCAGCCTCTGAATTGCCCCGTCACACATCTTTCACATTAAAGGCCATCAATATAACAACGTGAAACCACTTCACTGCCAGGGGCAGGATGGAGGGGAAGCATTTCTCTACAGAATGAAAATGATGAAAGACGCAGTAACTGAGCACAAGGTACTGTGCTTACTTTCACTGTACCAACAGCTGTTTAACACGACTATCCTTCCAGCTGCTTTATTCTCCCATCATTACATAAGCTAGTTTGTACATTAGACTTGCCTTCTACAGTCCTCCACCACCACCTGGGCTGAAGGTGAAAAAAGTAACATTACTAAACATCACTACAACCAACAGCATGCTTTTATATGTGCATGTATGCATACAGACACACACACAAAACCACCGACCAACCACAAGAGGGCCGATGTGGTGCAGACCTTATAATTTCAAGCACTTCATGCTGCTTCTTAGCTCCATCCACAAGTTCAGCACATCCTGAACAAACTTGCTGGGTTTTCTGTTCCGATGGTTTTTGATGCAGACCGTTTCCACAACCAATGTTCAGGACTTGCCTGCAGGACAGGCTAAGCTACACTTTGTAACAGACTTTGTTCTCATCCAATACCACCCCCCCCCCCCCCCCCCCACCCATCATTTCACACAAGTGTTTCTAAATGCCGCTCAGTTAATTAAAATCAATTAATGAGGAAAATGCACAAAAAGCCCCTTTAAACACAGAAACTCCCTCAATAAGAAGAAAAGGGATTTTCCTTACTGAAACAGCCAGGGAATCTCTAGCAAGCTATGTGGGAAGAAGGAAGCAGATCAGGTCTGTGTTTTTACACCTGTAAACTGAAATCTTGCTGGTCAGCCCCCTCCCCCCTCCTACCTGAGCACTGGCACAGCTGCCCACAGAGCAGTGGAGATCTCAGGAGACTCAAGACCTGCCCACACACCCTGTGTGCCACACCATAGGGAAGCTGCTTTAGCAGGGGCTGGGACTGAGCCATCATTGAGGCATCGCTTCCAATCCCTACAGCTTTGTGGTTCTACTTCTAATCATGAATTTAATACAGTTCATTTCCACTCTTCTTTGAGCAATGCTGAGAAAAGCATGCTAGGATATCTTGACTGCCAGAAGACTTAACTTCATACTCTAACAAGTTCCAGGACCAAATTTTCAAGACCTCCAGTGAAAGAATGAAGACACACTTGACACTTACTTGAACTTAAAAACAGACAAAAATAGGCAGAAAAAAAAAATCATATTCTTATTTCTAACAAAAAAAAAAAATCTAAAGAGCTGGAGGCCTGAACCACTTCAGAAGAGGGGGAAAAAGGGAAGGAAAAGATCCTGACTCAGGTGCCTGGCTCATCTTCATGAATTGCTGTGCAGTAATGTTTTCCCTGCACGCTTAAATAATTACAAAGATCCTTCAGCAGAGGCTCACAGAAGCAAACAACCTCCCCAGCCAGTCTGCGTGGCTACCCCAGTACATGACTGACACCTGGCTTGTTTGGAAACCGAGCAGCTAAAGATCTTACAAGTGCCACCAGCATTTCATCTACATTCAGGTTTAGGAACCTCAAGTACACAACAGAGCTCCATTTGGACAACTGGCCTTAATGGACAGCAAAAGCAGAAGAAATGCAGTAGTGATTAGTCTGAATTCCTTTCCTTCCTTGCTCCCTCACCTTTGACGGTCAAGATCTTCTCACCAATCAAGTAGTAAGCAGTCTGACAAATTAAGCTGTAAAAACCTCAACTTGCTGCTTACAAACAATTTTCACCTACGTCAATATAGAGACCACATTTTTCATTACTTCATCCTTAATGAAAAGCAAAAAAAAAAAAAAAAAAAAAATACTAAGAGTACCTCAGGATTCTTCACAGTCCTCAGATGATTAACAACAGTAACGAAAAAGAACCTACAAGAACTCAAGTTGCTGTGCTATCATTACTGCCTACTATTACGCATCACTGCAAGTGGCAACTTTTCACTTTAGTTCAAAGCTCTTATTTCAAAGCACACTCAAGAAAACATTCAGAAAAGGTCCCAAAATAAACACCATGATCAACCTCCCTCATGTCACCAGGTACTGGGAGATGACAAGCAGCTCTTGAAGGCATTAAGAAAGCATCCACAATACTGTGAGATGTTGAAAGGGGCTATCGAAGTCTCAGAATGAGCTGACATTGAACCTCCATGTGCAAAGCTACTTTTTAATACAGCTGATCATTAAACGTTGTCTAATCATGTATGGTGAGGAATTAACAGCAACATGTGTGACCTTTCACACTAACCTTACAGAACTTACTTCTATACGAGCCTGATGGGTGAAGGGGGAGTGACAGCAGACGCTCCAGCATTTCAGCTGGCTCTCCCAGAATTGATTAGGACACACATTTTCAGTTCAACATCAGCTAACTGTCCAAAGAGTGCCCAACCAAGTGAATTGCAAGAATACCAAAATCTCATTAATACTGAAGATCTTATCTACTGCAGCCACCACCTCATAGCAGAGCTTAAAAATAGCAGAAGAAAGCATTTGTTGGTGACTACAACAGCCAATTCTGCTTATAATGGTTCCAAAGTATCACACTGTGAATCTATTAAACGTCCTATTCAGAAAAGAGCAAATGAGTTTGTGCTTATTACAAAGGTTCCTAAAAACAAGAGCAACCAGCAGATTTATGGGAAAAGCGGGGAAAAGAAAAATAACACGTACTTTCCAAGAACTTGCCCAAGTCAGCTCCTGAAGCAAGAAAACAGAACGAGGGGCAAGGAGTTAGAGAGATTATAAACAGAATTCAGAAGTTAGTTACCCTCCCACCCAAGAGAACGAGCCCACAAAAAAAAAAAACAAACATGGTAAAAGGTAAAGCACTGCAGCAGCAAGAAGAAAATGTTGTGCTGAAGGCTACAGAGAAAAAATACATTTTATTCCAAACGTACAACTTGGCAGCAGCTCCTGTTATCCTGCAACTTGTCCCACTTCAAAGTGGGATTGCACAGAGTTCCTTTGTTGACACTGCAACGACTTGTCTTAGATCAATACCAAACGTACACGATCGTGATCAGTGCTCTCGTGGGGCTGCCAAGGCCTGCTTGCTGGTCATGGCTGCTTCCAACACTCTGCGCCTGCGGGCCGGAGAGGCTCAGCGCTCCACGAGCTCCTTCCTTCCTTCCTTCCTTCCTCAGCCCGCAGCACCTGACAGCGCCGGGCGTGCTCCGAGCGGGGCAGAGGCTGCGCTCAGCGTGCACCTGCGTGCGAGCAGGCCCAAGGGCCCGGGCCGGGTGGGGAGGAGGGAACTCGCACAGCTCAGCGTGACGGGAGGCGCGGCCGCCGACCCCCAGCGCCGCGAGGAGCCGCGAGCGCCCCGCCGCCGCCTGACAGCCTCTCGCCGCCGGGTGGTCGCTCGGAGAAGGCGAGGCCCGCGCCCCGGCGAGAGCCGGGCAGAGCTCAGCGACAGCACAACGCGACGGGAGCGGGGGACGCTGGGCGGGAGCGCTCTCGCCACCGGGCCCGGCCCGAGAGCCCCGCTGCGTTGTAGGCCGCGGGGCTGCGGCACCCCCGGACCGCGGAGGACGGGAGCCGCCGGGCGGGCCGGTGCGCGGGGCCGCGGGAGCCCGGAGCCGCTCCGGGGGATGGAGAACGCGTCGGTGGCAAGAGCGCGTCGGCGGGGAGGCGGCCGAAGGGCCGGCGAGAGCAGGGAGCCGACGAGACGGCGTTACCTGCGCTCTCGGACGGAGAGTCCCTCACAGCCACAGCGACCGCTCGGCCCCAACAACACAAGATGGCGGTCGCGCCGCCACGCAACGTCACGTGAGGGCGGGCCCCGCCCCCCACCTCCGCCGCGGGACCCGGATGGGCGACGGCCCTCCCCTCCCCCCGCCCCCGCGGGGGCGCCGCCCTCGTGACGTCACCGCGCGCGCGGCGGCGGCTGCCCGCCCTCGGCGGCTGCGCGCGCGCCGCCGCTTTCCTCAGAGGAGCGGGCCCCCCCTGGCGGGAGCGGCCGGCAGCCCAGCCGCAGCGCGCCGCCCGCTGCTCCGCGGCCCGCGTTCCCGGCGCTCGGTTCCTATGGGGGTTCCCCTCAGAAGCCGCCTTCGGCCGCGGTGACGAGCGTTGTCCCGCAGCCGTGCCCTGTGATCGGGTGGCAGTGCCGTGCGCGGCGACAGGAGCGCGGAGCCCCGCGGGAGCCCCATCGTGCGTACATCCTTCGGGTCCGAAGCTCCCGAGGGAAAATCATCAGGAGCTCAAGGCAAAGCTCCAGCTAGAAATAGCCGTTTATTTTTAGCCCTCAAGCCCGCATGAGCGCGGGGTGCGGAATCGCCCCCACGGCTGCCGGCTGTCACAGGCGCCCTGCTTTCAGCGCAAGCTGTTGCACCCCGTGCCTTCAGCCGCAGTCCGTCTCCCTGCGCTGGGCGAATAACCGCTCGTCACCGTGCACCGAACCGAGGCCGAAAACGATGCAAGAGTGGACGCGAGCGATTCCTCGTGAGCTAACGGGTAGCGTGCCTTAGGGTTTAGTTTTGGCTGAGAGCGACGCAGACTTCTTCATCCCGAAACCTGAGAAAAACGTCTCCCTCAGGAGGCTGATAGGTTAAAGCAAAGCTGGCTGGCGAGGAGCTGGACGCTGACAGGCTGCGTTTGGTCCCCCTGTATGTTGTCACACAGCTCCGTGTTAATAACGGCCTGGGGAAGGGAGAGAGGCAGCGCTGCAGTGCAGGCTGTCAATAAGAACTCCCAGCTCTGCTACAGAAGCAGCTGTCCCTTATTATCCTTATGCATTTGAGTACCCAAAATATTATGTGATCTAAGGCAAGCTTTATCTGAGCTGGGAGAAGTTCAGCACTCCTAGAGATCCTCCCCCCCCCGCCCCCCTTGTTAATACAAAGATACTCTTGGGAAAAGAATTCAGGAAGAGAATGTCTGACAGATGTCTCATCTGTAGAATTTAGCTTTTTTTCTAAAATACCTCAAGGAAACTCAGATTTATTGTAATGGTAAGTGCATCTTAAGTCCTCCACAGCTTTCATTCAAGCAGAACAAGAAGGTTGTCATGAAAATTCAAACTCTATCTGTGCAGGTAAGTTCATGCATGGTTTAATTAAAGGGCTGCATGTTGTCTGTGTATGAAATTACCCCCAACAGCTAGGCTGAGATTTCCTCAGGTACTGAGGCACGATGTACCTCAGAGCCCTGTTGATTGCCGTGTCAATTCATCCGTGCTATTAAAAATCCAAGTGCAAGGAAATGGCATCCTTATCAAACCAGAAGCATTCCTTATTGATCCGTTGTTTCCACCTGACCTAGTATAAAAGCAAGAACCTGCATCCCTCGGTACAGCTGGGAAGCTATGAGCATAAAGTACAGCTTTGAAATGGTAGCAATCACCATAGAGCAGCTCAAAAGATGTGTCAGACTTTCACATCTGCCCTCCCGATCTCCAGTTTAGTTATTTGGAAAAGCAGCTCCCCTGTTTATTGAAATACTGGGCTTTCTGCCTGAGAAGTCAGACAGCAGTCTCAGCAGTGTCTGCCTTCCATGAGAGGGAGAAACCAGCATCATTTGTCACGTCCCTAAAAATAACGGTAAGAACAGCAGACGAGGCAGGCACATGAACATCCAAGTGTGGTGTTTAAAGCCAGTCAGCTCAGTGCATCTGTCACCTCAGATAGCTTGTGCTGAAAGAGTACCACATAAACACTTCTACTTTGGCACACCCAAATTATTTTAAGACATCTTTCTTAGATTTGGCAAGTTGAGTTTGAAAAGCAACAGTGAAGTACGCAGGTATTTCCAATCCATCTTGCCAAGGATTTATTTGGATGCTCCCATCAGGCTACATTTCAATTTGGTCAGCTTAATCTTCACAGCTAAAGCCTAAATTCTATGCCACAAAGAACCTGGAGGCAAGATACTCCCACATTGTGTTGTTTCCCTTTTCCTCTTGAGTGTGCCTATACCGAGCTTTTTAGGTAAGAGCTTCTGCCATCAAGTGGTGTCTGCTGCAGTCCTGATGAGTATCACAGTCATACCAGTGAGAAACACACTGTAATTTACAAACTCAGTGTTTGCTGAAGTACTCATGACTTCTCAGCTGTACATCTCCTTCTCTGGAAAATTTTAAACAACAATTCTCCAGGGATAAAGGAAGAGCTGAAGTTCCTGTTCCAGGAACTCAGTGACTGGAGACAAGTCTTCACCCGTTCTGAGAAAGACCTGCATCTGCAATAGATTTTTCATGATGTACCTGCTCTTACCCTCCCAAGCACACCCAGAGTCACTTGGGGCACTTCAATGGTGACAAACCAGCACCTTTCAGTAAATAGAGCTGACACTGCCAGATAGTTTAAAAGCCATTGTGGTAACATCAGGCATTAAGAAATGACAGCATCAAGAACTATAGTGTATTAATTATAGACAAATAAGTGTAAGTCCATGTTGTCAACCAGTAAGTATTGGCTCAGAAATTCAGCCAAGCTTTAATACTTGTGAATGACCCAATTATACTGTCATTTAGTCCAGTAATTGCCAGCAAAATAGAACAATTTAAAGAGCAATTAACTTCTCAACGTCAACTCTTGCAAAGCTGATTTCAAAACTCACGTTGCAACTTCAAAATACGTGTACATCCAAAAACATTTACTCTTTATGCTGAATAGAAGTGCCAACTAACAGCAGCCACCTGAATTGAACAGGGCTCAAACAGAACAGCTGCAGAGCTGACATGCTTGCTCTCAGCATGCTAAAGATGACCTCATAAAATAAGGCTGGGCTGGGACAAAATCCAGTTAATCCAGGAGACTGGCACTCTCTTAGGAAAGGACTAAGGAGCAAAGTCAGCTTGCTACAGACAGCAAGTTTTATAGCTGATCCTCTTATTTGACAGCAACCTTTTACCCACGTTTACACATCCTCCTGGTTTGTGTTGACTCACCTGGCTATCTTGTCCTATTACTGATGCACAACCAGATGGAAGACCCATCCTTCCAGGCTTTGCAGCCTGAGCAATGTGAGAGGGCCAGACAGGACTGATCTCCTTATTGAAACTTGTTGCCTAGAATTGACTCAAATCTATTAAAAAAAAAAAAAGTTAGAACTTCCCTTACAGCACTGCCCTGCTGCTGCCCCGCACAGCTACATGTGCAAACTGACACAAGGCAACAGCACTTACTGCACCTCCCTGGGGAAAAACAAAAATTCAAGAGCTGCAGCTTTGCCCTTTTCCCACAGAAAAGACAACTAAGGAGCCAATATCCCGATCTTACCTCAGGGATAACATACAGAACAAAGCCATACAGAAGATCTGTCTGGGTGAAGTATTTATGCTTTCCATGTCATCACTTGATTGTGCCTGCAATGAAACAGTCAAAGCTCCTTCTGAGCCCTCCATGCTGACCCTGCCAGCAAAGGTTAGGAGATCAAGAGCAGAACCAAAACACTCGGACACACTCAAAGACTCTCATGTGTATTCCTTCCCCTTTATAAAAGGAAAAGGCAAAGTGAAATGTAGCTGAAACGACCTGCCCAGCTCCCAGCTGGAGCACTATCAGGGCTGGGAGGCAGTGGCTATTTTAAGATATGGGAAGGCTGACAATGTTCAGCTGTCAACACTCAGCAGTGGATGGTATCTCAAATATTTACACAGCCATGTTCTTTTCGGAGGAATTGCAAACATAACTCTTTAAACCAGAGCTGCTGGATAGAATGGAAAAGCATATCAAGAAGGTTCCTCTACTTCCTCACCCACCCTAATCAGGGTGGTGAGCTCTGGGGCTCAGACATTGGCACAGCATGGAGTGGGGGTCACCACAGTAGTTTGTAAACAAAATATAGTTTGGGAACCTAAAATAATCACAGACAAGACTGGAGATAATGATGCTTTATTCGTACATTTCAGCAACAGGAAAAATAATCAAAGACGAAATTATTTGCTTTGTTGTAAAGTATAAAAACATTTAATTATAAATATTTAGCTAAAAAAAGCGTGATTTTATAAAATATAATCTGTGAAGATATATATATACACACAGTTTAATTGTTTAGCAATTCTTTCACCTGACATTAAAGAGTAGAGGTTTTTCTATTTGTTATTCCACGCTCACAGTTTAGTGCTCATAGTTTAAGAAGCAAAACAGACAAATGAAATAGATGACTGCTGCATTTTGGTCTGGAGAGAAAGAAAGAAAAATGCACCAACTGGGGCAACAGCAAAGCCAGAATTTGAGCAAATTCATGTTTTGAGAGGTCTCTCCAGGGGAACACAGCTTCCCTCTGTCATAACCTACAGCATATATCCAGACAAGCATCAGGTATTTAAAGTTTGTGGGCAAGTTTCCCGTGTGTGTTAAAGCAAATAGCTACGTACAGTGCAAGCCCTCTAAATCCAATTCAGCTGAAGGTGGTAACCTCTCTTGAGCAGGGATCGCTCAGGATGCTGGGCTGGTTTCATCTGTTACGGCTCTAATGAAATCAAACACCATCACCACCTTTATGATTCAGGATGAGCACATATCCAAATTGGAAAACAAACAAACCCTGCGTGCCATCCAATTCTGTCATCCATCTGGCAATATCCCTTAAAAACAGATACAGCTAAGGCTGAAAAACACAGTGAAGCCATATAGTACACAAAACATGATGGAATGTGAAAGATACATGATTAGGCAACTCAGTTTTCTATTCCTTGTTTTAGAGAGCCAGCTTCCTCCCTTCTAAGTTCTCAGAAATCCTGCATCTTATTGAAAGGTTAGTATGGCACTTCAGAGAAGAAAAACTGGAAGACTCTCCAACATGCTGGGCAGAAGAAAAAAGCTACAGGAAATAATTGATTTGATCCCTGTCCCTAGTAGTTCTCTTTCTCTCTTCACAGTGCTTTCAGTGCCTGCAGCACAGGGCTTTGAGGATGACTGGTTAAGTCAAGGATGTGTGACAACAGCGGCACAAACATACAGGAAGTGAATCTGTACTTTGTACGCTGCTTTACACAAGCCCTCACTACTTGAATGTAAGCAAGGAATGAATGAATAAGGAGGTTAAGAGAAAAGTGTACAGAAAGAGGAAAGAATGAAGTAGGTAAACACTTGTCAGTGCTTACCCATGATTTGCTACCTGCTGTTTCTACTTCAGGGTGATGTACTCCTGACAGTTCAAAGCAAACAGCATGCACACAGCTCTTCTGATTCACATCATTATGAATGCATAGTAACTGCAAGAGTTGTGTCCTTAGCAACTCGGAAGGATCTTCAAGAGAGGAAGACTAAAATCTGTTACAGCTTTGCTTGGCAGGATCCAGGCTGTTCTCTCCAGGTAGAACCCTGATGTGGAAAACGTACCAAGTCCTGTGCAATCAGAGCACATGTTGGCTGGCTGCTTACTGGGTAAATGCAGACTTTAACTCCCTGAAAGCTGCTCGGCGGTGTTTCCTTTCCTCCTCTTCTCGCTTTCGCTCATCTTGCTCAGCTCTTATCTCTGCTTCAAACTTACTTGCTGAGGAAAGGGCTTGAACCTTCACAAAAGAAAAAACAAACACTTTGCATCAGAGACAGAACCAAAGTCTGGATTACTCTTAAGTGAGCAACACCAAACTGTTTACTGCACCCCTCATTGCTTAATAGGAAGCTGTCAGCATGGGTCAAGTATTAATTAGACTGCACTACTTGGGTATTTACATCCAATACTTGCTAACTTGCTTGACTTGGACATCAGTAAGAGAAAGGTCATTTACTAATAAGTCACTAGCAAGTAACCAAAACAATGCTGTCAGTACTAGGTCAAATGCATTATTTCTGTAAGCATACAGCATAGCATAAAGTTGTGAGTAAACAGTGGGAGAAACTACAGAAGAAAACAGCTCCGAATCATAGCCAAATCTGAGATAATCATACTACACCACAGATAATCTGCAGATCAAAAGAGACTTTTTTTTTTGCTGGCTGTTTTTCCAGCTTTCATCTCAGTACATCTGCTGTGCAATAGCTGTGCTACACTCTCAGGACAAAACTTCTTATGTAAGCACACAGGATTATTCTCTCTCCAAGAGAACTTGCAAAAAGGGTGCTTTGTCAGCTTCACTGTGTAAAGCTCTTTCTGCCAGCACCAGGACTCTGTGGAATAATTTTGATTCCAAAGGTTACAAAGAACTGCTCAAGAAAGACATCTGAAATTCTATACTTCAAAACACTCAGTTCACCACTAAACTGAGTTCTCTGGTCAAGTTTTGAAAAATGAGAAAGTTGGTCCCAATGCATTTGTTTCCAGGATGCTTTTGTCTTCTAAAAGAAGTCAGCCAGCTGGTCACGTACAGCTCTTGGCCACTGGGCACAAGTCCAGCCAGCTCTATCAGGGTACGACTCACAGCAGAGACTGGATGAAGGCATTCTAGTGTTGATTAAACTGCAGAAGAATGGTGTAGCTAGATAATAAAGTCTGAAGGGAAAAAACAATATAAATTTTGAAAAGGTGAAGGCCAGATGAAGTTACACATTCTTTAAGCTAGGGATAAAACAGACAATGTCTTCTACTGAAAAGCAAGCAGGGTTAGAATCTCAGTGGTAGTCAAGTTCTACATGCAGTTTCAATGTCTGTCTTTGGTACAACATACCTTAGCTTCAAAGAAGTTCTTGGCTCCTTTGACTCCTTCAATGGACACATCTATCTCAGAGAGCTTTGCAAGAGTCAACAGTCCACTGTCCTCCTCAAGTTCCCCAGCCGCAGCTTTATGGAAAATCAGCAGGAACTGTCAAGACAGGAGAAACATTCAAGTTCTTCACTGAGATGAAGAATTAAAATGCAAACAGCACAAATATCCACCTGTGGAGGGGGGGGGACAACAGAGGGGGTAGGAATTGACATTTCACAGGGAATGAAGCTGGTTTTATAGAAACCAAATGGCAACTTGTGCTCTCGTGTCCTAGCTCTACTATAGAGCCCTGCTGCACTAAACAGAGAAACCTCTTAGGAAAAGAGGGTTTGTGTGGAACAATGCCATGATGAAGCACAGCTGCAGGGCTCCTACACAGCAAGAGGAGACCATCCCCACCTGCCTGGTGCAACTGTAAGGTGGGCTCTGATCCAGCCCTCTATATGCCCAAACCCTAATGCCTCCCCCACTGTTGTGATCTGAGACCCCACATCCCACAAGAATGAAAGCAGGGCAAAGACTGCCTCGCCTCACACCTCAGACTCTCTGTATGAGGTGAGGGTCCAACTCCCCTAGGGAGGATATCAGTGCAATGGTGTGCACTTAAAGCAATGTGGGGACAGCCCAGCATCAAACTCAGCCTTCAGTACTTACTAAGCCTTGCTATCCACACAGCCTAGGAAGAAAAAAAAAACAAAATTAAGGCCAAAAGCACCAGGAACAACAACACACGGTCACTTCAACTGGCTCCTTGTCTAGGACACAGGAAAGATTACTCAAATCAGTACTTGGAGCAATGCCTCAGCATGTTCCAGGAAACCCTGAATGGTTTAGCTACAATGAGCAACACACAGGTATTTCTGTTGTGCCCATTAAATAACACACAGGAGAGCTTCTCTAATATGGCTGTCAGGTCAGATCAGGGGCAAGCCCTCAAGAGAGGTGACTCAGAGCTAACTTAAGGGAGTACCAGCATCCACAGTAAATAGTTTTGAAACCTCTGTCCTGCACTGAACTACAGACATTTAACAAACGTGGAGTCACTACAGCAGAGCACAAACTGGCAAATTGCAGAAGAGAAAGAATCGGCCATATTACCATTAAGGAAAGCACTTTAAAAAAACAAAACCACACACAGAAGGGTCAAGAACAGCTGCTTAGAAAGAGAGATCTCTGCATCACCTGATAAGCAAATTCACACAGCCAATTCCCTGCTATTCTTGGGCACCCCAGGAGGTGTCTCAGTGCTCGCTGGATACAGCACTGCAGTAACAGAGATGGAAACAAGCCACCCAGTACCAAAGGAGTCCAGTAATAATGCATCACTGCAGCACTTCAGTCCAGGGCAGAGAGCTCAAATACCACACAGAACTGCTGGGAAGTCCATCTGCACAGGCACGCCTGACATCCTTGGCACTTTAGGACTTGGCTTTCTCCTCCAGAAAGCACCCGTGTTATCCCAGAGGAGGGCAGCAGAGTTCCAGCATCTGAACTGAGAAAGCCTTACTTTTCTCTTTCAAATTGTTTGCAGAAACCAATGGAGATCAGAGAGTTTGGGAAGATTCCCGTGGGGAGGGGTGTGGAGATGACGGCAGCGCTGGCTGCCCTCTCACAGAGGCAGCATTACCAGGCCTTGCTTCATGCAATGGCCTTGTAACCCCTTGTGTGCTCAGCACAAAATAGCCAGAAAGCAGCCTGTGCTTGGGGAGAAACTGCATTCCCCTCCAAAAACACGCACACAAAATAATGCTCTGCTGAACAGAAACTAAATCCTTCCCACGGCACGCTCTCACACTGCTCAGATCCGCTAGGTCTGGGCTTAGTTCCTCTCTCCTGCCACCGCTGCTGAGCACAGGGGCCGGGAGAGCCAGCAGGCAGGCCAGGCTGCACACACTGCAGATCGTTGCAGTTCCTCCTCACAGTTTCTGCTCCACCCTGTGAGTCCCACTTCCTGGCATTGGACAAGTGCAGCAAAAACAGCACAATCCTGAGGTCTGGCACAGCTGTTGCCCAGGGAGGGGACTGGAAACACCCAGTCACAAGTACAAGCGTGCATGAATCATCCTGAAACTAGGGGATGGGGAAGCAATTCCTACCGTGGAATACAGGCTGCTGCAGCCAAGGAAAGCAAGCTTAGAAGGAAACCAAGGAGCAAGCCACCAGCTTGAGTGGACAAAGCATAGCTCCAGCCTTTGAGTACCCTGCGATGCAGGCTATAGGGCATCATTCTGGTTTCCACCAGATCTCGTGATTCATCCTACATGTCAGCACACTGCCTGCAGCCCACCCTCACCAGTTACTTGCTAGTGGGGCATCAATCCTCACTTAACATCAAGCACTATCAGAAATTTTAAATTCAGAAATAGGAGCCCATCAGGAAACTAACTCATTTCACACCCCTGCTAGACCCAGGATGTGGTACATGCAGCTAAAGCATCAGAGAAATGTCAAGACTAGTCAAAGTGAATAATGTTGTACTTTTAAAGACTCAGCTCTTAAACTGATACAACAGGACACACTCTTTCCACCCCACAAACTTTATAGGAAGCAAGAGATATATTTGCCCTTGTATCATTCCTTATGAAAGGCTTAATCAGTACCAAGTCTCAGAGCAATGCTGCAAACATGCAACCCACTGAAAGCCATGCTGACCCCCAGGACACAAGGGCAGGTATTGGATCAACTGGCAGCAGTGCTTGCCAGAGAAGTGGTGCCACCCCAGGCTGCAGCTGGCAGAAACCCTGCTAGCAAACATGATATGGGTCAGCACTTAAGCAAGTGAGGGTGTGAGGAAGTGGGTGAACTCTGGTAGAGTGTAGATAGCAGCTAGAATTAACCATTACTATTATACCAATTAACTGTTTTCCTGTGGTAATGAAAAAAACCAACCTGAAGATTTTTCTCCCGCTGCTGTACATGACATATCAAAGCCTCAACTGCTTGGCTCAAGTGGCAAAGGAAGTCTTGTGCAGTTAGTGGTTGATAAATTGACCGACTCACTCTCAGAAGTCACCAGTACAGCAGCACTCCTGGTAGGGCCAACAGCTTGGCAGCAGCAAGGCAGAGCAACACAGGCCTGCCTTCCAGATAACAGCTTACACAGGATAGGAGGGCATGGCACTACCCAAAGCAACTACAAAAAGGTGACCTGTTGCAAACGATAGAGGACCTTAGCATTTCTCTGGCCAGGCCTCAAGCAGCATATTTTCAGGCAGGTTTGTCAGGACACATCCTCTGGAAAGACAGACAGGAGCCCTTCAGCAGTTGAGTTGCATGCTGCTGAGTTCAGGTATGCATTTAAAATAGGGATTCTCCTTGCATTGTCAGAGTGGTCTAGGTTAGCTCACCCTCCACATGCTCACTGGTCACCACTAGCAGGAAGTGGAGCAGGGCAGGGCCACGGGCTGGTTTAGGCCTTCTAACCCACCAGGAAGCCCATCTTCCTGCCAGCCCTCTGCCCAGCGCTTCTGTAACAACACAACAAGCACGCTGCTCCTTTCTACCACTGGAAGATTTGTGTTCCTGCCAAGACTGTGTTAATTTGTCCCCAGCGCTCTGCCAGTAACATTGCCTCATTCCAGCCTGTGTACCACTCAAGCCTGTGTTTGCTTGCCCATCTTTTTGCATCTGGCGACAAACTACAGCAACAGCACCAGCTGCTGCCTGCCATGTGCCAAGAGCTGGCAGCACACTCAGCACATGCCAGCTGACGTGTGGCCATGCAAGGGGCTGTGCTCCAAACAGGTGGCAGCAGAAGAGGAGCCACACCACCACTTGTGCTGAAACACCAATGCCAGGACATCACAGGCTGGACCTCCCAGAGCCCTGGGGGATAAAGGCACTTAATTTTCATTGCAGAAAGCATCTGCAGCACTGCTCACATAACCCAGGAGCTGTTCTAGCCCTTCACCCAGTCCAAAGGCGAGCCCAGGCAGCACACAGCAAAGCAGAGAGGGCTTCTCCAGTGCACGCAGAGGTTTGGCAATCACAGGTGTGCATCTGTTTTGCCTTCAGTGCTTATCTGCCCCAGCGTGACTTGGAGCCAAGGACACTGTGCTCTTCCTGCTCCACTGGATTCTTTGCTACCTCCAGTTCACCTCTGCCTGAGCAGGTACCCTTCCCTTCACACAGGAACTGCCAGCTTAGGACTTCACAGGTGTAAGCAGAGAGGTTCTCACTGTGGTTGAAAACATTCCTCTGAGCAGTAATGGGAACAGTGTGCAAGAAGGGACAAAGTAAGGCTGTAGGAGGAATGGTACCACACACAGTTATTCCCAACAGCTCTAAAGCATGGACAGAGGCATTCTCATTTTCCCCACCCCTCAAAAAAAAAAGAAACACCTCAAACAAATGGCACTTTCAAAATCAAGAACATCCAGAGATATTCTAGCAGAGAGCTCTGCATCCCACCCTGCAACCAAATACCCACCCTAGGAGCGTGGCAAGAGCACAGTCCCCCCCCAGGGGACTGGGGACAAACAGGTCCTGAGCAGTAAGGCTTCCCTATCTCCAACACATCCTGGAGGGAGGAGCAGCAGGATGGCCACGCAGCCTTCCACTTCTGCAGAAGTCAATGATTGTACTGCCTGAGGAGCTGCTGGTTAACGTATAAAGCCACACTGTTATGCATACTGCTGATACAGGCAGCAATCAAAGCCTAGTATAAGATTATTCAATAGGAGGTTGTGATAACTGCTGTGATAAAGGCTGGGTACCCTTGACTGCACAAGTGCCACTAAGCACCCTCTCTTCTTTCATCTAGCAGCAGCTCCTGCCCTGCCCTCAGCAGGGCTCCCAGCTCCTCCAGCACAACTGATGCCCAGTAGTATCACAGCAGAGCAATGACGGGTTTCTTTGCTGACTAGAAGATGAGCATGGAGGCAGTTGCTGACAGTGCTTCAGATCTGGATCTGCCCACAGCCAACCTGCTGCTTTACCACATCCCACAGTAGGAGGAATATGGAAAGGACAGTTATACAGTTGGAGAACAGGGCTGCCTCCACTGTTCTACCCCACAACCACATCCACAGCTGCATCTATGCCACCTTACCTCACGGAAGCTGAGCTTCCCATCAAAGTCTTCATCCACCTCTTTGATCATGTTCTTTAGGCCCAGGTGGGTCTGTGGGGCTCCCAGCTTCTCCATCATCAGTTTC
The DNA here is from genome assembly GCF_019232065.1 of Centrocercus urophasianus. Lineage (NCBI taxonomy): Eukaryota > Metazoa > Chordata > Aves > Galliformes > Phasianidae > Centrocercus > Centrocercus urophasianus. Next base: position 20,802,585 of record NW_024884744.1, on the reverse strand, counting down.
AGCTCCATCAGGTCAATGTATCCATCCCGGCCTGAGTCATACCTGTGGGGTACGAAGGGGAGAGGGTCAGTCCTCATCATCCCCTGTATCCAGAAGCATTTTTCCCAGAAGAGGAACTGAGCAAATGGAAAAAACACAAAGCAGTTCAACACGCAGCAGAGAGAAGCTGCACAACACAGATTATATTAAGCTTAGGGAAGTGGTAGGCCACTTTCAGAGCTGTCTCTTCCAAGAGGGAAGTACTCAAAAGCTCAAGCCAAACCACCCCACACAGAAAGAAGAGGAACTCGCTTATCTTGGGATTTCCATCTCGCCCACTTATGTCCAGCATGAAGTTAACTTCATGCACACAGTTTACACCATGCACCAGCATGGAGCAGCAAAGGCATGCCAGAGACAGCTGCTGCCTCCTCTCAAGCTCATTTAGAGGAGAAACAGGGTGCACAGACCAAGCAGAACCTCCCCTCAAAGGAGACTATCTTCCTCAGTAAGCAAAAGACACCCGCTTGGCTGTTAGAATCTCTTCTCTCTGAAATGCTTTTGTACTACATAAGCACTCTGCTTCAGGGCAGCTGTTGATTCAGTGCCCTGAGGCAGAGCACAAAAGCAAGCTGAGGGAAGCACGGTACATTGCTGTAATCCTGGCTGGTGCCTGATGGCTGCAAGACAGCAGTGGGAGGAGAATAAATTTATACCCACCTTGGGACAGGTCTAGGAGAAAGGCTGAAGTAGGACCATGCTCCCATGAGAGCACAAAAGATTGTAAACAACTCCTTGCAGGAGGAAAGGGTAGAAATAGGGGAGGGAGGCAGTGACCTGCAGCTCTCAGACTGAGCCTGCGCACCAGTTCCTCCCCTGATATCCACTGCCAGCAGGAGAGGAATACCCAGCACTTCGTAGCCATGAGAGTCACTACTGAGTTTTAAAGTCCAAAGACACAAAAGATTAACTCTACTATCAGACAGTTCAATAGCCATCCCTCATCCCAGCCCTGCCAGTCCCTGCATTCACCCAGAGTGAAAAGTCCCACCACACCAAGCTTCAAGATTCATTCCCAAATCAGAAAGTGAGTCAGCTCAGAGCTGGCCATTGGGGTCCAACAGAAAGCCAGGGCTCTCACAGCAGGATGGGGCAAGGTCTGGCTGGGCTCAACCCTGTTGCAGTGCCTGCTGCTGCCCTGGTCTCCCCCCACCACCTCAAACCCAATGTAGCTATATCTTCTTGGCTGTTCAGAGAGGAAGCCCTGCACACTGTGCTGAAGCTCTCTTCTCCGGCGGGAGCTAGTGAAATCCTTCCACCCATCACTCATTCACTATTAGCTCTCTTCCAAAGAGCATGACGGCTGCAGCCATCCCAGACCAAGACCTGCACAATTGTGGTTACTCTGGAAGCAAGCCCTTTCCAGCTGAGAAACCTCACAGCTGCAGAGGAAGCTGCGGCTGAAAAAAGCATGAACAAAGCTGCTGGCCCTGAGCTGCATGCAGGCGTGGGCAGTGCAAGGCAGGGCTGCAGCCAACAGCATTGCCCCACCACAGCACGGGGTGGGGATCCCTCAAGCCAGGCATCTGCTGCTTCTCAGACAGCCCCACCACCTCCCAAACCAGTTTTTATACTGCCATTTTTATACACAGTTTTATATTACCATGATGCCCAAAGTATCAAGCCTTTAAGTACTAAAGTGATGCACCTGGGGGGCTTGCAGACTCTGCTGCTAACCTGCAGGCACATCTGCAGTCAGCAAACCTAAGGATACTAGATGGGACAGCTTTCTGGAAAACTAGGAAAGAAACCTCTTGGAGCAGAAACCAGGTCGCAAAGCTGACAGGCCAGGAAAGCAGGCACACTGCAGGAAAGCATCCGTAACTGAAGGTATGTGTAAGCAGCACAACCAAACCTAGCTCTGAGATGCTCTCACAGAACTGCACTAAGTACAATCTCTTCCCTGTTTAAGTATCAGACTGCTTTTCCTATAAGTTTGGGGAAAAGGGTATGGAGCTGCTCCTCTACAGACAGCAGGACAGGCAGTGCCTTTGATCAGATAAGGCACGGAGGCTCTGGGGATTTGCTTTTTTGTGTTTTATCCTGACAAGCTAATGCTGTTCTCTAGCCGGCTGCGGAAGCAGAGCTACATTGAGCCCTCGAACAAGGGCTGCCACTCAGAGAAGGGCAACGAAGAAGCCAGAAGATGGGGGGAGGTGCCCAGCCCACCCCTTTGACGCAGGCGCTACCTGGAGGCAAACACTGGTCCTCAGTGCCTCTTCACCTTAACACTGAGCCTGGAGGGCAGACACCATCCAGAAGGGTTAACTAGCTACACGGGGTGCCTCACCACCGGGCACAGCTTCAGGGCTCAACTATCCTGCAGAGAGGCAGCACAAAGCAAGGATTGTGAGGAACAGGCAGCAGAACAGCACGCAGTCCCAGCCACACAATAGGTGTTCAGTGCACAGGGCTGGGCGGCCCCAGAGGAACACTTCAGCACAGGACAGGCCACTGGCAAAGGGCAGCGGCTCAGCAGGCACACATCCTCCAAAGTCAGCTTCCCAGAGACAGCAGGACGTGGCAGCTCCCAGACGCTCACTGCCACCCATGGAGGAGTGCAGCACCCTGCAAACTGCTGCATTCCCTCCCCACCCCCACTCTCCTCCCAGAGCAGCGTGAGTATTTTAGGACCTTGGCACAGCCACACGACTGCCACACAGCTGAACGGCCAGACTATTTAGGGAGAGACATATTTATAGGGCATGAGAGAAGGTGTTGTTCATTCCCTGCTGCACACCCATGGGTGCAGGCACTTGGCATAACAAGGCACAGCACAGTTGTTACATAGCTGAACCTGGGGAGCATTGGTCCCAGCACTCCTTGGTCTGACCCAAAAGCACACCGACTGCTTTCTGGGAGCTTCCCTTCAGCATCCTGGGCTCCAGCCAGGCCCTGGGACATCACTCACCTACTGCACCACCAGCACAGCAGCCCAGCTCCTGCAGGGTGACAGACCCCCTGCAAAGATAGCACAGGTAACAAGCAGAGCTGGAGGAGAGCACCAGAGCAGCTTTGGCCCCTACATGTATCCCAACATTCTGACCCTGTCCTATACTGCAGAAGAGGCACAGCAGGACTATGCAGCACCTGTGTGCCCAGCTGCCTCACCAGCCCTGCCGTCACCCTCTGTCCTGCCATGACACCAGAGCTTTGCTCCCTTCATGCTCAAAGCTGCCCGGGCTGCCAGCCAAGGCTCACCCTGGCAACACGCAAGCATTACCGAGGGGCTCTCACACTGACAGGCAAAGATATCTCACATCTCAGGCACACAGAGATGGGGCAGCTGCAGCAGCATGTCGGCAGCTGGGATGTGGTGGGTCCCCTTCTGCAACAGGGCAGCCGTGGCCCCATGGATGAGCTGGGACACCGCACACAGCTACAAGCACCGTGGCTGACACAGTAGGGCTTTGCAGCGCAGTCACAGTAACAATCCTGGCAGCAGATGAGACACTGAGCTGCTGCCAAAATCTGCTGCAACAAGGATGCACCCAGATTCCCAGGCTGGCTCACTTCCACCCAGGCTGCAGTGTGTCCCTGATGCTGGAGCACTGGGGGAGGAAAGAGGCAACAGAAATAGGGGCAAGGAAAGAAAGAAGCAATGCTTAACTGAAAAGACTTGTTTAAGGGCAAGGAGTGTATCATGCACAATTACTGTGCTAGTGCAATCATTACAATGGTGTTATGCAGCACAGCTGGAGGTTTACACCACAGAAGATAAAAGGACTGGGTAAGGAGGAAAAGGAAAAGCTGAGGACTGCATTACCAGTACTGAGTTGGCTGTTACCTCACCACTTGTCTTAATAAGAAAACCACCAAACAAAAAAAGAATAGTTGAATGAGAAATCCCAAATACTGGAGGATCAAAGAGCAATTTCTAAATATTCACAGTCCTTGAGAAAGACTGGAAATAAAACCTGCCTTTCCTGTACACGTTCGCTGTACCTGAGCTTGCTGCACACACTATGGGCAACTGTACTTTGATCTGCAACTCCCGCACGCTGTAATGGCCAAACACAGGCTCTGAAACAAATCAGAGTAATGGTGCTGAAGTGGTAATAATCTCTTCTTAAATATTTCAAAATCCTTTCTAAGCAGCACTTGATTTCCTCTGAGCATTGTGTATCACCTTACACGTCACGTGCTTTGATAACAACTCCTGCTTACTGGGGCAGGAGCAGACTCCCATCACCAGCAAGGATTTCCAATCCCTCTGCCACACTTTGCTCTTGAAGGGATAGGACAAGATGGAGGTCTGCTACACACAGATTTCCTCTGCTGAGCTGGAGTGACTTGTGCAGCCAAGTCCCCATCAGGATTACCTCCCTGACCACTGCAGCTGACCAGGGACAGCTGGTCACAGCAGGAGCACAGCCATCCTGGGGTGAATGAGGGTGTGCAGCACCCATCTGCGCCCAGCCCACTCAGGCTGCTTCAGGGGGTCAAAGGGAGACCACAGCCTTCCCCTTCCACTCCATAGGCACGAGGCAATCATGAAATGAGTGGGCAGCACATGAAATTCCTTAAGTGCAACAGCAACGTGGGAATTTATGCGCTTCCTCCCACTTCCTCCCACCCTGCAGACTAATCTGGTGGCTGCTCTCCTCCCCCACTCCATATCTCAGGGAGGTCACTCAGCCCAGGCACAGCCTGGCTCTCACACACACCTGCCCCCAAGCCGCCTTTGCCCAGATGAGATCACAGCAAGGTGAGCTGCAGGACTCCAGAGCTCCCCAGAGCCTGCTTGCAAGGCTTTGGGAAGAGAGGTTATTGTGGTTACCTCCATCACCACACAGTCAGAACAGGCAACTAATTAGGTCGCATTATAATTAGCCTGAGCTGCAGACTTCCTGGTCCCTCTGCCAAAATAAGAAAAGCCCACCCCAAGAGCTCCTGTTGCCACCTGAGGCACGTCTACAGTTTGCAGCAGTAGCCCCTGGTGTGGCTCAGCCACAGCACCCTGCTGCTGGCACCTGGGACGCTCCTCAAGCACATAGGAACAAGGATGTGAGCCTCAAACGGGGGGAGAGCCAAGCCCAACTAAACCCTTGCTCCCAGACCCTAGGGATAGGAAACCAAGGACAGAAACTTGGCATCTGGTGGCAACAAGACAACATGCAGCTCATCAAATACTTATTTTCTAACATCAGTAAGAAAAATCCTAGGTGGCTGTTGCTGAGGCCAATAAGCCATATGAAGCATAAAACCCTTAATCACATTAACTCCAGCTCTGACAGGCAGGAATTAAGAGGAGTATTTCCTCTCCTTCTGGAGCACGTGGTGCCGGCCAATACTTAGAACAGGTTGCTGGGACCAGATGGAGCAAAAACCAGATCCCCTACAGCCAACTCCAGCTGCATCCAGCACAGCCACCACCAGGACGGGGGTTTCTATCTGCCTGCCCAGAGGGATGACACCCACCATCCCCTGGATCTCCTGGGAGCATGCAGCCCAGCTCCATCCTGCTCTGGCAAGCTGACCAGCACTCAGCTGCAATGGTCCTCAAAGGGCACACAATGCTTCCCAGCTACACTGAACTGCTGATTAGCATTCAACTGCAAAGTCTAAATTCCCCACTTGTAGGGCCTGCATTTAATGAGCTCATTGTCTAAAAATTCAGCTGCAATTCAGCTCTTCCACTTTTTTTTATTTCCCCAATCACAGTTGTTCCCTTCCGAGTCCACATCCCTGCCCACTCCACGCTCCTACCCTCAGCTTCTAAGCCACAGGCACAGCCATCACGGTTCACCCTCCTGCTCTCACAGTCCCACATCCCAGCCCTCCGCACAGCACAGTACCCCTTTACCAGCTGCCAGAAGTGGCACAGGAGCAAAGCAGAGCAGAAATATCACCCAGGCACCTCCCTCGCAGTGCCCAGCTGCTGATGCAAAGCAGCCCACACAACAAAGACCTCCGGCACACTCAGAAAGATGAATGCCTCTCCACAAGCACACAGCTAGGTTTCCCGCAGCAACAGTCCTGTCTGGGGCCAGCAAGCCCCCACAGAGCTGTGAAGTGGAAGCATTCAAGCGAACTGTCTCTTGGCCCAGCCTCTGAAATGCTTAAGGCAGCTTTCAGACAGGAGAAAGCCCTGACAAGTTACAAACCCTCTGCAGACACCTCTGTAAGAGAAAGCAGCTCCCTGCACCCCACACGGCTCTTTTTTCGTGGCCCAGTCTCTTTGTGCCGGGCAGCATCCCCACCTCCAGCCCTGCCCCCTCTCCTCGCGGCCGGGAACGTCAGGCCCAGGGAGCAGAGACTCGGGGTACCAAAAAGAAACACGAGCACAGGCAACAAAGGCACTCACACACAGCCCAAATGCAGGAGCCGGGACAGAGCATGAAGAGCACACAGCAGGGCTGGAACACGGCCCTGGTTAAGCAGAAATGCTTTGCCTTACACAAACAGTGCTCTGCATTGCTTGAACATAGTATGAACGTTCCTGACAGGAGGGGAACCCTATCCCAGGAAAAGAGGATAAGAGGAAGCCCACTCAAGCTTCATTTGAGTGCACAGGAGGGAATACAAAGCCAGGCCAACAAGACTGCAGTTGGAGCCACAACGCTGCCGAGCAGAGCTGCGGGGAACACTCAGCTGCCGAAGGCAGACCAGCAGCGTGACTGTAAGGCACAGGGACACGGCTCGCCCCGGGGCACGCAGCAGGGCTGCAGCAGCAGCACCGCACCCCTGCCGGCCCCGGCGAGCGCACAGCAGGACACCGGACGAGGCCAAGCAAAGGTCAGCCGTACCTGCAGGCAGCAGCCGCCACCCGCAGCACACGGCCGCGCACGGCACGCAGCGCTCGTCCCCCTGACAGAGGGACGCGCAGGTGCTCCTCCTCGTCCTACTTTCCCCATAAAGTCAGAGCTGCCGGGCGCCACCGCGAGCGCCCGTCACCCCCGGCCCCGAGAAAGCAGCCGAACAGAAGCAGGCGGGGCGCGGGGCACAACGGCCGCGTCCAGCCCTCCTCGCACCCACCGAACACGCGGGACAGCCGGGACGGAAGTAAAGCGAGGTGGCGGGGGGGTCGGCGGAGCCCCGCGCGGCACTCACAGGCGGAACATGCGCTCCATGTCCTTGATCTGCCGGCGGCTGAACTCCTTGAACTCGGTGTAGGGGTTGAAGACGGCGGCCCGGCGGGGCTGCGCCGCGCCCTCGTTGATGTCGTGCCGCCGGGCCAGCTTCGCGCTCAGCTCCGCGCCCGCGCTGGCCGTCAGGCAGCTCCGCTCCTCCTCGCCCGCCTCGGACGGGGCCGGGACCTCCGCTTCCAGCTCATCGCCCTCCGCCGCCACCCCGCTCTCCTCCAGCAGCAGCCGCCGCTGCAACTTCTGCGCCAGCTCCTCCGAGGCCATCGCACCGCCGCCGCTCGCGGGCCGCGCTCGCGCTGTGCGCAGGACCGCCTGCCCCGGGCCTGAACTTTATTCCCTCACTCGGAGGCGGCGGGCGGGGCGGGGCGGGGCGGTGCTGGAGGAGGCGGGGCGGCCGTGCCGGAGGGCGGCGGGCGGCTCTCCCGCGTGACCCCGGAGCCGCGGCCGCCCGCAGCCCCGCCGTGCGGGGGTCGATCGCCTGCCTCGTGCCGCGGGGCCGTAAGCCCTGGCGCGTGCCTCCCTCTCGGCTAAAATGAACGCGGACAAAGCCCGGCCCGGCCCCGCGCTCCCCCTCCTCTGCGAAGCGTGAGGAAGGCGAGCGGCCTCCCACGACCCGCCGGCTGTCTGCCGCGCTGTGCCGCCGGCGCTGCCCCTCCCGGTCCCTGCGAGGTACCCGACGCAGCCCCCGATCGGGATTAGCGTGCGTTAGGCTGCCTGCTGATGGGATTTGCTCACGGGGAAGGAGAGAGAGAGGGAGGGAAGCAGCAGCTCGGAGGCAGCACCTGCTCGTGGCTCGCTCGTGCCTGAGCGTCACAGAGCAGCAGTGAGGGCTGCTTTTAACTGAAGGCGGGCAGGAAGCGGCTTTGTAACTCTACCGTAATGTGGTGACCGCCAGCTGCGCCTATTAACTAAGCTCGTTGCTACCAAACCTATGCAGAAAGGGGCTGCTGAGGCCACTCGGAGCAACCCTGGCTGCGACTGCTGCCTGCAGCAGACACAGGGCAGTGTGTGAGGCGTGGGGCTCCTTCTGTGACAGCTACAACTGCGGTGTTGTTTTTCTCCAGCCTCATGTACCAGCAGGGCACGTGGGACAAACAGCTAAGCAGACAGCGAGAGGCTCAGCTGTGGAGATGAGGGAAACGGATGGGACAGACACAATAACCAACAGGTAACAAATTATGAAAGAGATCAAAGGTGGATGGAATCAGGCTGTAAATAGAATAGCAAGCTTTGCATAGGATGCAAACATGGGCTACTCAATCAGTGGAGAAGTGGGACAAATACCTGGAATCACTGGATAAGGAATGTAAGGCTGCAATGTGTTTTTTGCTGCATGCTCTGCCCTGCAGGGTGCCCACCATGGTAACTGCAAATTAAAACGATTTTACCTGAGATTTGGTTCCCCAAAAATAATTCCTTTCCATTACAGCACATTTCTATTGTGCCTGTCGTGCATCATTACATCTCTGATGAAATGTCCCCATCATATAGATCTGTATAATTACAACAAAAAAGCACGCTAAAATAGGTTTAAAAACTTAAACAAAAAACCATATGCAAGTATTTTGTAAAAGCAAGTCTAAATGTACGAACAGGAACATGGAAATACTTAATATACAAAAAAAAAAAAAAATACCATGGAAAACACAGAACGCGGTAATATCTAAAGAAAAGAGAGTACATAGAAATGTTAAAAGCAAAGGAGGGCATGTCACGTCACGGCTATTCCCTGCATGGGAGACCGCAAAGGAATCCGGGGTGTTGTTTAATTTTCGGCTTTGGATGCTGGGCTTCTTTCTCGATGTTTGTCCCGCGGGTCGGGAAGTGCGGTGCAGTGTCCGTGTCGATCCGCTGGGGGCGAGGTGTCCTGAGTGAGGGCCGCTGGAGTTGGTTTGGGAGCCTGGGAAGCGCGTGAGTTGGTGTGCGCGTGTGCGTGCCGTGCCAGGCGTTGATCCGCGTCAGGGCTGCAAGTGGCGCAGTCTCAATACGCGTTGGGTAGGGTGGACATGGGGGGATGTGCGAAGGCGGGGTGAGGTTACAGCCAGGTTGTATGGTTGTGTGGGTGAAGTGCGGGGAATTGCAGGTAGCGAAGGGCCGCGTTTTGGTTGGCCGGCTTTGGGACTCCACTCATCTATTTCCGCCAGGTGGCGGGCAATGGCGGTGGTTTGCAGCTGGGAAGAGGGCTGGAGCAGGAGCAGGCCGTGCCTACGGCC